>NC_062221.1:30419654-30769975 GCF_902686445.1 Sciurus carolinensis
CGGGCTGAGCTTTACCCAGTGGGCAGACTCACCCGTGGCTCCACTTCAGTCCGAGTCTCTCAATGCCTCCCCTTCTTAACTCCTGGGTTCTGGAGCGACCGGGGGTGCAGTCTCCCTCTAGGTCGCCATCTTGGATCGCCCGTGAAGAGAGCCCGCAGCCGGAGTGGGCAGAGCCGCCTGAAGAGGTCTCCGGCTGCCCTGCCGTTATCCCTGAGGCTGCTTGCAGATTGAGGCTCTCCGCTGGTTCTTTGCAGGAGTACACTGCACTGCAGCAGCTCCGGGACTCGGAGCCTGCTCTGGTCAGAAAGGCTCTCACTAGCGGGCCAGTTCCGTTCCGAGAACCTGGAGAAGCTGGCTGTGTGGGCGGGGCCCACCGCCGGAGTTTGCAGGTCTGCCTGTGGATGACTCTAGCTGCCCTGCCCGGCTCTGATAAGCCACCTCTATCTGGGCCTGCCATCCGGGCCGAGCTTTACCCAGTGGGCAGACTCACCCGTGGCTCCACTTCAGTCCGAGTCTCTCAATGCCTCCCCTTCTTAACTCCTGGGTTCTGGAGCGACTGGGGGTGCAGTCTCCCTCTAGGCCGCCATCTTGGATCGCCTGAATTGGGTTTTTAGGGCAAATGCACGACTGAATTTTCATGAAACTCGAGGTATTTTCTCTTTTCCTCATGCCCACTCTGCTCCCAACTATGAGCACTCTCTCTCCACGTTTTCGAAACTTGCCCCTTATGTATTTCTCTTGCAGTTCTCTAACGTGGAATGTTAAAAGTGCTGAAATTGAAGTGCTTTTCTGAGAAAGTTTCAAGAATGGATTTCAATGAAACTTTGCCTATCATCTCCCCTCTTCATTCCCACTTTGCTGTGCAGTTGTGGTGGTTCCACCATGCACCGTGCTTCTATTAAACAAACTGTTTCAATTTCCATAAAAATGAGCTTTCGGTATGCACACACTGTTAGGCAGCAAGTGAATTGCGTTTTCTGGGCAAATGCACGACAGAATTTTCATGAAACTCGAGGTATTTTCTGTTTTCCTCATTCCCACTCTGCTCCCAATTGTTGAGCACACTCTCTCCACGTTTTCAAAAAAGCCCCTTATGTATTGCACTTGCAGTTCTCTAACGTGTAGTGTCAAAGGGACTGAAATTGAAGTTTCTTTTCTGAGAAAGTTTCACGAACGGATTTCAATGAAACATTGCCTATCATCTCCCCTCCTCATTCCCACTTTGCTCCCCATATGTGGTGGTTCGAAAATGAACAGTGCTTCTTTTACAACAAACTGTTTCAATATCCATGAACTGAGATTTATGTGTGCACACAATTTTAGGCAGCAACTGAATTACTTTTTTCTGGGCAAATGCACGACTGATTTTTCATGAAACTCGAGGTATTTTCTGTTTTCCTCATTCCCACTCTGCTCCCAACTATTGAGCACTCTCACTCCACGTTTTCTAAACAAGCTCCTTATGTTTTTCTCTTGCAGTGCTATAACATGCAGTGTAAAAGCGTTGAAATTGAAGTTGCTTTACTGAAATATTCACGAATGGATTTCAATGAAACTTTGCCTATAATCTCCCCTCTTCAGTCCCACTTTGCTGTGCAGATGTGGTGTTTCCACCATGCACGGTCTTTCTGTTAAACAAACTTTTTCAATTTCCATGAACTGAGATTTATATATGCACGCACTATTAGGCAGCAAATGAATTGCATTTACTGTTCAAATGCACGACTGAATTTTTATGAAACTGGAGGTATTTTCTGGTTTCCTCATTCCCACTCTGCTCCCAACTTTTGAGCACTCTCTCTCCCTTTTTCTAAACAAGCCCTTTATGTATTGCCCTTGCAATACTCTAACGTGCAGTGCTAAAAGGGCTGAAATTAAAGTTGCTTTTCTGAGAAAGTTTTACGAACTGGATTTCAATGAAACTTTGCCTGTCATCTCCCCTCCTCATTCCCATTTGCTCTGCACATGTGTTGGTTCCACAATGCATGGTGCTTCTGTTCTAACAAACTGTTTCGATTTCCATGAATTGAGCTTTCCGTATGCACACACTGTTAGGCTGCAACTCAATTGCGTTTTCTGAGCAAATGCACGACTGAATTTTCATGAAACTCGAGGTATTTTCTGTTTTTCTCATTCCCGCTCTGCTCCCCATGGTTGAGCAGTCTCTCTACACGTTTTCAAAACAATCCCCTTATGTATTGCTCTTGCAGTTCTCTAAGGTGCAGGGTTAATAGGGCTGAAATTGAAGTTGCTTTTCTGAGAAGTTTCAGGAATGGATTACAATGAAACTTTGCCTATATTCTCCCATCCTCATTCCCACTTTGCTGTGTAGTGTGGTGGTTCCACCATGCACGGTGCTTCTGTTCTAACCAACTGTTTTGATTTCCATGAATTGAGCTTTCCATATGCACACACTATTAGGCACCAACTGAATTGTGTTTTCTGGGCAAATGCACGACTGAATTTTCATGATACTCGAGGTTTTTTCTGTTTTTCTCATTCCCATTCTGCTCCCAACTTTTCAGCACTCTCTCTCCACGTTTTCTAAACAAGCCCCTTATGTATTGCTCTTGCAGTTCTCTAAAGTGCAGTGTGAAAAAGGCTGAAATTGAAGTTGATTTTCTGAGAAAGTTTCACGAATGGATTTCAATGAAACTTTGACTATCATCTCCCCTCCTCATTCCCACTTTGCTGGGCAGATGCAGTGGTTCCACAATGCACGGTGCTTCTGTTCTAACAAACTGTTTCGATTTCCATGAATTGAGATTTCCGCATGCATACACTGTTAGGCTCCAAATGAATTGCATTTTATGAGCAAATGCACGACTGAATTTTCATGAAACTCGAGATATTTTCTGTTTTCCTCATTCCCACTTTGCTCCCCACTGTTGAGCACTCTCTCTCCACATTTTCTTAAGAAGCCCCTTATATATTGCTCTTGCAGTTCTCTAACGTGCAGTGTTAATAGGGCTGAAATATAATTTGTCTTTCTGAGAAAGTTTCAGGAATGGATTTCAATGAAACTTTGCCTATCATCTCCTCTCCTCATTCCCACTTTGCTCCGCAGATATGGTAGTTCCACAATGTATGGTGATTCTGTTGGACATCCATGAATTGAGCTTTCTGTATGCGCACACTTTTAGGCCGCAACTGAATTGCGTTTTCTGGGCAAATGCACGAATTTTCATGAAACTCGATGTATTTTCTGTTTTCCTCATTCCCACTTTGCTCCCCAATGTTGAGCACTCTCTCTCCACGTTTTCTAAACAAGCATATTATATATTGCTCTTGCAGTTCTCTAACGTGCAGTGTTAATAGGGCTGAAATTTAACTTGCCTTTCTGAGAAAGTTTCAAGAATGGATTTCAATGAGACTTTGCCAATCATCTCTTCTCCTCATTCCCACTTTGCTCCGCAGATGTGGTGGTTCCACCATGCATGGTGCTTCTGTTCTAACAAACTGTTTCGATTTCCATGAATTGAGCTCTCCATATGCACACACTTTTAGGCAGTAACTGAATTGCATTTTTTGGGCAAATACACCACAGAATTTTCATGAAACTCTAGGTATTTTCTGTTTTCCTCATTCCCACTGTGCTCCCAACTTTTGAGCACTCTCACTCCACCTTTTCTACAGAAGCCCCTTATGTATTGCTCTTGCAGTATGCTAACGTGCACTGTGAAAAGGGCTGAAATTGAAGTTGCTTTTCTGAGAAAGTTTCACGAATAAATTTCAGTGAAACTTTGCCTATCATCTCCCCTCCTCATTCTAACTTTGTTCCGGAGATTTGGTGGTTCAACATGCAGTGTGCTTCAGTTCTAACAAACTGTTTTGATTTCCATGAATTGAGCTTTTCGTATGCACACCCTTTTAGGCAGGAACTGGCTTGAGTTTTCTTGGCAAATGCACGACTGAATTTTCATGAAACTCGAGGTATTTTCTGTCGTCCTCATTCCCAGTCTGCTCCCAACTTTTGAGAACTCTCTCTCCATGTATTCTAAACGAGCCCCTTATGTATTGCTCTTGCAGTTCTGTAACGTGCAGTGTCAAAAGGGCTGAAATTGAAGTTGCTTTTCAGAAATTTTCTCGAATGGGTTTCAATGAAACTGTGCCTATCATCTCCCCTCCTCATTCCCACTTTGCTACGGAAATTTGGTGGTTCCACCATGCACTGTGCTTCTGTTCAACAAACTGTTACGATTTCCAAGAATTGAGATTTCCATATACACACACTATTATGCAGCAAGTGAATTGCGTTTTCTTGGCAAATGCACAAGTGAATTTTCATGAAACTCGAAGTATTTTCTGTTTTCCTCATTCCCACTCTGCTCCCAACTCTTGAGCACTCTCTCTCCACGTTTTCTAAACAAGCCCCTTATGTATTGCTCCTGCAGTTCTCTAACTTGCAGTGTGAAAAGGGGTGAAATTGAAGTGGCTTTCCTGAGAAAGTTTCAGGAATAGATTTCAATGAAACTTTGCCTATCATCTACCCTCCTCATTCCCACTTTGCTCTGCAGACGTGGTGGTTCCACCATGCATGGTTCTTCTACTATAACAAACTGTTCCTATTTTCTTGAACTGAACTTTCCGTATGCATGCAATTTTAGGCAGCAACTGAATTGCGATTTATGAGCAAATGCACGTCTGAATTTTCATGATACTCGAGGTATTTTCTGTTTTTCTCATTCCCACTCTGCTCCCAACTTTGGAGCACTCTCTGTCCACGTTTTCTAAACAAGCCCCTTATGTATTGCTCTTGCAGTACTCTAACGTCCAGTGTGAAAAGTGCTGAAATTGAAGTGGCTTCTCTGAAACTTTCACAAATGGATTTCAATGAATCTTTGCCTATCATATCCCCTCCTCATTCCCACTTTGCTGTGCAAATGTGGTGTTTCCACCATGCACGGTGCTTCTGTTCTAACAAACTGTTTCGATTTCCATGAATTGAGCTTTCCGTATGCACACACTTTTAGGCAGTAACTGAATTGTGATTTCTGGGCAAATGAATGTCTGAATTTTCATGAAACTCTAGGTATTTTCTGTTTCCTCATTCCCACTCTGCTCCCAACTTTTGAGCCCTCTCTCTCCACCTTTTCCAAACAAGCCCCTTATATATTGCTCTTACAGTTCTCTAAGGTGCAGTATGAAAAGGGCTGAAATTGAGGTTGCTTTTCTGAGAAAGTATCATGAATGGATTTCAATGAAACTTTGTCTATCATCTCCCCTCCTCATTACCACTTTGCTCCACATACATGGTGGTTCCACCATGCACGGTGCTTCTCTTCTAACAAAATGTTTCAATTTCCGTGAATTGAGCTTTCCTCAAGCACACACTTTTAGGCAGAAAGTGAATTGCGTTTTCATTGGAAATGCACGACGGGATTTTCATGAAACTCTAGGTATTTTCTGTTTTCCTCATTCCCACTCTGCTCCCAACTTTTGAGCACTCTCTCTCCACGTTTCATAAACAAGCCCTTTATGTATTGCTCTGGCAGTTCTCTAACGTGCAGTGTGAAATGGGATGAAATTGAAGTTGCTTTTCTGCAACATTCACAAATGGATTTCAATGAAACTTTGCCTATCATCTCCCATCTTCATTCCCACTTTGCTCTAAAGCTGTGGTGGTTCCACCATGCACGGTGTTTCTGCTATAACAAACTTTTTCTATTTCTATGAACTGAACTTTCCATATGCATGCACTTTTAGGCAGCAACTGAATTTCGTTTTCTGGGCAAATGCACGACTGAATTTTCATGAATCTCGAGGTATTTTCTGTTTTCCTAATTCCCACTCTGCTCCCAACATTTGAGCACTCTCTCTCCACGTTTACTAAACAAGGCCCTTATGTGTTCCTCCTGCAGTACTCTAAAGTGCAGTGTGAAAAGCGCTGAAATTGAAGTTGCTTTTCTGAGAAAGTTTCATGAAAGGATTTCAATGAATCTTTGACTATCATCTCCCCTCCTCATTCCCACCGTGCTCCGCAGATTGTTGGTTCCACCATGCAGGGTGCTTCTGTTATAACAAACTGTTTCGATTTCCATGAATTGAGCTTTCCCTAGCATGCACATTTAGGCAGCAACTGAATTTCGTTTTCTGAGCAAATGCAGGAGAGTATTTTCGTGAAACGTGGGTACTTTCTCTTTTCCTCTTTCCCACTCTGCTGCCAACATCTGAGCACTCTCTCACCACGTTTTCTAAACAAGCCCCTTATGTATTGCTCTTGCACTTCTCTAACATGCAGTGTGAAAAGGGCGGAAATTGATGTTGCTTTTCTGAGAAAGTTTGACGAATGGATTTCAATGAATCTTTGCCTATCATCTCCTCTCCTCATTTCCCCTTTGCTCTGCAGATGTGGTGTTTCCTCCATGCACGGTCTTGTTATAAGAAACGGTTTCTATTTCCATGAATTCAGCTTCCCGTATGAACGCACTTTTCAGCAGCAACTTAATTGCGTTTTCTGAGCAAATGCACAAATGCATTTTCATGAAACTCAGGGTGCTTTCTCTTTTCCTTGTTCCCCCTCTGCACCCAACATCTGAGCACTCTCCATGTTTGCTAAACAAGCCCCTTATGTATTTCTCTTGCAGTACTCCAACGTGCAGTGTGAAAAGTGCTGAAATTGAAGTTGCTTTTCTGAAACATTCACGAAGGGATTTCAATGAAACTTTCCCTATCATCTCCCCTCCTCATTCCCACTTTGCTCCACAGATGTGGTGTTTCCACCATGCACGGTGCTTCTGCTATAACAAACTGTTTCAATTTTCATGAACTTAACTTTCCATATGCATGCATTTTTAGGCAGTAACTGAATTGCATTTTCTGGGAAAATGCACGACTTAATTTTCATGAAGCTCGAGGTTTTTTCTGTTTTCCTCATTCCCACTCTGCTCCCAACTTTTGAGCACCCTCTCCACTTTTTCTAAACAAGCCCCTTACGTATTGCTCTTGCAGTTCTCTAACTTGCATTGTGAAAAGGCCTGAAATTGGAGCTGGGGAGATAGCTCAGTTGGTAGAGAGCTTGCCTTGTAAGCACAAGGCCCTGGGTTTGATCCCCAGCACCAAAAATAAATAAATAAATAAATAAAAAGAAAAGGCCTGAAATTGAAGTTGCTTTTCTGAGAAAGTTTCACGAATGAATTTCAATGAAACTTTGCCTATCATGTCCCCTCCTCATTCCCACTTTGCTCCGCAGATGTGGTTGTTCCTCCATGCATGGTGCTTCTGCTATATCAAACTGTTTCTGTTTCCAAGAATTTTTATGCATCAACTGAGTTGCATTTTCTGAGAAAATGCACGACAGGATTTTCATGACACCTGACGATTTTTCTCTTTTCCTCATTCCCACTCTGCTCCCAACTTTTGAGCACTCTCTCTCCACGTTTTCTAAACAAGACCCTTATGTATTACTCTTGCAGTACTCTAATGTGCAGTGTGAAAAGGGCTGAAATTGAAGTTGCTTTTCTGAGAAAGTTTCACGAATGGATTTCAATGAAACTTTGCCTATCAACTCCCCTCCTCATTCCAACTTTGCTCCTCAGATGTGGTGGTTCCACCATGAATGGAGCTTCTGCTTTAATACACTATTTCAATTTCCATGAATTGAGCTTTCCCTTTGCATGCAGTATTAGGCAGCAACTGAATTGAATTTTCTGAGCAAATGCACGACTGAATTTCCATGAAACTGAAACGGGTTGTAATTGAAGTTGCTTTTCTGAGAAAGTTTCACGAATGGATTTCAATGAAACCTTGCCTATCATCTCCCTCTTCTTTCCCACCTTTCTCCGCAGATGTGGTGGTTCCACCATGCACGGTGCTTCTGTTATAACAAACTGTTTCGATATCCATGAATTGAGCTTTCCCTTTGCACGCAGTGTTAGGCAGCAACAGATTTGAGACTTCTGAGCAAATGCACGACAGAATTTTCATGAAACTCGGGTATTTTCTCTTTTCCATATTCCCACTCTGCTACCAACATAGGAGCACTCTACCTCCAGGTTTTCTAGACAAGCCCCTTATGTATTGCTGTTGAAGTACTCTAATGTGCAAGTTGAAAGAGGCTCAAATTGGAGTGGCTTTTCTGACAAAGTTTCACGAATGGATTTCAATGAAACTTTCCCTGTCATCTCCCTCCTCATTCCCACTTTGGTCTCCTGATGTGGTGGTTCCACCATGCACGGTGCTTCTTTTATTACAAACTGTTTCGATTTCCATGAATTGAGCATTTCGTGTGCACACCGTGTTAGGCAACAACTGAATTGCGTATTCTCAGCAAATGCACGACTTAATTTTCATTAAACTCGGGGTACTTTCTCTTTTCCTCATTCCCACTCTCCTCCCAATCTTAGTACTCTACCTCCCGGTATTTTACCCAAGCCCTTATGTATTGCTGTTGCATTACTCTAAAGTGCAGGTTGAAAAGGATTCAAATTGAAGTTGCTTTTCTAGGTAGTTCCACTAATGGATTTCAATGAAAATTTCCCTATCATCTCCCCCCCTCATTCCCACTTTGCACCACAGATGTGGTGGTTCCCCCACGCACGGTGCTTCTGTTATTACAAACTGTTTCGATTTCCATGCACTGAGCTTTCCCTATGCACACAGTGATAGGCAGCGAATGAATTGCGTTTTCTGAGCAAATGCACAACTGATTATCATGAATCTCGAAGTATTTTCTCTTTTCCTCATTCCCACTCTGCCTGCAAATATTGAGCACTCTACCTCCATGTTTTCTAGAAATCCCCTTTTGTATTGCTGTTGCAGTACTCTAATGTGCAGGTTAAAAATGGCTGAAATTGAAGTTGCTTTTCTGAGGAAGTTCCACGAATGGATTTCAATGAAACTTTGCCTATTATCTCCCCTCCTCATTCCCACTTTCCTCTGCAGATGTGGTGGTTCCACCATGCACGGTGCATCTGTTAAAACAAGCTTTCGATTTCCATGAATTGAGCTTTCCATGTGCACACAGTGTTTGACAGCAACTGAATTGCGTATTCTCAGAAAATGCACGACTGAATTTTCATGAAATTCGGTGTATTTTCTCTTTTCCTCATTCCCACTCTGCTCCCAACATCTGAGTACTCTAACTCCAGATTTTATACAAAAGCCCCTTATGTATTTCTGTTGCAGTACTCTAACGTGCAGGTTGAAAATGTGTGAAATTGAAGTTCTTTTCTGAGAAAGTCTCATGAATGGATTTCAATGAATCTTTGCCTATCATCTCCCCTCCTCTTTTCCACTTTGCTCCGCAGATGTGGTGGTTCCACCGTGCACGGTGCTTCTGTTATTACAAACTGTTTCGATTTCCTTTAACTGAGCTTTCCCTAAGCACACAGTGTTAGGCAGCAAATTTATTGCATCTTCTGAGCAATGGCACAACTGATTATCATGAAACTCGGGGTATTTTCTCTTTTCCTCATTCCCACTCTGCTCCCAACATACGAGCATTATACCTCCACATTTTATACAAAGGCCCCTTATGTATTACTGTTGCAGTACTCTAACGTGCAGGTTGAAAAGTGCTGAAATTGAAGTTCCTTTCTGAGGAAGTTTCACAAATGGATTTCAAGGAAACTTTGCCTATCATCTCCCCTACTCATTCCCACTTTGCTGCGCCGATGTGGTGGTTCCAACATGCACGGTGCATCTATTATTACAACCTGTTTCGATTACCATGGACTGAGATTTACCTACGCACACACTGTTGGGCAGCAACTGAATTGCATTTTCTGTGCAAATGTACAACTGAATTTCCATGAAATTCTGGGTATTTTCTCTTTTCCTCCTTTCCACTCTGCTCCCAACATAGGAGCACTCTACCTCCAGGTTTTCTAGAAAGCCTGTTATGTATTGCTGTTGGTGTACTCTAACATACAGGTCAAAAAGGCTGCAATTGAAATTGCTTTTTTGAGGAAGTTTCACAAATGGATTTCAATGAATCTTTGCCTATCATCTCTCCTCCTCATTCCCAATTGTCTCCGCAGATGTGGTGGTTCCACCATGCACGGCGCTTCTCTCATAACAAACTGTTTCGATTTCCATGAATTGAGCTTTCCATGTGCACGCAGTGTTAGGCAGCATCTTAATTGCTTATTCTCAGCAAATGCATGAATGAATTTTCATGAAACTCGGGGTATTTTCTGTTTTCCTCATTCCCACTGTGCTCCCAATATCTGAGTAGTCTACCTCCAGGTTTTATACACAAGATCTTATGTATTGCTGTTGCCGTACTCTAACGTGCAGGTTGAGAAGTACTCAAATTTAAGTTGCTTTTCTGAGGAAGTGTCACGAATGGAGTTCAATGAAACTTTGCCTATCATCTTCCCTCCTCATTCCCACTTTGGTCCGCAGATGTGGTGGTTCCACCATGCACGGTGCTTCTGTTATAACGAACTGTTTCAATTTCCATGAATTGAGCTTTCCGTGTGCACGCAGAGTTAGGCAGCAACTGAACTGCATATTCTCAGTAAATGCACGAATGAATTTTCATGAAACTCGGGGTACTTTCTCTTTTCCTCATTCCCACTCTGCTCCCAACATCTGAGTATCCTACCGCCAGGTTTTATACACAAGCCCCATATGTATTGCTGTTGCAGTACTCTAACTTGCAGCTTGAAAAGGGCTGAAATTGAAGTTGCTTTTCTGAGGAAGTTCCACGAATGGATTTCAATGAAAATTTGCCTATCATCTCCCCTCCTCATTCTCACTTTGCTCCCCAGATGTGGTGCTTCCACAATGCACGGTGCTTACATTATAACAAACTGTTTCGATTTCCATGTATTGAGCTTTCCCTTTGCACACAATGTTAGGCAGGACTGAATTGAGTTTTCTGAGCAAATGCACTACTGAATTTCCATGAAACTCTGGGTATTTTCTCTTTTCCTCCTTTCACCTCTGCACCCAACTTAGGAGCACTCTACCTCCAGGTTTTCTAGACAAGCCGCTCATGTATTTCTCTTGCAGTACTCTAACGTGCATGTTGGAAAGGGCTGAAATTGAAGTAGTTTTTCTGAGAAAGTGTCACGAATGGGTTTAAATGAAACTGTGCCTATCATCTGCAATTCAAATTCCCAATTTACTCCACAGATGTGGTGGTTCCAACATGCACGGTGCTTCTTTTATAACAAACTGTTTCGATTTCCATGAATTGAGCTTTCCCTTTGCAGGCAGTGTTAGGCAGCTTTCCCTATGCACACAGTGTTAGGGAGGAACTGAATTACGTTTTCTGAGCAACTGCACAACTGATTTTCATGAAACTCAGGGTATTTTCTCTTTTCCTCATTCCCACTCTGCTCCCAACATCTGGGCACTCTATCTCAAGGTTTTCTAGAAAAGCCGTTATGTATTGCTGCTGCAGTACTCTAACTTGCAGGTTTAAAAGGGCTGAAATTGAAGTTGGTTTTCTGAGAATGTGTCACGAATGGATTTCAATGAAACTGTTCCTATCATCTGCATTTCTTATTCGGGCATTGCTCCGCAGATGTGGTGGTTCCACCATTCACGGTGCTTCTGTTATAACACACTGATTCGATTGCCATTACTGGAGCTTTCCCTTTGCACGCAGTGTTAGGAACCAACTGAATTGAGTGTTCTCAGCAAATGCACGACTGAACTTTGATGAAACTCGGGTTTTTTTTTTTTCCCTCATTCCCACTCTGCTCCCAACATCTAGCACTCTACCTCCAGGATTTCTAGACAAGACCCTTTTGTATTGCTGTTGCACTACTCTAACATGCAGGTTGAAAAGGGCTCAAATTGAAGTTGCTTTTCAGAGAAAATTTCACGAATGGATTTCAATGAAACTAGGCCTATCATCTCCACTCCTCATTCCCACTTTGTTCCGCAGATGTGGTGGTTCCACCATGCACACAGCTTCTGTTATAACAAACTATTTTGATTTCGATGAATTGAGCTTTCCGTTTGCACAGTGATAGGCAGCAACTGAATTGCATATTCTCAGCAAATGCACGACTGAATTATCATGAAACTCCAGTACTTTCTCTTTTCCTCATTCCCACTGGCTCCCAACATCTGAGCACTCTACCTCCACATTCGTAGACAAGCCCCTTATGTATTACTGTTGCAATACTCTAACATGCAGATTGAAAAAAACTCATTGAAGTGGTTTTTCTGAGAAAGTTTCACGAATGGATTTCAATGAAAGTTTGCCTATCATCTCCCCTCCTCATTCCCACTTTCCTCTGCAGATGTGGTGGTACCACCATGCACGGTGCTTCTTTATAACAAACTGTTCAATTTCCATTAATTGAACTTCCGAGGGCAAACAGTGTTACACAGCAACTTAATTGTGAATTCTCAGCAAATGCTCGACTGAATTTCCATAAAACTTGTGATATTAACTCTTTTTCTCATTCCACTCTGCTCCCAACATCTGAGCACTCTACCTCCATGTTTTATACACAAGCCCCTTATGTATTACTCTTGAAGTACCCTAACGTGCAGGTTGAAAAGGGCTGAAATTGAAGTTGCTTTTCTGAGAAAGTTTCACGAATGGATTTCAATGAAACTTGCCTATCATCTCCCTTCAACATTCCCACTTTGCTCCGCAGATGTGGTGGTTCCACCATGAACGGTGCTTCTGTTATAACAAACTTTCAAGTTCGATGAATTGAGCTTTCCCTTTGCACACAGTGTTGGGGCATCAACAGAATTGCGTACTCTAAGAAAATTCACGACTGAATTATCATGTAACTCGGGGTACATTCTCTTTTCCTCATACCCACTCTGCTCCCAACATCTGAGTACTCTACCTCCAGGTTTTCTAGACAAGCCCCTTATGTATTACTGTTGCACTACTCTAACGTGCAGGTTGAAAATGGCTGAAATTGCTGTTGTATTTCTGAGAAAGTTTCATGAATGGATTTCAGTGAAACTTTGCCTATCATCTCCCCTTCTCATTCCCACTTTGCTCCACAGATGTTGTGGTTCCACGATGCACGGTGCTTCTGTTATAACAAACTTTTTCGATTTCCATGAATTGAGCTTTCAATGTGCACGCAGTGTTAGGCAGCAACTGAATTGCTTATTCTCAGCAAATGCACGACTGAATTTCCATGAAACTTGGGATATTTACTCTTCTCCTCATTCCCACCCAGCTCCCAACATTGGAGCACTCTACCTCCACATTTTATACACAAGCCCCTTATGTATTACTCTTGAAGTTCTCTAACGTGCATGTTGAAAAGGGGTGAAATTCAAGTTGCTTTTCTGAGAAAGTTTCACGAATGGATTTCAATGAAACTTTGCCTATCATCTCCCCTCCTCATTCCCACTTTGCTCCGCAGATATGGTGGTTCCACCATGCACGGTGCTTCTGTCATAACAAACTGTTTCAATTTCCATTAACTGAGCTTTCCCTATGCAAACAGTGTTAGGCCGCAACTGAATTGCGTTTTCTGAGCAAATACACAAATGATTTTCCTGAAACTCTGTATATTTTTTTCTTTTCCTCATTCACACTCTGATCCCACATATGAGCACTCTACCTCCAGTTTTTCTAGTCAAGCCCCATATGTATTGCTTTGCACTACTCTAACGTGCAGGATGAAAAGAGCTGAAATTGAAGTGGCTTTTCTGAGAATGTTTCACGAATGGATTTCAATGAAACTTTGCCTATCATCTCCCCTCGTCATTCCCACTTTGCTCCGCAGATGTGGTGGTTCCACCATGCACGCCGCTTCCTTTATAACAAACTGTTTGGATTTCCATTAACTGAACTTTCCGTTTGCACGCAGTGTTACTCAGCAAGTGAATTGAGTTTTCTGACCAAAATCACAACAGAATTTCCAGGAAACTCAGGAAATGTTCTTTTCCTCATTTCCACTCTGCTCCCAACAGAAGAGCACTCTACCTCCAGGTTTTCTAGAGAAGCCCCTTATATATTGCCATTGCAGTACTCTAATGTGCAGGTTATAAAGGGCTGAAATTGATGTTGCTTTTCTGAGAAATTTTACGAATGGATTTCAATGAAACTTTGCCTATCATCTCCCCACTTCATTCTCACTATCCACAGATGTGGTTGTTCCACCATTCACGGTGCTTCTGTTATAACAAACTGTTTTCATTTCAATGAATTGAGCTTTCCCTATGCATGCAGATAGGCAGCAAATTAATTGCGATTTCTGAGCAAAGGCACGACTGCATTTCGTGAAACTCTGGGTATTTTCTCTTTTCCTCGTTCCCACTGTTCCCCCAACATCTGAGCACTCTACCTCCAGGTTTTCTAGACAAGGCCCTTATATATTTCTGTTGCAGTACTCTAGCGTGCAGGTGAATAGTTCTGAAATTGAAGTTGCTTTTCTGAGAAAGGTTTACGAAGGGATTTCAATGAAACTTTGCCTATCATCTCCCCACCTCATTCCCACTATCCACAGATGTGGTTGTTCCACCATGCATGGTTATTCTGTTATAATAACAATTTGTTTTGATTTCCATGGATTGAACTTTCCTTAGGCACACAGTGTTAGGCAGCAACTGAATTGCGTTATCTGAGCAAATGCATGACTGAATTTCCATGAAACTCTGGATTTTGTCTCTTTTCCTCAGTCCAACTCTGCTCGCATCATCTGAGCTCTCTACCTCCAGGTTTTGTAGACAAGCCTCTTATGTTTTGCCTTTGCAGAACTCTAATGTGAAAGTTGAATAGGACTGAAATTGACATTGTTTTTCTTAGAGTTTCACGATTGGATTTCAATGAAACTTTGCCTATCATCTCCGGTCCTCATTCCCACGTTGCTCTGCAGATGTGGTGGTTCCACCAAGCATGGTGCTTCTGTTATAACAAACTATTTCCTTTTCCAAGAATTGAGCTTTCCCTATGCACGCAGTGTTAAGCAGCAGCTTAATTGCGTTTTTTGAGCAAATGCACTACTGAATTTCCATGAACTCTGGATATTTCCTCTTTTTTCTTTCCAACTTCCCCCAACTTCTGAGCACTCTTCCTCTAGGTTTTTTAGACAAGCCCCTTATGTATTGCTGTTACAGTACTCTAACGTGCAGGTTGAATAGTGCTGAAATTGAAATTGCTTTTCTGAGAATGTTTTACAAATGGATTTCAAAGAAACTTTGCCTGTAATCTCCCCACCTCATTTCCACTTTATCTGCAGATGTGGTGGTTCCACCATGCATGGTGCTTCTTTTAAATCAAACTGTCAATTTCCATGAAATGTGCTTAGCCTACACACGCAGTATTAGGCAGCAAATTAATTGCATTTATGAGCAAATGCACAAATGGATTTATATGAATCTCTCTGTATTTTTTCTTTTCCTTGTTCCCATTGTGCCCACAATATCTGAGCACTCTACTTCCAGGTTTTTTAGTCGATATCCTTATGTATTTCTGTTGCAGTACTCTAACGTGCTTGTTGAATAGGGCTGACATTGACTTTGCTTTTCTGAGAGATTGTCAGTTGGAGTTCAATGAAACTTTGCCTATCATCTCCCCTCCTCATTCCCACTTTGCTCCGCAGATGTGGTTGCTCCACCGTGCATGGTGCTTCTGTTATAACAAACTGTTTTGATTTCCATGAATTGTGCTATCTCTATGCACGCAGTTGTAGGCAGCAACTGAATTGCATTTTCTGACCAAATGGACGACTGAATTTCCAAGAAACTGGTTATTTTCTCTTCTCCTCGTTCCCACTCTTCCCCCAACATATGAGCATTGTACCTCAGGTTTTCTAGCAAGCCCCTTATGTATTGCTTTTGCAGCATTCTAAGCTGCAGGTAGAAAAGGGCTGATTGAATTTGCATTTCTGAGAAAGTTTCATGAATGGATTTCAATAAAACTTTGCCTATCATCTCCCCTCCTCATTTCCACTTTCCTCCCCAGATGTGCTGTATCCACCATGCCCGGTGCTCTGTTATAACAAACTATTTCCATTTCCATGAATTGAACTTTCCCTAAGCACGCAGTGTTAGGAAGCAACTGAATTGCATTTTCTGAGCAAATGCACGACTCAATTCCAATGATAATGGGTATTTTCTCTTTTCCTTGTTCCCACTCTGCTCCCACCATCTGAGCACTCTACCTCCAGGTTTTCTAGACAAGCCCCTTATGTATTGCTGTTGCCGTACTCTAACGTACAGGTTTAATAGGGCTGAAATTGAAGTTGGTTTCTGAGAAAATTTAACTAATGGATTTCAATGAAACTTTGCCTACCATCTCCCATTTTATCCGCAGATGTGTTGGTTCCACCATGCTTGGTGCTTCTTTTATAACAAACTGTTTCGATTTCAATGAATTGAACTTTCCTTGTGCATGCAATGTTAGGTAGCAACTGAATTGCGTTTTCTGAGTAGAAGCATGACTAAATTTCCTTGAAACTCTGGATATTGTCTCTTTTCTTCGTTCCCACTCTGCTCCCAACATCTGAGCAATTTTCCTCTAGGTTTTCTAGAAAAGCCCCTTTTGTATTTCTGTTGCAGTATTCTAACATGTGGGTTGAATAGGGCTGAATTTGAAGTTGCTTTTTTGCGAAAGTTTCACAAATGGATTTCAATGAAACTTTGCCTATCATCTCCCCTCCTCATTCACACTTTTCTCCGCAGATGTGGTGGTTCCAAAGGTACAGTGCTTGTGTTATAATAAACTCTTGAGGTTTCCCTATGCACGCAGAGTTAGGCAGCATCTTAATTGCGTTTTCTGAGTAAATACACCACTGAATTTTCATGAAACTCTGGGTATTTTCTCTCTTTTCCTTGTTCCCACACTTCCCCAAATTTCTGAGCCCCCTACCTCCAGTTTTTCTAGACAAGCCCCTTATGTATTGCTGTTGCAGTATTCTAACATGCATGTTGAATAGGGCTGAAATTGAAGTTGCTTTTCTGAGAAAGTTTCACGAATGGATTTCACTGAAACTTTGCCTATCATCTCCCCTCCTCATTCCCACTTTGCTCCGCACATGTGGTGTTTCCACCGCGCTGTGTGTCTGTTATAAAAACTGTTTCTATTTCCATGAATTCAGTTTTCCGTATGTATGCCGTGTTAAGAAGAAACAGAATTGCGTTTTCTGAGCAAATGCACGACTGAATTTCCATTAAACTATGGGTATATTCTATTTTCTTCATTACCACTCTTCCCCCAACATCTGAGCATGCTACATCCAGGTTTTCTTGAGAAACCCCTTACGTATTTCTGCTGCAGTACTCTAACATACAGGATGAATAGGGCTGAAATTGAAGTTGCTTTTATGAGAAAGATTCACAAATGCATTTTAATAAAACCTTGTCTGTCATCTCCCCTTCTCATCCTACTTTGCTCTGCAAATGTGGTGGTTCCACAATACAAAGTGCTTCTATTATAACAAACTGTTTTCTTTTCCATGAATTGAGCTTTTTTCTATGCATGCTGCATTAGGCAGCAACTGAATTGCGTTTTCTGAGCAAATGCACGACAGAATTTCCATGAAGCTCTGGGATTTTCTCTTTTCCTAATTCCCACTCAGCCCCCAACATCTGAGCAATCAACTGCCAGTTTTTGTAGACAAACCCCTTATTTATTGCTGTTGCAGTACTCTAACATGCAGGTTGAACAGGGCTGAAATTGAAGGTGCTTTTCTGAGAAAGTTTCACCAATGGATTTCAATGAAACTTTGCGTGTCATCTACCCTCCTCATTCCTACTTTGCTCCGGAGATGTGGTGGTTCCACCATGCATGGTGCTTCTGATATAACAAACTCTTTCTGTTTTCATGAATTGAGCTTTCGCTATGCACGCACAGTAAGGTGGAAATTGAATGGCGTTTTCTGAGCAAATGCACAAGTGAATTTCATTGAAACCCTTGGTTTTTTCCCTTTTCCTCCTTCCCACTGTGCCCCCAACATCTGAGCACCCTACCTCCAAGTTTTCTACACAAGCCCGTTATGTATTGCTGTTGCAGTACTCTAACGTGCATGAGAATAGGGCTGAAATTGAAGTTGCTTTCTTAGAAAGTTTCACGAAACGATTTCAATGAAACTTTGCCGATCATCTCCCCTCCCCATTCCACTTTGCTCCGCAGATATGGTGGTTCCACCATGCACGGTACTTCTGTTATAACAAACTGTGTCCCTTTCCATGAATTGAGATGCATGCAGTGTTAGGGAGCAACTGAATTGTGTTTTCTGAGCGAATGCACGATTCAATTTCCATGAAACTCTGGTTATTTTCTCATTTCCTTGTTCCCATTCTGCCCACATCATCTGAGAACTCTACCTCCAGGTTTTCTAGACAAGCCTTTTATACATAACTGTTGCAGAACTCTAACGTGTATTTGAATAGGGCTGAAAATGAAGTTCCTTTTCTGAGAAAGATTCACGAAAGGATTTCAATGAAACTTTGCCTATCATCACCCCTCCTCATTCCCATGCTGCTCTGCAGATGTGGTTGTTCCACCATGCACGGTGCTTCTGTTATAACAAACTGTTTCCCTTTGTATGAATTGAGCTTTCTGTAGGCACATAGTATTAGGGAGCAACTGAATTGTGTTTAATGACTGAATGCACGACTGACTTTCTATGAAACTCTGGACATTTTCTCATTTCCTCATTCCCATTCTGCCCACAGCATATAAGCACTCTACCTCCAGGTTTTCTTGAGAAATCCCTTAGTATTGCTGTTGCAATACTCTAACGTGCAGGATGATGAGGGCTGAAATTCAAGTTGCTTTTATGAGAAAGTTTCAAGAATGGATTCCAATGAAACTTTACCTGTAATCTCCCCTCCTCATTCCTAATTTGCTCCGCAGATGTGTTGGTTCAACCATGCACAGTGCTTCTGTTATAACAGACTGTTTCCCTTTCCATGAATTGAGCTTTCCCTATGTAAGCTGTGCTGGCAGAAACTTTATTGCATTTTCTTAGCAAATACACGATTGAATTTCCATGAAACTCTGGGAATTTTCTCTTTTCCTCATTCCCCTCTGCTCCCAACATCTGAGCACTCTATTTTCTGTTTTATAGACAAGCCCCTAAGTAATGCTGTTGCAGTACTGTAACGTGCAAGGTGAATAGGGTTGAATTTGAAGTTGCTTTTCAGATAAAGTTTCACTAATGGATTTCCATGAAACTTCGCTTGTCATCTCCCCTCCTCTTTCCCACAATGCTCTGCAGATCTGGTGGTTCCAAAACGCATGCTGCTTCTGTTATAAGAAACTGTTTCCATTTCCCTGAATTGAGCTTTCCCTATGCACGCAGTGAAAGGCAGCAAATGAATTGTGATTTCTGAGCAACTGAACGAATGAATTTCCATGAATCTCTAGGTTTTTTCTCCTTTCCTCATTACCATTCTGCTCTCAACATCTGAACACTCTACCTCCAGTTTTCTAGACAAGTCCCTTATATATAACTGTTGCAGTACTGTAATGTGCATGTTGAATAGGCCTGAAAATGAAGTTGTTTTTCTGAGAAAGTTTCAAGAATGGATTTCACTGAAACTATGCCTGTCATTTCCCCTCCTCATTCTCACTTTGCTCTGCCGATGGGGCAGATCCACCATGCATGGTGCTCCTGTTATAACAAACTGTTTCCATTTCCATGAATTGAGCTTTGCCTAGGCACACAGTGTTAGGCAGCAACTGAATTGCATTTTCTGAGCAAATACACGATTGGATTTCTATGAAACTCTGGATATATTCTCTATTCCTCATTACCATTCTTCTCCCAATATCTTAGCACTCCACCTCCAGGTTTTTTGAGAAATCCCTTATGTATTCCTGTTGCAGTACTCTAACTTGCAGATTGAATAGGGTGAAATTGAAGTTGCTATTCTGAGAGAGTTTCACAAATGGATTTCAATGAAACTTTGACTATCATCGGCTCTCCTCATTCCAATTTTGCTCCCCAGATGGGTGGTTCCACCACGCACGGTGCTTCTGTTATAACAAACTGTTTCAATTTCCATGAATTGAACTATCCATATGCACCTAGTGTTAGGCAGGAACTGAATTCTTTTTCTGAGCAAATGCACAACTGAATTTCTATGAAACTCTGCATATTTTCTCTTTTCCTCATTCCCCAATCTGAACCAACATGTGAGCACTCTACTTCCAGGTTTTCTAGAAAAGCCAATCATGTATTGCTTTTGTAGTACTCCAACATGCAGGTTGAATAGGGCTGAAATTGAAGTTGTTTTCCTGAGAAAGTTTCACGAATGGACTTCAATGAAACTTTGCTTATAAACTCCCCTCCTCATTCCAACTTTGCTCTGCAGATGTGGTGGTTCCACCATGCACGGTGCTTCTGTTATAACAAACTTTCTATTTCCATGAATTGAGCTTTCCCTATGCTGCAGTGTTAGGCAGCAACTGAATTGTGTTTTCTGAGCGAATACACGACTGAATATCCATGAAACTCTGCATATTTTCTCTCTTCCTTGTTTCTCCTCTGCTCCCAACATCTGAGCAGTCTAATTCCAGGATGTCTGGAGAAGCCCCTTATGTATTGCTGTTGCAGTACTCTAACGTGCAGGTTGAATTCAGCTGTAATTGAAGTTGCTTTCCTGAGAGTGTTTCACGAATGGATTTCAATGAAACTTTGCCTATAATCTCCCCTCCTCATTCCCACTTTGTGCCTCAGACGTAGTGGATCCAGCATGCACGGTGCCTATGTATAACAAACTGTTTCTATCTCCATGATTTGAGCTTTCCCTATGCACGCAGTGTTAGGAAGCAATTAATTGCATTTTCTGAGCAACTGCATGACTGAACTTCCATAATACTCTGGGAATTTCCTCTTTTCCTCATTCCCACTCTTCCTCCAACATCTGAGCACTCTACCTCCAGGTTTTCTAGACAAGCCCATTACGAATTGCTGTTGGAGTACTGTAACGTGCAGGTTGAATAGGGCTGAAATTGAAGTTGAATTTCTGAGAAACATTCAGGAATGGATTTGAATGAAACTTTGCCTATAATCTGGCTCCTCATACCCACTTTGCTCCACACATGTGGTGGTTCCAACATGTAAGGGGATTCTGTTATAACAAACTGATTCAATTTCGATGAATTGAGCTTTCTCTATGCATGCAGTTTTAGGATGCATGTGAATTGAATATTCTGAGCAAATACACTATTGGATTTCCATGAAACTCTTGGTATTTTCTCTTCTCCTCGTCCCCTCGCTGCCCCCAACTTCTGAGCACTGTACATCCAATTTTTGTCGTGAGCCACTTATATACTGTTTTCGCAGTACTCTAACACAGAGGTTGCATAGGGCTGAAATTTTAGTTGCTTTCCTGAGAAAGTCTCAAATGGATTTCAGTGAAACTTTCCTATCATCTCCCCTCCTCATACTCACTTTGCTCCGCAGATGTGGTGGTTCCACCATGCACAGTACTTCTTGTATCACAAATAGTTTTGATTTCCATGAATTGAGCTTTCCCTATACAGGCAGTGTTAGGTAGCAACTGAATTGCGTTTTCTGAGCAAATGCACGACTGGATTTCCATGAAACTCTGGTAATTTCCTCTTTTCCTCATTCCCACTCTTCCCCCAACATCTGAGCACTCTACCTCAAGGTTTTCAAGACAATCCCCTTATGTATTGCTGTTGCAGTACTCTAACGTGCAGGTTGTATAGGGCTGAAATTTTAGTTGCTTTTCTGAGAAGATTCTCGAATGGACTTCAGTGAAATTTTGCCTATCACCTGCCCTTCTCATACCCACTTTTTTCCACAGTTGTGGTGGTTCTACCATGCATGGTGCTTCTGTTATAACAAACTGTTTCGATTTCCATGAATTGAACTTTCCCTATGCACGCAGTGTTAGGCAGCAAGTGAATTGTGTTTTCTGAGCAAATGCACAACTGGATTTCCATGAAAGTCTGGGAATTTTCTCTTTTCCTCATTCCCACTGTGCACCCAACATCTGAGCACTCCACGTCCAATTTTGTTAGACAAGCCATTTTTTTATTACTTTTGCAGTACTCTAACGTTCAGGTTGTATAGGGCTGAAATTTTAGTTGCTTTTCTGAGAAAGTTCTTGAATGGATTTCAATGAAACTTTGCCTATCATCTCGCCTCATCATTCCCACTTTTCTGCGCAGATGTGGTAGTTCCAGCATGCTCGGTGCTTCTGTTATAACAAACTGTTTCGATGTCCATGACTTAGGCTTTCCCTATGCACGCAGGTTTAGGCAGCAACTCAATTGCGTTATCTGAGCAAATGCACGTCTGGATTTCCATGAATCTCTGGGAATTTTCTCTTTTTCTCATTCCCACTCTGCCCCCAACTTCTCAGTACTCTATGCCCAGGTTTCCTAGACAAGCCCCTTATGTATCATTTTGCAGTACTCTAATGTGCAGGTTGTATGGGGCTGAAATTTAAGTTGCTTTATTGAGAAAGTTCATGAATTAATTTCAATGAAACTTTGCCTATCATCTCCCCTCCTCATACACACTTTCCTCCGCAGATGTGGTGGTTCCACCATGTAAGGTGATTCAGTTACAACAATCTGTTTCAATTTCCATGAATTGAGTATTCCCTATGCAAGTAGTGTTAGACTGCAACTTAATTGCATTTTCTTAGCAAATGCTCGACTGGATTTCCATGAAACTCTGGGTATTTTCTCTTTTCCTCCTCCCCACACTTCACCCAACTACAGAATATTCTACCTCCAGGTTTTCTAGACAAGCCCCTTATGTATTTTTGTGGCAGTACTCTAACGTGCAGGTTGTATAGGGTTGAAATTTAAGTTGCTTTTCTGAGAATGTTCTCAAATGGATTTGAATGAATCTTTGCCTATCATCTCCCCTCCTCATATCCACTTTGCTCCGCAGATGTGGTGGTTCCACCATGCACGGTGCTTCTGCTGTAACAAACTGTTTTGATTTCCATGAAATGAGCTTTCCCTATGCACACACTTTTAGGCAGCAACTGAATTGAGTTTTCTGAGCAAATGCAAAACTGAACATCCATGAAACGCTCTGTTTTCTCTCTTTTCCTCATTTGCACTCTTCCCCCAAAATCTAAGGACTCTCCTTGCAGGTTGTCTATACAATCTCCTTATGTATTGCTATTGCAATACTCTAACGTGCATGTGGAATAGGGCTGAAATTGATGTTGCTTTTCTGTGAAATCCATTCACAAATGGATTTCAGTGAAACTCTGCCTATCATCTCCCCTGCTCATAGCAACTTCATTCCGCAAATTTGGTGGTCCACCATGTACGGTGTGTCTGTTATAAAAAACTGTTTCTATTTCCATGAATTCAGATTTCAGTATGCACACCATATTATGCTGCAAGTGAATTGCGTTTTCTGACAAATGCAAAACTGAACTTCAATGAATCGGCGGGTATTTTCTCTTTTCCTCATTCCCACTCTTCCCACAACATCTGCGCACTCTACCTCCAGGTATTCTAGAGAAGCACCTTATATATTTTGTTGCAGTACGCTAATTTGCAGATTGAATAGGGCTAAAAGTGAAATTGCTTTACTGAGAATGTTTCATGAAAGGATTTCAATGAAACTTTGCCTATCAACTCCCACTCACATCAACCTAGCTCCGCAGATGTGGTTCTCCACCATGTATGGTGCTTCTGTTATAACAAACTATTTCGATTTGCATGAATTCAGCTTTCCCTGTACACACAGTTTTAGGCTGCAAGTGAATTGCATTTTCTGAGCTAATACAAAACTGAACTTCCATGAAACACTGGGAATTTTCTCTTTTCCTCATTCCCACTCTTCCCGTAACATCTGTGAACTGTCCCTGCAGGGTTACTATTCAAGCTCCTTATGTATTGGCGTTGCACTTCTCTAACGTGCAGGTTGAATATGGCTGAAATTGAAGCTGATTTTCTGAGAAAGATTCATGATTGAATTTCAATGAAACTTTGGCTCTCATCTCCCCTTCTCATACCAACTTTGCTCCACAGATGCGTTGTTTCCACCATTTGCAGTGTGTCTGTTATAACAAACTGTTTCGATTTCCATGAAATCAACTTTCCCTAGGCACAGAGTGTTAGGCTGCAAGTGAATTGCATTTTATGAGCAAATGCAAAACTGAAATTCCATGAAACGCTGTGTATTTTCTCTTTTTCTCATTTCCACCTTCCCCCAACATCTGAGGATGCTACATGTACCTTTTCTATGCAAGCCCCTTATGTATTTCTGTTGCAGTACTCTAACATGCAGGTTCAATAGGGCTGAAATTGAAGTTGCTTTTTTGAGAAAGTTTCAGGAATGGATTTCAATGAAACTTTGCCTACAGTCTCCCCTCTTCATACCAACGACGCTCCACAGATGTGGTGGTTCCACCATGCATGGCGCTTCTGTTATAACAAACTGTTTCGATTTACATGAATTGAACTTTCCCTATGCACGCAGTTCAGGCTGCAAGTGAATTGCCTTTTCTGAGATAATACAAAACTGAACTTCCATGAAACGCTGGGTATTTTCTCTTTTTTTTATTCCCACTCTTCCTGCAACATCTGAGGACTCTACCTGCAGGTTTTCTTTTCAAGCCCCTTATGTATTGCTGTTGCAGTACTCTAATGTGCAGGTTGTATAGGGCCAAAATTGAAGTTGCTTTTCTAAGAAAGTTTCACGAATGGATTTCAATGAAACATTGCCTATCATCTCCCTGCTCATACCAACTTTGCTCCACAGATATGGTGGTTCCACGATCTACGGTGATCTTTTAAAACAAACTGATACGTTTTCCGTGATTTCACATTTTCCTAGGCACACAGTTTTATGCTGCAAAGGGAAATGCGTTTTCTGAGCGAATGCAAAGCTACCTTCCATGAAACACTGGGTATTTTCTCTTTTCTTCATTCCCACTCTGCTCCCAACATCCGCTTATTTATTGCTCTTGCAGTACTCTAACTTGCAGGTTGAATAGGGCTGAAATTGAAGTGCTTTTCTGGGAAACATTCACAAATGGATTTCAATGAACCCTTGCCTATCATCTCCCCTGCTCATACCAACTTTGCTCCGCAAATGTGTTGGTTCCACCATGTGTGGTGTGTCTGTTATAACAAACTGTTTTGATTTCCATGAATTGAGCTTTCCCTATGCATGCGGTTTTTGGCTGCAAGTGAATTGCATTTTCTGAACAAATACACCACTGGATTTCCATGGAACTCTCTGTATTTTCTCTTTTACTCATTCCCACTCTTCTGCCAACATCTGAGCACTATACCTCCAGGTTTTCTAGAGAAACACCTTATGTATTGCTGTTGCAGTACTCTAATGTGCAGGTTGAACTGGCCTGAAATTGAAGTTGCTTTTCTGAGAAAGTTTCACGAATGGATGTCAATGAAACTTTGCCTATCTCCTCCCCTGTTCATACCAACTTTACTTCACAAATGTGGTGGGTCCACCATGTATAGTACTTCTGTTATTACAAACTATTTCGATTTGCATGAATTGACCTTTCCCTATGAATGCAGTTTTAACCTGCATGTGAATTTCATTTTCTGAGCAAATGCATAACTAAACTTCCATGAAACCCTGAGTATTTTCTCTTTTCATCATTTCCAGTCTTCCCCCAACATCTGAGGACTCTACTTGCAGGTTTTCTATACAAGACCTTTATGTATTCCTGTTGCTGTACTATAATGTCCAGGTTGAATAGGGCTGGAATTGAAGTAGCTTTTCTGAGAAAATTTCACAAGTTTATTTCAATGAAACTTTGCTTATCATCTTCCCTGCTCTCACCATCCTTGCTCCTCACATGTGGTGGTTCCACCATGTACGGTGTGTCTGTTCTAACAAACTGTTTAGATTTCCATGAATTGAGCTTTCCCTATGCACAGAGTTGATGCTGCAACTGTATTGTGTTTTCTCGGCAAATGAAAAACTGAACTTCCATGAGACATTTGGTATTTTCTCTTTTCCTCATTCCCACTCTTCCCCCAACATCTGAGCGCTCTTCCTCCAGTTTTTCTATACAAGCCCCTTATGTATTGCTGTTGCAGTACACTAACGTGCAGGTTGAACAGGGCTGAAATTGAAGTTGCTTTTCTGAGAAAGTTTCACGAATAGACTTCAATGAAACTTTGTCATCTCCCCTGCTCATACCAACTTTTCTCAGCAGATGTGGTGTTTCCACCATATAAGGTGCTTCTGTTATAACAAAAGATTTCAACTTGCATGAATTGAGTTTTCCCTATGCACGCAGTTTTAAGCTGCAAGTGAATTGCATATTCTGAGCAAATGCAAAACTGAAACTTCATGAAACCCTGGGTATTTTCTCTTTTCCTTGTTCCCACTTTCCCCCAAAATATGAGTACTCTACCTCCAGGTTTTCTATACAAGCCCCTTATATATTGCTGTTGCAGTACTGTAAACTACAGGTTGAATAGGTCTGAAATTCAAGTTGCTTTTCTGAGTAAGTTTCACGAATGGATTTCAATGAAATTTTGCCTATCATCTCCCCTGCTCATACCAACTTTCCTCCTCAGATGTGGTGGTTCCACCATGTGGTTTGTCTGTTATAACAAACTCTTTTGATTGCTATGAATTCAGCTTTCCCTATGCACCCAGGGTTAGGCTGCAAGTGAATTGTGTTTTCTGAGCAAATGCAAAACTGAACTTCCATGAAATGCTGGGTATTTTCTGTTTTCCTCATTCCCAATCTTACCCCAACATCAGAGGACTCTATCTGCAGGTTTTCTATGAAAGCCCCTTAAGTATTGCTGTAGCCCTACTCTAACATGCAGGTTGAATAGGGCTGAAATTGAATTTGCTTTTCTGAGAAGTTTGACGAATGGATTTCAATGAAATGTTGCCTATCATCTCCCCTACTCATACCAACTTTACTCTGCAGATGTGGTGGTTCCCCCATGTACGGTGCTTCTGTTATAACACACTGCTTCGATTTCCATGAATTGAGCTTTCCGTATGCACACACATTAGGCTGCAAATAAATTGCGTTTTCTGAGCAAATGTAAAACTGAACTTCCATGAAACGCTGGGTATTTTGTCTTTCCCTTATTCCCATTCTTCCCTCAATATCTGAGCACTCTACCTCGAGGTTTTCTATACAAGCCCCTTATGAATATCTGTTGCAATACTCTAACGGGCAGGTTGAATAGGGCTGAAATTGAGGTTACTTTTCTGAGAAAGTTTCACAAATGGATTTAAATGAAACTTTGCCTATCATCTCCTCTGCTCATACCATCTTTGCTCTGCACATATGATGGTTCCACCATGTACGGTGCTTCTGATATAACAAACTATTTCGGTTTGCATCAATTGAGCTTTCCTAATGCATGCAGTTTTAGGCTGCAAGTTAATTGCATTTTCTGAGCAAATGCAAAACTGAACTTCCATGAAACGGTGAATATTTTCTCTTTTCCTCCTTCCCACTCTTCCCCCAACATCTGAGAACTCTACATGCAAGTTTTCTCTACAAGCCTTTATGTATTGCTGTTGCCATTCTCTATCATGCAGGTTAAATAGGGCTGAAATTTTAGTTGCTTTTCTGAGAAAGTTTCACAAATGGATTTCAGTGAAACTTTGCCTATCATCTCCCCTGCTCATACCAACTTTGCTCCTTAGTTGGGGTGGTTCCACCATGTCCGGTGCTTCTGTTATAACAAACTTTTCGATTTGCATGAATTGAGATTTCCCTAAGCACCCAGTTTTAGGCTGCATGTGAATTGCGTTTTCTGATCAAATGCAAAACTGAACTTCCATGAAACGCTGGGTATTTTCTCTTTTCCTCATTCTCCATCTTTGCCCCATCTGAGGACTCTACCTGCAGGTTTTCTATAGATGCCCCTTATGTATTGTTGTTGCAGTACTCTAACGTGCATGTTGAATAGCTCTGAAAATGGAGATGCTTCTCTTCGAAAGATTCACAAAAGGATTTCAATGAAACTTTGCCTATCATTTCTCTCCTCATTCCCACTATGCTCCACAGATATGGTGGTTCCACCATGCATAGTGTTTCTTTTATAACAAACTGTTTCCATTTACATGAATTGAGCTTTCCCTATGCACGAAGTGTTAGGTTGGAACTGAATTGAGTTTTCTGAGCAAATCACGACTGGATTTCCATGAAACTCTGGGTATTTTCTCTTTTCCTCATTCCCCGTCTTCCCCCAACATCGAAGCACTCTAGCTTCAGGTTGTCTAGATAAGCCCCTTATGTATTGCTGTTGCAGTACTCTAACTTGCAGGTTGAATAGGGCTGAAATTGAAGTTGCTTTCTGAGAAACTTTCATGAATGGATTTCAATGAAACCTTGCCTATCATCTCCCCTGCTCATACCAACTTTGCTCCACAGATGTGGTGGATCCACCATGTGCGGTGTGTCTGTTATAGCAAACTGTGTCGATTTCCATGTATTGAGCTTTCCCTATACACAGAGTTGAGGCTGTATGTGTATTGCATTTTCTCAGCAAATGCAAAACTAAACTTCCATGAGGCGCTGGGTATTTCCTCTTTTCCTCATTCCCACTCTTCCCCCAACATCTGAGGACTCTACATGAGGGTTTTCTATAAAACTGCCTTATATATTGCTGTTGTAGTCCTCTATAGTGCAGGTTGAATAGGGCTGAAATTTAAGTTGTTTTTCTGAGAAAGTTTCACAAATGGATTTCAATGAAACTTTGACTATCAACTTCCCTGCTCATACCAACTTTGCTCTGCAAATGTGGTGGTTCTGTTATTACAAACTATTTTGATTTGCATGAATTGAGCTTTCCCTATGCACACAGTTTTAGGCTGCATGTTAATTTCATTTACTGAGCAAATACAAAATTGAACTACCATGAAATGCTGAGTATTTTCTCTTTTCATCATTCTAAATCTTCCCCCAACATCTGAGGACTCTACCTGCAAGTTTCTATACAAGTCCCTTATGTATTGTTGTTGTCGAACTCTAATGTGCAGGTTGAAAAGGGCTGAAATTGAAGTTGCTTTTCTGAGAAAGTCTCACAAATGGATTTCAGTGAAACCTTGCCTATCATCTCCCCTGCTGATACCAACTTTGCTCCGTAGATGTGGTGGTTCCACCATGAATGGTGCTTCTGTTATAACAAACTATTTCGATTTGCATGAATTGAGTTTTCCCTATGCACACAGTTTTAGGCTGCATGTTAATTTCGTTTTCTGAGCCAATGCAAAACTGAACTACCATGAAACACTGAGTATTTTCTCTTTTCATCATTCTAAATCTTCCCCCAACATCTTAGGACTCTACCTGCAAGTTTTCTATACAAGTCCCTTATGTATTGCTGTTGCAGTAGTCTAACGTGCAGTTTGAATACGGCTGAAATTGATGTTGCTTTTCTGAGAAAGTTTCACAAATTGATTTCAATGAAACTTTGCCTATCATCTGCGCTGCTCATACCAACTTTGCTCCGCAGATGTCGTGTTTCCACCATGTACGGTGCTTCTTTTATAACACACTGCTTTGATTTCCATGAATTAAGCTTTCCCTATGCAAACACTTTAGGCTGCAATTAAATTGCTTTTTCTGAGCAAATGAAAAACTGACCTTCCATGAAACGCTGGGTATTTACTCTTTCCCTCATCCCACTCTTCCCCCAACATCTGAGCACTCTAACTCGAGGATTTCTATACAAGCCCCTTTGAATTTCTGTTGCAGTACTCAAACGGGTTGGTTGAATAGGGTTGAAATTGAGGTTGCTTTTGTGAGAAATTTTCACTAATGGATTTCAATGAAACTTTACCTTTCAATTTCTCTGCTCATATCAACTTTGCTCCACAGATGAGGTGGTTCCACCATGTAAAGTACTTCTGTTATAACAAACTATTTCGATTTCAATGAATTGAGCTTTCCCTATGCATGCAGTTTTAGGCTGCAAGTGAATTACATTTTCTGAGCAAATGCAAAACTGAACTTCCATGAAATACTGGGTATTTTCTCTTTTCCTCTTTCCCACTCTTCTTCAAACCCCTGAGGATCTACCTGCAGGTTTTCTGTACCAGAACCTTATGTATTTCTGTTTCCGTACTCTAAGGTGCAGGTTGAATAAGGGTGAAATTGAAGTTGCGTTCCTGAGAAAGTTTCACAAATGGATTTCAATAAAATTTGCCTATCATCTCCCCTCCTCATACCCACTATGCTCCGCAGCTGTGATTGTTCCCCTAGGCAAGGTGCTTCTGTTATAACAAACTGTTTCGATTTCCGTGAATTGAGCTTTCCCTAGACACGAAGTGTTAGGCTGCAACTGAATTGCGTTTTCTGAGTAAATGCACCACTGGATTTCCATGAAACTCTTGGTATTTTCTTTTTCTCATTCCCACTCTTGCCTGAGCATCAGAGCACTCTACCTCCAGGTTTCCTATACAAGCCCCTTAGTATTGCTGTTGCAGTACTCTAACGTGCAGGTTGTATACAGCTGAAATTGAAGTTGCTTTTCTGAGAAAGTTCCACGAATGGATTTGAAAGAAACTTTTTCTATCATCTACCCTGCTTATACCAACTTTACTCCGCATATGTGGTGGTTCCACCATGTAGGGTGTTTCTATTAAAACAAACTGTTTCGATTTCCAATAATTCAGCTTTCCATAAGCACACAGTGTTAGGCTTAATGTCAATTGCGTTTTCTGAGCAAATGAAAAACTGAACTTACATGAAACGCTGGGTATTTTCTCTTTTCCGCATTTCCAGTCTTGCCACAACATCTGAGGACTCTACTTGCAGGTTTCAATACAAGCCCTTTATGTAAATGTGTTGCTGTACACTAATGTGCAAGTGGAATAGGGCTGAAACTGAAGTTGCTTTTCTAAGAAAGATTCACAAGTGGATTTCTTTTTTTTTATTGTAAACAAATGGGATACATGTTCTTTCTCTGTTTGTACATGGCACAAAGGCATACCATTTGTGTAATCATAAATTTACATAGGGTAATGTAGTTTGATACATTCTGTTATTTTTCCCCTTCCCCCCACACCTCCCAACCCTCTTTCCCTCTATATGGTCCTTCCTCCCTCCATTCTTGCGCCACTCCCTAACCCTAACTCTAACCCTAACACTAACCCTTTCCACCCCCCATTATCTGTCTTCATCCACTTATTAGCAATATCATTCGTCCTTTGGTTTTTTTTGAAATTGGCTTATCTCACGTAGCATGATATTCTCCAATTTCATCCATTTGCCTGCAAATGCCATAATTTTATCATTCTTTATGGCTGAGTAATATTCCATTGTATATATATACCACAGTTTCTTTATCCTTTCATCAATTGAAGGACATCTAGGTGGTTCCACAATCTGGCTATTGTGAACTGAGCAGCTATGAACATTGATGTGGCTGTATCTCTGTAATATGCTGATTTCAAGTCCTTTGGGTATAGGTCAAGGAGTTGGATAGCTGGGTCAAATGGTGGTTCCATTCCGAGTTTTCTAAGGAGTCTCCATACTGCTTTCCAGAGTGGCTGCACTAATTTGTAGCCCCACCAGCAATGTATGAGTGTACCTTTTTCCCCACATCCTCGCCAACACTGTTTTTGCTTGTATTCTTGATAATCGCCATTCTAATTGGGGTGAGATGGAATCTTAGGGTGGTTTTGATTTGCATTTCTCTTATTACTAGAGATGTTGAACATTTTTCCATATGTTTGTTGATTGCTTGTAGATCTTCTTCTGTGAAGTGTCTGTTCATTTCCTTAGCCCATTTGTCGATTGGATTATTTACATTCTCGGTGTAGAGTTTTTTGAGTTCTTTATAGATTCTGGAGATTAGTGCTCTATCAGAAGTATGATTGGCAAAGATTTTCTCCCACTCTGTAGGCTATTTCTTCACATTGCTGATAGTTTCTTTGCTGAGAGAAAGCTTTTTAGTTTGAATCTATCCCATTTATTGATTCTTGCTTTTATTTCTTGTGCTATGGGAGTCCTGTTGAGGAAGTCTGGTCCTAAGCTGACATGTTAAAGCTCTGGACCTACTTTTTCTTCTATAAGATGCAAGGACTCTGGTCTGATTCCAAGGTCCTTAATCCATTTTGAGTTGAGTTTCATGCATGGTGAGAGATATGGGTTTAGTTTCATTCTGTTGCATATGGATTTCCAATTCTCCCAGCACCATTTCTTGAAGGGGCTATCTTTTCTCCATTGCATATTTTTGGCCCCTTTGTCTAGTATGAGAAAATTGTATTTATTTGGGTTTGTGTCCATGTCCTCTATTCTGTACCATTGATTCACCTTTCAATTTTGGTACCAATACTATTCCGTTTTTGTTACTATTGCTTTGTAGTAGAGTTAAAGATCTGGTATTGTGATACCCCCTGCTTCACTCTTTCTACTAAGGATTGCTTTAGATATTCTGGGTTTTTTATTCTTCCAGATGAATTTCATGATTGCTTGTTCTATTTCTGTAAGGCACATCATTGGGATTTTAATTGGAATTGCATTGAATCTGTATAGCACTTTTGGTAGTATAGCCATTTTGACAATATTAATTCTTCCTATCCAAGAACATGGGAGATCTTTCCATCTTCTAAGGTTTTCTTGAATTTCTTTCTTTAGTGTTCTGTAGTTCTCATTGTAGAGGTGTTTCACCTCTTGTGTGAGATTGATTCCCAAGTATTTTATTTTTTTTGATGCTATTGTGAATGGGGTAGTTTTCCTAATTTCTCTTTCTGAAGATTCATCAAGTATATATAAACATGCATTAGATTTATGTGCATTGATCTTACATCCCGCTACTTTACTGAATTCACTTATAAGTTCTAAAGTTTTCTGTTGGAATTTTCTGGATCGTCTAAGTATATAATCATATCATCAGCAAATAGGGATACTTTGAGTTCTTCTTTTCCAATTTGTATCCCTTTGGTCTGTCTAATTGCTCTGGCTAGAGTTTCAAGGACGACATTGAATAGAAGTGGTGAAAGAGGGCATCCCTGCCTTATTCCAGTTTTTAGGGGGAATGCTTTCAGTTTTTCACCATTTAGAATGATATTAGCCATGGGCTTAGTATAGATGGCCTTTATAATGTTAAGGAATGTTCCCACTATCCCTATTTTTTCTAGTGTTTTGAGGATGAAGGAGTGATGTATTTTATCAAATGCTTTTTCTGCATCTATTGAAATACTCATGTGATTCTTGACTTTAAGTCTATTGATATGGTGAATGACAATTATTGATTTCCTGATGTTGAACCAACCTTGCATCCCTGGGATGAAACCCACCTGATCATGATGCACTATCTTTTAATATGTTTTTGTATGTGATTTGCTAAAATTTTGTTGAGAATTTTTGTGTCAATCTTCATTAAGGATATTGGTCTGAAATTTTCTTTCCTCGATGTGTCTCTGTCTGGTTTAGGTATCACGTAGTATTGGCTTCATAGAAAGAGTTTGGGAGGGTTCCCTCCTCTTCTATTTTATGGAATACTTTGAGAAGTATTGGAATGAGCTCTTCTTTAAAGGTTTTGTAGAACTTGACTGTGAACCCATCTGGTCCTGGACTTTTCTTTGTTGGTAGGCTTTTGAATACTTCTTCTATTTCATTACTTGAAATTGGTCTATTTAAGTTGTGTACATCATCCTCATTCAGTTTAGGCAATTCATATGTCTCTAGAAACCCATTGATATCTTCAAAATTAAATAGCTTTAATTATGTTTTGTATTTCAGTCATGTCTGTTGTGATATTTCCTTGTTCATTCTGAATTTTAGTGATTTGGGTTTTCTCTCGTCTTCTCTTTGTTAGTGTGGCTAAAGGTTTATCAATTTTGTTTATTTTTTCGAAGAACCAACTATTTATTTTGTCAATTTTTTGTATTGTTTCTTTTGTTTCAATTTCGTTGATTTCAGTTCTGAGTTTAACTATTTCCTGTCTTCTACCACTTTTGGTGTTGGTCTGTTCTTCTTTTTCTAGGGCTTTGATCTGTAGTTTTAGGTCGTTTATTTGTTGAGTTTTACTTCTTTTATTAAATGCGCTCCATGAAATAAATTTTCCTCTAAGTACTGCTTTCATAGTGTCCCAGAGATTTTGATATGATGTTTCTTTGTTCTCATCTACCTCTAAGAATTTTTTAATTTCCTTCCTAATATCTTCTGTTATCCATTCATCATATAATAGCATATTGTTCAATCTCCAGGTGTTGGAGTAGTTTCTGTTTTTTACTCTTTCATTTATTTCTAACTTGAATCCCTTATGATCTGATAGAATACAAGGTAGTGTCTCTATCTTCTTGTATTTGCTGACATTAGCTTTGTGGCATAATATATGGTCTATTTTAGAGAAGTATCCATGTGCTGCTGAGAAGAAAGTGTATGGTATATTCTATAAATGTCTGTTAAGTCTAAATTATTGATTGTGTTATTGAGATCTATGGTTTCTTTGTTCAATTTTTGTTTGGAAGATCTGTCCAGTGGTGAGAGAGGCGTGTTAAAATCACCTAGTATTATGGTGTTATGGTCTATTTGGTTTCCAAAATTGAGAAGGATTTGTTTGACATGCATGGTTGAGCCACTCTTTGGGCATAGATGTTTATGATTGTTATATCTTGCTGATTTATGCTTCCCTTAAGAAGTATGAAATGTCCTTCTTTATCCCTTCTGACTAACTTTGGCTTGAAGTCTTCATTATCTGAAATGAGGATGGATACTCCAGCTTTTTTGCTGAGTCCATGTGCATGGTATATTGTTCCGCATCCTTTCACATTTAGTCTATGGGTATCTCTTTCTATGAGGGGAGTCTCTTGCAGGCAACATATTGTTGGATCTTTCTTTTAATCCAATCTGCCAGTCTATGTCTTTTGATTGATGAATTCAGGCCATTAGCATTCAGCGTTATTATTGAGATATGATATGTATTACTGGTCATTTGGTTCATTTTTTTTTTTTTTGACACGACTTGGTTCCTCCTTTATTTGAAAATTCCTTTAGGTTAATTCCTCCCTTTGCTGATTTGCCTCTTTGATTTTTATCTCTTCCTCATGGAATATTTTGCTGAGAATATTCTGTAATGCTGGCTTTCTTTTTGTAAATTCTTTTAGTTTTTGTTCATCATGGAATGATTTTATTTCATCGTCAAATTTGAAGGTAAGTTTTGCTGGTTATAAGATTCTTGGTTGGCATCCATTTTGTTTCAGGGCTTGAAAAATGTTGTTCCAGGCTCTTCTAGATTTTAGGGTCTGGATTGAAAAATCTGCTGATATCCATATTGGTTTCCCCTGAATGTAATTTGGTTCTTTTCTCGCACAGCCTTTAAAATTCTGTCTTTATTTTGTATGTTAGGTATTTTCATTATAATGTGCCTTGGTGTGAGTCTGTTGTAATTTTGTGTATTTGGCATCCTATAAGCCTCTTGAACTTGATTTTCCATTTCATTCTTCAGATTTGGGAAATTTTCTGATATTATTTCATTGAATAGATTATTTATTCCTTTGGTTTGTTTCTCTAAGCCTTCCTCAATCCCAATAATTCTCAAATTTGGCCTTTTCATGATATCCCATAGTTTTTAGAGATTCTGTTCATGATTTCTTACCATCTTCACTATTTGTTCAAATTTGTTTTCAAGGTTAAATATTTTGTCTTCAATATCTGAGGTTCTGTCTTCCAGGTGTTCTACCCTATTGGTTATTCTTTCTATGGAGTTCTTAATTTGGTTTATTGTTTCCTTCATTTCAAGGATTTGTTTGTTTTTTTTCAATATCTCTAACTCTTTATTGAAATGTACTTTTGCTTCCTGTATTTGCTCTTTTAACTGTCGATTGGTGCATTCATTCAATGCCTGCATTTGCTCTTTCATCTCATCATTCAATGCCTGCATTTGCTCTTTCATCTCATTGTTTGCTTCCCTGATCATTTTAATTATGTACAGGGAATTCCCTTTCTGTCATTTCTTCTGCCATGCTGTCGTTGGATTTTATTGATGTAACATCTAGATTTGTTTGGGTCATTTACTTCCTTTGTTTTCTCATGTTGTTCAGGAATCAGTGGATCATTAAGATATTGCAGATATCCTCTATTGACTTATAATGTCCCTGAAGATTGCTAGTATATCCCCTCTTATCCTTCAGTAGCCTGAAGTCTTGGAGGAAGTTGATAATGCTCCTCCACAAGGAAGCTGCCTCTCCAGGGGTAGTGAACCTCAGGTGGGGTATATTCCCTGATAGTGGGCAGAGGTGCCTCCACTTGTTTACCAATGGTCATCCAAAGTGGAACTAGGCTGCGGGCTGAGGCAAGGCCTGTTTGTGCCTGTGTCTCTGGTTTTACCGTCCTTGTAGGAAAATCTCACCCGGCGGGGAAGACTCACCTGCTGGTCAGTTCCCCTTCTAGAGGTTCCCCCTCAATCTACAACTACTGACTGGGCTGGGCTGCCTTCCTCTGCAACATTCCCAGGGGCCCGGACCTTCCTCCTAGGCCTGGGACCCTCACCCTTCACAGATGAATCTCCTTAGGCTGCCTCTCCTCAGAGAATCTTCCCACAGTCCTGGAAACTTTGCTCCGCCCTAAGTGTGTCTCTGTGTGGCTCTTCCACCAAGAAGCCACCTAGGTCCTGGGACCCTGCTCTGCACCTAATCACCTGGCTATGCGGCCCCTCCTCTGAGCCGCCACCCGGAGCCCCATACAATAGATCCGAGTCCCAGAGTCCCGCCCCACACCTCTTCTTCTGGACAGCTTCCCGGTGTTCCGACGCAGTCACTAGGAGTCCAAGCAACTCACTTCTTGTCTCCTCCTCCCGCCAACCGCCCGTAGCCCTAGGCAGTCACTCTGAGTCCAAGTGACCTGCCCTGTTCCTCCTCCTCCTTGGGGTAGTCCCCTAGGTGTTCAGGAGTGGACGCTAAAGACCAAGCGACCCACTGCGCTCCTCCTCCAGGCAGCCCCCTGGTGTTCAGGAGAGGTCGCTTTGAGTCCAAACAACTCGCCACTCACCTCCTCCTTTGAGCAGTCATCCAGAGTTCTGATGCAGTCACTCCTAGACCAAGTGACCCGCCACATTCCTCCTCTTCCTCCGGGCAGCCCCCGGTGTTCAGGAGTGGTCGCTTTGAGTCCAAAAAGCTCGCCGCGCAGCTCCTCCTCTGGCAACCACCTGTAGCTCTGATTCAGTCACTCCTAGAACAAGCGACCCACCGCTCTCCTCCTCTTTCTCTGGGCAGCCCCCCGGTGTTCAGAAGTGATCGCTCTGAGTCCAAACAGCTCGCCAGGTAGCTCCTCCTCAGGCAGCCGCCCAGAGCCCCAGTGGTTGCTCCGAGTCCAAGTGCTGTGCTGAGCAGACTCCTCTACAATGTTCCCAATTGTCCATTTTACCACTCCAGTGGGGGTAGGGGTGTCTCACCAGGCAACTCTACTTCACAAAGTTCCTTGTGTTCTGGGACTACTGTCCCATCTGGGATGCCTCCCCAATGTGAGAGACTCACCCAGCGTCTTTGAGTTGGTCCCAAGTCTTTCACTATCTCCTCTTTTGAATCCTGCATCCTGGAGCAACATTAAATGCAGCCACCCTCTAGTCTGCCATCTTGAAACCCGGTCAAGGTTTCAGTTTTGAGACAGCTTTTCTCCCAACAAATGCTGGCCATGGTCCATTCCGTTCTCTGGAAACTTTCTCCTTAAAGCTCCCTGCTTTCATTCAGGGCAGTGTCTCTCCAGTTTTTTTGAACCATTTACTGGTGCCTAGGACAAAGTCCTGTCCCTAGGGACCTTCAGCACCTGCACAGTAGGGTAAAGTGAGACTCCAAGGGATGAGCCACAAATGGACTTCAATGAAACTTTGCCTATCATCTACCACTATGCTCTGCAGATGTGGTTGTTCAACCATGCACAGTGCCTCTGTTATAACAAACTGTTTTGATTTCCGTGAATTGAACTATCACTATGAACCCAGTGGTAGGCTGCAATTGAATTGCATTTTCTGAGCAAATGCATGACTGGATTTCCACGAATCTCTAAGTATTTTCTCTTTTGCTCATTCCCACTCTCCCCCAACATCTGAGCACTCTACCTCCATGTTTTCTAGAGAATCCCCTTATCGATTGCTGTTGCACTACTCTAAAATGTAGGTTGAATAGGGCTGAAAATTAAGTTGCTTTTCTGAGAAAGTTTCACAAATGGATTTCAATGAAACTTTGCCTATCATCTCCCCTCCTCATACCCAATATGCTCCAGAGATGTACTGGTTCCCCTATGCACAGTGATTCTGTTATTACAAACTATTTAGATTTGCATGAATTGAGCTTATCCTATTCACGCAGGTTTAGTCTACAAGTGAATTGCGTATTCTGAGCAAATGCAAAACTGAACTTACATGAAACACTGGGTGATTCTCTTTTCCTCGTTCCGACTCATTCCCCACAATCTGAGGACACTACCTGCAGGTTTTCTATACAAGCCCCTTATGTATTGCTGTTGCACTGTACTCTAAAGTGCAGGTTGAGTAGGGATGAAATTGAAGTTGCTTTTCTGAGAAAGTTTCACAAATGGATTTAAATGAAACTTTGCCTATCATCTTCATTGCTCATACCAACTTTACTCCACACAATTATTATTTCTATCATGTACGGTGTGTCTGTTATAAGAAACTCTTTCTATTTCCATGAGTAGAGCATTCCCTATGCACACAGTGTTAGCTGCAAGTGAATTGCGTTTTCCGAGCAAATGCAAAACTGAACATCATGGAACGCTGGGTATTTTCTCTTTTCCTCATTTCCACTCTTACCCCAACATCTGAGGACTCTTCCTGCAGATTTTCTATACAAGCCATTTATGTATTGCTGTTGCAGTACTCTAAAGTGCAGGTTAAATAGGGTTGAAATTGAAATTGCTTTTCTGAGAAAGTTTCACAAATGGATTCCAATGAAACTTTGCCTATCATCTCCCCTGCTCCTAAGAACTTTGCTCCACAGATGTGGTGGTTCCACCATGCACAGTTCTTCTGTTTAGTGAACTGTTTCTATTTCCAGGAATTGAGCTTTCACTATGCACGCAGTGTTAGCCTGCAACTGAATTGTGTTTACGAAGCAAATATACACCTGGACTTCCATGAATCTCTCAGTATTTTCTCTTTTTCTCATTCCCACTCTTCTCCCAACATATGAGCACTCACCTCCAGGGTTTCTACACAAGTCCCTTATGAATTGCTCTTGCAGGACTCTAATGTGCAGGTTGAATAGGGCTGATATTGAAGTTGCATTTCTGAGAAAGTTTCATGAATGGATTTCATTGAAACTTTGCATACCATCTTCCCTAATCATACCAACTTTACTATGCAGAAGTGGCATTTCCAACATGTATGGTGTGTCTGTTATAACAAACTGTTTTGATTTCCATGAACTCAGCATTCCCTATGCACACAGTGTTAGGCTGCAACTGAATTGCATATTCTGGGAAATGCAAACTGAACTTCCAAGAAATGCTGGGTATTTTCTCTTATCCTCATTGTCACTCTTCCCCCAATATCTGAGAACTCTACATGCAGGTTTTCTATACAAGCCATTTATGTATTGCTGTTGCAGTGCTCTAACATGCAGGTTGAATAGGGATGAAATTGAAGTTGGTTTTCTAAGACAGTTTCACAAATGGATTTCAGTGAAACTTTGCCTATCTTCTCCCCTGCTCATAACAACTTTGTTCCGCATATGTGGTGGTTCCACCATGCACGGTGCTTCTGTTATAACAAACTATTTCAATTTGCATGAATTGAGCTTTCCCTATGCACTCAGATTTTGGCTGCAAGTGAATTGCATTTTCTGAGCAAATGCACAATTGAACTTACATGAAACACGAGGTATCTTCTCTTTTCCTCGTTCCCACTCTTCCCCCGCCATCTGAGGACACTACCTGCAGGTTTCCTATAGAAGCCCCTTATGTATTGCTGTTGCACTACTCTAACGTGGAAGTTGAATAGAGCTGAAATTGAAGGTGCTCTTCTGAGAAAGTTTCACGAATGGATTTCATTGAAACTTTTCCTATCATCTATGCTGCTCATTCCAAGTTTGCTCCACAGATGTGGTGGTTCCACCATGCACGGTGCTTCTGTTAAAACAAACTGTTTCAATTTCCACGAATTGAGCTTTCCCTATGCATGCACTGTTAGGCTGCAACTGAATTCCGTTTTCTGAGCAAATGTACGACAGGATTTCCATGAAACTCCTGGTATTTTCTCTTTTACTCATTCCCACTCTTTCCCCAACATCTGAGCACTCTCCCTCTAGGTTTTTTAGACAAAGCCCCTTATGTATTGCTGTTGCAGTACCTTAATGTGCAGGTTGAATAGAGCTGAAATTGAAGTTTCTTTTCTGAGAAAATTTCACGAATTGATTTCAATGAAACTTTTCCTATCGTCTCTCCTCCTCATTCCCACTTTGCTCCGCAGATGTGGTGGTTCCCCCATGCACGGTGCTTCTATTATAACAAACTGTTTTGTTTTCCATGAATTCAACTTTTCCTATACACACAGTGTTATGGTGCAAGTGAATTGCATTTTCTTAGCAAATGCACAACTGCACTTTCATATAACACTGGGTATTTTCTCTTTTCTTCATTCCCTCTCTTCCCCCAACGTCTGAGGACTCTACCTGCAGGTTTTCTATACAAGCCCATTATGTATTGCTGTTGCAGTACTCTAATGTGCAGATTGATTAGGGCTGAAATTGAACTTGCTATTCTGAGAAAGTTTCACAAATGGATTTCAATGAAACTACCTATCATCTCCCCTCGTCGTACCTACTGTGCTCCGCAGATGTGGTTGTTCCACCATGAATGGTGCTTCTGTTATAACAAACTCTTTCGATTTCCATGAATTGACCTTTCCCTATGAACGCAGTGGTAGGCCGCAATTGAATTGCGTTGTCTGATCAAATGCACGACTGGATTTGCATGAATCTCTCAGTATTTTCTGTTTTCATCATTCCCACTCTTCCCCAATATCTGAGTACTCTACCTCCATGCTTTCTCTAGAAGCCCCTTATGAATTGCTGTTGCAGTACTCTACCGTGCATATTGAATAGGGCTGAAATTGAAGTTGCTTTTCTGAGAAAGTTTCACGAAAGGATTTCAATGATACTTTGCCTACCATTTCCCTGCCCATACCAACTTTACTATGCAGAAGTGGTATTTCCTACATATATGGTGTGTCTGTTATAACAAACTGTTTCGATTTCCGTGAACTCAGCATTTCCTATGCACACAGTTTTAGGCTGCTAGTGAATTGCGTTTTCTGGGCAAATGCAAACTGAACTTCCATGAAACGCTGGGTATTTTCTCTTATCCTCATTGCCACTATTCTCCCAACATCTGAGGACTCTACCTGCCAGTTTTCTATACAAGCCATTTATGTATTGCTGTTGCAGTACTCTAACTTGCAGGTTGAATAGGGCTAAATTGAAGTAGCTTTCCTGAGAAAGATTCATAAATGGATTTCAATGAAACTTTGCCTATCATCTCCTCTGCTCATACCAACTTTGCTTCACAGATGTGCTGGTTCCATCATGTACAGTACTTATGTTATTACAAACTATTTCAATTTGCATGAATTGAGCGTTCCCTAAAAACGCAGTTTAAGGATGCAAGTGAATTGCATTTTCTGAGCAAATGCAAAACTGAAGTTCCATGAAACTCTGGGTATTTTCTCTTTTACTCATTCCCACACTTCCCCCAACATCCTAGGACTCTCCTACAGGTTTTCTATACAACCCCTTATGTATTGCTGCTACAATTCTCTAACGTGCAGTTGGATAGGGCTGAAATTGAAGTTGCTTTTATGAGAAAGTTTCACAAATAGATTTCAATGAAACTTTGCCTACCATCTCCATTCCTCATAACCACTATGCTCCCCAGATGTGGTGGTTCCACCATGCACGGTGCTTCTGTTATAACAAACTGTTTCTATTTCCATGATTTGAGCTTTCCCTATGCACGCAGTGTGAGGCTGCAACTGAATTGTGTTTTCTGAGCAAATGCACGACTGGATTTCCATGAAACTCTCGGTCTTTTCTCTTTTCCTCATTCCCACACTTCCCACACCATCTGAGCACTCTACCTCCAGGTTTTCTAGATAAGTCCTGTATGTATTTCTCGTGCAGGTTGAATAGGGCTGAAATTGAAGTTGCTTTTCTGAGAAAGTTTCACAAATGGATTTCAATGATTCTTTGCCTATCATCTCATCTGCTCATACTAAATTTGCTTCCCAGATATGGTGGTTTCACCATGTATGGTCTGTCTCTTATAACAAACTCTTTCAATTTCCATGAATTGAGCTTTCCCTATGCACGCAGTGTTAGCCTGCAACTGAATTGGGTTTTCTGGGCAAATGCACGACTGGATTTCCATGAAATTCTCGGCATTTTCTCTTTTCCTCATTTCCACTCTTCCCCCAGCATCTGAGCAATCTACCTCCAGGTTTTGTAGAAAAGCCCCTTATGTATTTCTGTTGCAGTACTCTTCTGTGCAGGTTGAATAGGAATGAAATTGCAGTTGCTTTTCTGAGAAAGTTTCGTGAATGGATTTCAATGAAACTTTGCATATCATCTCCCCGCTCATACCAACTTTGCTCCCAGATGTAGAGGTTCCACCATGTACACCTCTTCTGTTATTACAAACTATATTGATTTGCATGAATTGATCTTTCCTTATGCATGTAGTGTAAGAATGAAAGTGAATTGTGTTCTGAGCAAATGCAAAATTCAACTTCCATGAAATGCTGGATATTTTCTCTTTTCCTCATTCCCACTCTTCCCCCAACATCTGAGCACTCTACCCTCAGGTTATCTACAGAAGTCCCTTATGTAATGCTGTTGCAGTACTCTAATGTGCAGGTTGAATAGGGTTGAAATTTAAGTTGCTTTTCTGAGAAAGTTTCACAAATGGTTTTCAATGATACTTTGCCGACCATCTCTACTCCTCATTCCCACTATGCTCCACAGATGTGGTTGTTCTACCATGCACAGAGCTTCTGTTATAACACAATGTTTCAATTTCCATGAATTGAGCTTTCCCCATGCACGCAGTTTAAGGATGCAAGTGAATTGCGTTTTGTGAGCAAAAGCAAAAGTGAAATTCCATTAAATGCTGGGTATTTTCTATTTTCCTTGTTCCCACTGTTTCACCAACATCTCAGCACTCTACCTGCAGCTTAACTAGAGAAGCCCCTTATGTATTGCTGTTGCAATACTCTAATGTGCAGGTTGAATAGGACTGAAATTGAAGTTGCTTTTCTGAGAAAGTTTCACGAATGGATTTCAATGAAACTTTGACTATCATCTCCCCTCCTCATACATACTTTGTTCCGTAGATGTGGTGGTTCCAACATGCACGTTGCTTCTGTCATGCCAAACTGTTATGATTTCCATGAATTGAGCTTTCCCTATGCACACTGTTTTATGGTGTAACTGAAGAGCGTTATTCGAGCAAATGCACGACTGGATCTACATGAAACTCTGGGTAATTTCTCATTTTCTCATTCCCACTCTGTCCCCAACATCTGAGAATTCTACCTCTAGGTTTCACAGACAAGCTCCTTATGTATTGTTGTTGCAGTACTGTAACTTGCAGGGTTAATAGGTCTGAAATTGAAGTTGGTTTTCTCAGAAAGTTTCACAAATGGATTTCAATCAAACTTTGCCTATCATCTTCCCACCTCATACCAACTTTGCTCTGTAGATTTGATGGTTCCACCATGCACGGTGCTTGTGTTATAACAAACTGTTTCGATTTCCATGAATTGAGCTTCCCTATACAAGCAGTGTTAGTCTGCAACTGAGCAGTTTTCTGAGCCAATGCATGACTTGATTTCCATGAAACTCTGGATATTTTCTCCTTTCCTCATTCCCACTCTGCCCCCTTCATCTGAGCACTCTACCTCCAGGTTTTCTACACAAGCCCCTTATGTATTGCTGTTGCAGGACTCTAAGTTGCAAGTGGAATAGGGCAGATATTGAAGTTCCTTTTGTGAGGAAATTTCACAAATGCATTTCAATGAAACTTTGCCTATCATCTCTCCTCCTCATACCCACTTTCCTCCGCAGATGTGGAGGTTCCACCATGCAGGGTGCTTCTGTTATAACAAACTGTTTCGATTTCCATCAATTGAGCTTTCTCTATATACGCAGTTTAGGCTGCAACTTAATTGGGTTTTCTGAGCAAATGCACTACTGGATTTCCATGAAACTCTGGATATTTTCTCTTTTCCTCATTACCACTTGGTCCAAACATCTGAGCACAATACCTCCAGGTTGTCTAGACAAGCCCCTCATGTATTGCTGTTGCTGTACTGTAACTTGCAGGATGAAGAGGGCTGAAATTTAAGTTGCTTTTCTGAGAAAGTTTCACAATTGGATTTCAGTGAAACTTTTCCTATCATCTCCCCTCATCATAACTAGTTTGCTCTGCAGATGTGGTGGTTCCACAATGCACAGAGCTTGTGTTATAACAAACTGTTCCGATTTCCATGAATTGAAGTTCCCTAGGCACGCAGTGTGACACTGCAACAGAATTCTGTTTTCTGAGCAAATGAACTACTGGATTTCCATGAAATTCTGGGTATTTTCTCTCTCCCTCATTCCCACTCAGTCCCCAATATCTATGTACTCTACCTCCAGGTTTTCTGGACAAGCCCCTTATGTATTTCTTTTGCAGTACTCTAAAGTGCAGGTTAAATAGGACTGAAATTGAAGTTGCTTTTCTGAGAAATATTCACCAATTGATCTCAATGAAACTTTGCCTATCATCTCCCCTCCTCATACCCACTTTGCTCCACAGATATACTGGTTCCACCATGCACGGTGCTTCTGTTATAACAAAGTGTTTCTATTTCCATGAATTGAGGTTCCTTAGGCACGCAGTGTGACACTGCAACTTAATTGCGTTTTCTGAGCAAATGCACTATTTGATTTCCATGAAACCCTGGGTATTTTCTCTCTTCCTCATTCCCACTTGGCCCCCAACATCTGACTACTCTACCTCCAGGTTATCTAAACAAGCTCCTTATGTATTGCTGTTGCAGTACATGCAGGTTGAATAGGGCTGAAATTGAATTTGCTTTTCAGAGAAATTTTCATGAATGGATTTCAATGAATCTTTGCCTCGCATCTCCCCTCCTCATACCTACTTTGCTCCACAGATGTGGTGGTTTCACCAAGTTCGGTGCTTCTGTTATAACAAACTGTTTCTATTTCCATGAATTGAGCTTTCCCTATGCACGCAGTGTTAGGATGCAACTGAAGAGCGTTTTCTGAGCAAATGCATGACTGGTTTTCCATGCAACTCTGTGTATTTTCTCTTTTACTCATTCCAAGCTGCCTCCAACATGTGAGTACTCACCTCCAGGTTTTCTAGACAAGCCCCTTATGTATTGCTGTTGCAGTACAGTTACGTGCAGGTAGAATAGGGCTGAAATTGAAGTTTCTTTTCTGAGAAATTTTCACGAATGGATTTCAATGAATCTTTGCCTATCATCTCCTCCCACATACTCACTTAGCTCCACAGATGCAGTGGTTCCACCATGCATGGTGTTTCTGTTATAATGAACTGTTCGATTTCCATGATTTGAGGTTTCCCCATGTACATAGTGTTAGGTTGCAACTGAATTGCATTTTCTGAGCAAATGCACTACTACATTTCCTTGAAACTCTGGGTATTTTTGCTTTGCCTCATTCCCACTCAGCACCTAACATCTGAGCACTCTACCTCCAGGTTTTCCAGACAAGTCCCTTATGTAATCCTGCTGCAGTACTCTAACGTGCAGTTTGAATAGGGCTGAAATTAAAGTTGCTTTTTTGAGAAAGTTTCCCAAATGGATTTCAATGAAACTTTGCCTATCATCTCTCCTCCTCCTGCCCACTCTGCTCTGCAGATGTGGTGGTTCTACCATGCACAGTGCTTCTGTTATAACAAACTGTTTTGATTTCCATGAATTGAGCTTTCCTTATGCACGCAGTGTTAGTCTGCAACTGAAGAGCATTTTCTGAGCAAATGCACAACTGGATTTCCATGAAACTCTGGGTGTTTTCTCTTTGCCTCATTCCCACTCTTACCCCAACATCTGAGCACTCTACCTCCAGGTTTTCTAGACAACCCCTTTATGTATTGCTGTGGCAGTACTCTCACATGCAGTTTGAATAGGGCTGAAATTGAAGTTGCTTTTCTGAGAATGTTTCACGAATGGATTTGAGGTTTTTTTTTTTTTTTCTGAGTACACTTTTTCTTGTAGCTAGCACAGTACTATCTTCTTTACCAATTCTTAACTCATGAATTCCAGTTTGAAAGATACATGAAATATGATGGAATCTGGCCTACTTTCCATCTTTTAATGATTTACAACTTGTAAACAAAACACTTATCGAAAAGTGTTCTTAATGCCCACTATCAAAAAAGACTTAGTTCTCTTGGTCTGCGCGCTTCTGTGTAGTTTCAATATAAGTAGTTTTAAATTATTTCCCACAATTGTATTTGAATGGATGATAGTCTGAAATCCACACAATGAGGTATGCTTTCCTCAATTTTTTTTAACTCTTTTTTGGTTATGAGCCCCAATTCTTCAATATTTCCCTGGGATTAGGGCTGGCAGATTGATATGCATTGCGGCATCTAATTACACATCCTCAATTCTATTTGTCAGTTGTCCTTTTTCCTGTTTTCATGGATATTTCAATCCCACTAGTTCTGTAGGCCTTGAGTCTGTCTTCATCCTCTGCCACTCTAAGTTTTCTTTGACTCTTACCTTTTAATCACTTAAAGAGTATAGGCAGATGGAATACAAAGAGATGTCTTCCCAAATCCTGTTTCTAGTTCAGTGACTTACTTCTGTAGCCCAGATATTACAAACTGACTTCTTCATTCCTGTGTTCTGTAGCAAACATTCTTCATTGTTCTAGTTTCCCAAAGTTAGAAGGATTGGGGTGTTCGTTGGAGGATATCAGGATATACTGGTATATAAAGTCTAAAATGTAATAATATTCCAAAATAAGACTTTTTTCTATTTTGTTTTTTTGGGGTCACATCATGGAAAAAAACAGAAAATTGGTTTAAATGAGAAGGTATTTTTGAGAATCTTTTGGTAATAAGTGAGGTAGCTAAACATATGCACTAAGATACATTTTGTAGTGGTAAACAATGCCCACCAACTAAATCATTTTGTGAAACATAGAGTTTCTTAATATTTTATGATTCAACTGTCAAGCAAGTTCAGTTTTGATATATTTCTGAGTGCTTCGAGGCACATTTCCCCTTACAATTTGAAGCACAAGAAGGAAGAATGCATTTTCATGAGAATACAGAAGAAAAACTGACATCTATTACCAAGTTCAGGAATTTATGCCAAATGTCATTAACATTCAAATTATGAATTAACCATCATAGAAGAGCACCTCAATAAACAATCCAAAGGCCATACAGAATCTTAAAAGTCCAGGTAACCTGCTTTTTTTTTAAAGGTTCTTGTAACATATTATGCAGGGCTGTATGCTTAAAGGCATACCATTTGTGTAATCATAAATTTACATAGGGTAAAGTTGTTTGATGCATTCTGTTATTTTTTCTTTTCCCCCCACCCCTCTCATCCCTCTACACAGTCCTTCCTTCCTCCATTCTTGTCCCCTTCCCTAACCCTAAATCTAACCCTAACAATAAACCCTCCCACCCCCAATTATGTGTCATCATCCACTTATTAGCAATATCATTCGTCCTTTGGTTTTTTGAGATCGGCTTATCTCACTTAGCATGATATTTTCTAATTTTATCCATTTCCCTTCAAATGCCATAATTTTATCATTCTTTATGGCTGAGTAATATTCCATTGTATATATATACCACAGTTTCTTTACCCATTCATCTGTTGAAGGGCATCTAGATTGGTTCCACAATCTAACTATTGTGAATTGAGCTGCTATAAACATTGATGTGGCTGCATCACCGTAGTATGCTGATTTTAAGTCCTTTGGGTATAAACCAAGGAGTGGGATAGCTGGGTCAAATGGTGGTTCCATTCCAAGTTTTCTAAGGAATCTCCATACTGCTTTCCAGAGTGGCTGCACCAATTTGAAACCCCACCAGCAATGTATGAGTGTACATTTCTCCCCACATCCTCGCCAACACCTGTTGTTGCTTCTGTTCTTGATAATCGCCATTCTAATTGGGGTGAGATGGAATCTTAGGGTAGTTTTGATTTGCATTTCTCTTTTTACTGGAGATGTTGAACATTTTTTCATATATCTGTTGATTGCTTATAGATCTTCTGTGAAGTGTCTGCTCAGTTTCTTAGCCCATATATTGATTGGTTTATTTGTATTTTTGGTGTAAAGTTTTTTCAAGTTCTTTATAGATTCTGGAGATTAGTGTTCTATCCAAAGTGTGTGTGGCAAAGATTTTCTCCCACTCTGTAGGTTCTCTCTTCACATTGCTGATTGCTTCCTTTGCTGAGAAAAAGTGTTTTAGTTTGAATCTACCCCAATTATTGATTCCTGCTTTTATTTCTTGTGCCTTGGAAGTCATGTTAAGGAAGCTGTATATTTTCATAAATTCTTCAAATTGTTCTCATGTGTGCTCAAGTTTGAGAACTATTAAACTTAAGAAATTTATGCATATATTCATTGCTTCACCTCCATGTAATGGCCTATATATATATGCACATGAATGTGTGAATATTCAGATTACACTGATAATTATAGGAATTATTTGTATGTTAGTATTATTGAGAGGAAGAGCAGACATAAATATAGCTACTAATAAGACATTTCCAAGCAGTTTTCAAAGCAATCATTAGGATAGGCTAGAGAAGTTGGGGTCATAATAGAAAGAGTCCATCATGGTGAACACTTGGATCTCTCAACTGTACACAATCATATTCCATTTTCAACACATTCTTTGAGTCACCAACTCTCAATATTCCTGTGAGTGAATTGAGATGCAGATGATATGTGACTTTCCAAAGTCATACAAAGAAGGTAAGAAATGCATTCAGAACCTGAACTTGGGTCTTCTAACTTGATAGTGCCTTACAATTTTAGAAGTTTCAGTCTGTAGACAGCCAGTTTCATTGCTCTGGGGCCTTGAGGTGACAAAGAACATCATGGTTGGAGAGTGTGATGGAGGGAAATAGCTCAGGACATGACACCAGGAAGCAGAGACACGAATGGATTAAAATGAAATTTTGCCTACTATCTCCCCTCCTCATACCCACTAGGCTCCACAGATGTGGTGGTTCCACCATGCATGGTGATTCTGTTATAACAAACTGTTTCGATTTCCATGAATTGAGCTTTCCCTATGCAACCATTTTTAGGCTGCACTGAAGAGCATTTTCTGAGCAAATGCACGACTGCTATTCTATGAAACTCTGTATATTTTCTTGTTTTCTCATTCACACTCTGACCCAACATCTGAGCACTCTACCTCCAGATTTTCTAGACAAGCACCTTATGTATTGCTGTTGCAGTACTCAAACGTGCAGGATGAATAGGGATGAAATAGAAGATGCTTATCTGAGAAAGTTTCATGAATGGATTTCAATGAATCTGGGCCTAGCATCTCCCTCCTCATACCCACTGTGCTCTGCAGATGTGGTGGTTCCAACATGCACGGTGCTTCTGTTATAACAAACTGTTTGGATTTCCATGAATTGAGCTTTCCCTATGCACGCAGCGTTACGATGCAACTGAAGAGTGTTTTCTGAACAAATGAACAACTGGTTTTCCATTCAACTCTGTGTATTTCTCCTTTTATCATTCCCATCTGCCCCCAACTTCTGAGCACTTTACCTTAAGGGTTTCTAGACAAGCCCCTTGTGTATTGCTTTTGGAGTATTCTAACGTGCACATTGAATAGGGCTGAAAATTAGTTGCTTTTTTGAGAAAGTTTCACTAATGGATTTCAACGAAACTTTGCCTATCATCTCCCCTCCTCATATCCACGTTGCTCTGCAGATGTCGTGGTTCCACCATGCACGGTGCTTCTGTTATAACAAACTGTTTCAATTTTCATGAATTGAGCTTTTTCTATGCACGCAGGGTTAGGCTGCAAGTGAAGAGGGTTTCCTGAGCAAATGCACGACTGGATTTCCATGAAATTCTGGGTATTTTCTCTTTTCCTCATTCTCACTCTGCTCCCAACATAAGAGCACTCTACCTCCAGGTTTTCCAGACAAGCCCCTTATGTATTTCTGTTGCAGTACTGTAACGTGCAGGAGGAATAGGACTGAAATTGAAGTTGCTTTTCTTAGAAATTTTCAGGAATGAATTTCAATGAAACTTTGCCTGTCAACTCCCCTACTCAGAGTCACTTTTCTCCGTAGATGTGGTGGTTCCACCATGCACGGTGCTTCTTTTATAACAAACTGTTTCGATTTCCATGAATTGAGCTTTCCCTATGCACACAGTGATAGGCTGCAACTGAATTGCATTTTATGAGCAAATGCAAGACTGGATTTCCATGGAACTCTGTGTATTCTCTCTTTTCCTCATTCCCACTCTGACCTCATCATCTGGTGTTCTACCTCCAGGTTAACTAGACAAACCCCTTATGTATTTTTCTTGCAGTACTCTATCGAGCAAGTGTAATAGGGCTGAAATTGAAGTTACTTTTCTGAGAAAGTTTCACGAATGGATTTCTATGAATCTTTGCCTATCATCTCCCCTCCTCATATCCACTTTACTCCCCATGTGCTGGTTCACAATGCACGGTGCTTCTGCTATAACAAACTGTTTCGATTTCCATGAATTTAGCTTTCCCTATGCACGCAGTGTTAGGCTGCAACTGAATAGATTTTTCTGAGCAAATGCACTACTGGATATCCATTAAACTCTGGGTATTTTCTCTTTTCCTCATTCCCACTGTGCCCGCAACATCTGAGCACTCTACCTCCAGGTTTTCTAGACAATTCACTTATGTTTTCCTGATGCAGTACTGTAATGTGCATGATGAATAGGACTGAAATTGTAGTTGCTTTCCTTAGAACATTTCAAGAATGGATTTCAATGAAACTTTGCCTATCATCTCCCATCCTCATTCCCACTTTGCTCCACAGATGTGGTGGATCCTCCATACATGGTGCTTCTGTTAATACAAAGTGTTTTGATTTCCATGAATTGAGCTTTCCCTATGCATGCAGTGTTAGGCTGCCACTGAATTGTGCTTTCTGATCAAATGCACGAGCGGATTTCCTTGAAACAAGGTATTTTCTCTTCTCATGATTCCCATTCGGCCCCCAACATCTCATCCCTCTTCCTCCAGGTTTCATAGACAAGCCCCTTATGTATTGCTGTTGCAGTACTCTAACGTGCAGGTTGAATAGGGCTGAAATTTAAGTTGCTTTTCTGAGAAATTTTCAACTATGGATTTCAATGAAACTTTGCCTATCATCTCCAATCCTCATCCACACTTTGCTCCGCAGATGTAGTGCTTCCACCATGCATGGTGCTCTTCTTATAACAAACTGTTTCAATTTTTATGAATTGAGATTTCCCTATGCACGCAGGGTTAGGCTTCAAGTGAAGAGGGTTTTCTGAGGAATGCATGACTGGATTTCAATGAAAGCTGGGTATTTTCTCTTTTCTTCATTCTCACTCTGCTCCCAACATCTGAGCACTTTACCTCCAGGTTTTCTAGACAAGTGCCTTATGTATTCCTGTTGGAGTACTGTAACATGCAGGATGAATAGGACGGAAATTGAAGTTGCTTCTCTGAGAAAGTTTTGCTAATGGATTTCAATGAAACTTTGCCTATCATCTCCCCTCCTCATATCCACTTTACTGCCCATGTGCTGGTTCACCATGCATGGTGCTTCTGTTATCACAAACTGTATTTCCATGTATTTAGCTTTCCCTATGCACGCAGTGTTAGGCTGCAACTGAATAGATTTTTCTGAGCAAATACACTACTGGATTTCCATTAAACTCTGGGTATTTTCTCTTTTCCTCATTCCCACTCTGCCCCCAACATCAGAGCACTCTACCTCCAGGCTTTCTAGGCAAGGCCCTTATGTATTTCTCTTCCACTACTGTAATGTGCAGGTTGTAAAGGGCTAAAAATTAAGTAGCTTTTCTGAAAAAGTATCACGAGTGCAGGTTTAATACGACTGAAATTGAACTTGGTTTATGAGAGTGTTTCACGAATGGATTTCAATGAAACTTTGCCTATTATTGCCCCTCCTCATGCCCACTGTGCTCCGCACATGTGGTGTTCCACCATGCACAGTGCTTCTGTTTTAACAAACTGTTTCGATTTCCTTTACAGCTTTCCCTATGCACGCAGTGTTAGGCTGCAACTGAATTGCATTTTATGAGCAACTGCACGTCTGGATTTCCATGAAACTATGGGTATTTTCTATTTTCCTCATTGCCACTCTGCCCCCAACATCTGAGCACTCTACCTCCAGGTTATCTAGACAAGCACCTTATGTATTGCTGTTGCAGTACTCTAACAAGCGACTGTAATAGGGCTGAAATTGAAGTTGCTTTTCTGAGAAAGTTTCACGAATGGATTTCAATGAAACTTTACCTATCCTCTCCCCTCCTCATATCCACTTTGTTCCATAGATCTGGTTGTTCCACCATGCACGGTGATTTTCTTATAACAAACAGTTTTGAATTCCATGAATTGAGCTTTTGCTATGCATGCAGTGATGGGCTGCTACAAATTGCGTTTTCTGAGCAAATGGACGAATGGATTTACATGAAACTTTGGGCATTTTCTCTTTTCCTCATGCTAACTCTGCCCCCTACATCAGAGCACTCTATGTCCAGGATTTCAAGACATGCTCCTTATATATTGCTTTTGCAGTACAGTAACGTGCAGGTTGAAGAGAGCTGAAATGGAAATGCTTTTCTGAGAAAGTTTCACAAATGGATTTCAATGAAACTTTGCCTATCATCTCCCCTTCTCATACCCTCTTTGCTCCACAGATGTGGTTCTTCCACCATACACTGTGCTTCTGTTAAATCAAAGTGTTTCAATTTCCATGAATTTAGCTTTCCCTCTGCAAGTAGTGCTGTGTTGCAACTGAATTGCACTTTCTGAGCAAATGCACGACTGAATTTCCATGAAACCCTGAGTATTTTGTCTTTTCTTCATTCCCACTTGGGCCTCAACATCTGAGCACTCTACCTCCAGGTTTTCTACACAAGGCCCTTATGTATTCCTGTTGCAGGACTCTAATGCACAGGTTGAGTAGGGCTGAAATTGAAGTTGTTTATCTGAGAACATTTCACAAATGAATTTGAACGATACTTTGGCCATCATCTCCTTTCTCATACCAACTTTGCTCCCCAGATGTGGTGGTTCCAACATGCACGGTTCTTCTGTTATAACAAACTGTTTCTATTTCCATGAATTTAGCTTTCCATATGCACACAGTTTTTGACTGCAACTGAATTGTGTTTTGTGAGCAAATGCATGACTCCATTTCCATGAAACTCTGGGAATTTTATCTTTTCATCATTCCCACTCACTCCCCACCATCTGAGCACTCTACTTCCAGATTTTCCAGACAAGCCTCTTATGAAATACTGTAGCAGTACTCTAAATATCAGGTTGAATAGTACTGAAGTTGAAGTTGGTTTTTTGAGTAAGTTTCACGATCAGATTTCTAAAAAACTGTGCCTATCATCTCCCCTCCTCATATACACTTTGCTCCGCAGATGTTGTGGTTCCACCATGCACGTTGCTTCTGTTATAACAAACTGTTTTGATTTCCATGAATTGAGCTCTCCCTATGCACACAGAGTTAGGCTGTAAGTGAAATGCATTTTCTGAGCAAATGCAACACTTGATTTCCATGAAACTCTGGGAATTTTCTCTTTTCCTCATTCCCACTCAGTCACCAACATCTGAGCACTCTACTTCCAGATTTTCCAGAGAAGCACTTTATGTATTGCTGTTGCAGTACTCTAACGCGCAGGTTCAATACGGCTGAATTTGAAATTGCTTTTCTGAGAAAGTTTCACGAATGGATTTCAATGCAACTTTGCCTATCATCTCCCCTCCTCATACCCACTTTGCTCTGCAGATGTGGTCGTTCCACTTTCCATGGTGCTACTGTTAAAGCAAAGTGTTTCGACTTACAATAATTGAGCTTTCCATTCACGCAGGATTGGGCTGCAAGTGAAGAGCGTTTTCTGAGCAAATACACGAATGGATTTCCAAGAAACTCTTGGTTTTTTCTCCTTTTCTCATTCCCAATCAGTCCCCAACATCTGAGCGCTCTACTTCCAGGATTTCCAGAGAAGTTAATTATGAATTACTGTTGCAGTACTCCAAATTTCAGATTGAACAGGGTTGAAGTTGAAGTTGCATTTCTGAGGAAGTTTCATGATTTGATTTCAAAGAAACTGTGCCTATCATCTCCTTTCTTCATACACACTTTGCTCCGCAGACATGGTGGTCCACAATAAACAGTGCTTCTGTTATAACAAACTGTTTTGATTTCCATGATCTGAGATTTTCCCTATGCCCTCAGTATTAGGCTGGAACTTAACTGTGTTTTCTGAGAGAATGCACGAGTGGATTCCCATGAAACTCTGGGTATTTTCTCTTTTCCTCATTCCCAATCTGCACCCAACATCTGAGCCCTAAACCTCCAGGTTTTTTAGACAAGGCCCTTATGTATGACTGTTGCAGTATTATAACGTGAAGTGGAATCTGGCTGAAATTGAAGTTGCTTTTCTGTGAAAGTTTCACTAATGGATTTCAATGAAACTTTGCCTAACATCTTCCCTCCTGATGCACACTTGGCTGTGCAGATGTGGTGGTTCCACCATGCATGATGCTTGTGTCATAACAAACTGTTTCGATTTCCATGAATTGAGATTTCCTATGCATGCAGTGTCAGGCAGCAATGAATTGTGTTTTCTGAGCAAATCCACGACTGAATTTTCATAAAACTCTGGGTATTTTTTCTTTTCCTCATTCCTACTGAGTCCACAACATATGAGCACTCTATCTCCACATTTCCCTGACAACCCCTTACGTATTTTTGTTGTACTATTGTAACCTGCAGGATGAATAGGACTGAAATTGACATTGCTTTTCTGTGAAAGTTTCATGAATGGATTTCAGTGAAACTTCGCCTATCATCTCCCCTCCTCATACCCACTTTATTTAGCAGATGTGGTTGTTCCACCATGCATGGTGCTTCTGTTATAACACACTATTTAGATTTCCATGAAATGAGCTTTCCCTACATGCAGGGTTACACTGCAAGTTAAGAGCGTTTTCAGAGCAAACACACAACTGGATTTCCATAAATCTCATGGTTTTTTTCTCTTTTCTTCATTCCCACTCAGTTTCCAACATCTGAGCACTCTATTTCCATGTTTTCCAGACAAGACCCTTATGTATTGCTGTTGCAGTACTCTAAAGTTCAGGTTGAATATGGCTGAAAATGAAATTGCTTTTCTGAGAAAATTTCACAAATGGATTTCAATGAAACTGCCTATCATCTCCCCTCCTCATACCAATTTTCCTCCCCAGATGTGGTGGTTCCACCATACACGGTGCTTGTGTTAGAACACACTGTTTTGATTTCCATGAATTGAGATTTTCCCTATGTACTCATTGTTAGGCTGTAACTGAAATGCGTTTTATGCAGCACATGCACGACTGATTCCCATGAAACTCTGGGTATTTTCACTTTTCCTCATTCCCACTCTGCCCCCAACATCTGACCCCTCTACCTCTATGTTTTCTAGACAAGTCCTTTATGTATTGCTGTAACACTACTCTAACGTGCAGGTTTAATAGGGCTGAAATTGAACTTGGCTAATGAGAGTCTATCACGAATGGATTTCAACAAAACTGTGTATCATCGCCACTACTCATGCCCACTTCGCTCTGCAGATGTGGTGGTTCCACCATGTATGGTGCTTCTGTTATAACAAACTGTTTCAATTTCCATGAACTGAGCTTTCCCAAAGCACGCAGTGTTAGGCTTTAACTGAATTGCATTTTATGAGCAATTCACAACTGGATTTCCGTGAAACTCTGGGTATTTTCTCTTTTCCTCATTCCCACTCTGACCCCAACATCTGAGCACTCTACCTCCAGATTATCTAGACAAGCCCATTATGTATTGCTGTTGCAATGCTCTAACGAGAAAATGTAATAGGGCTGAAATTGAAGTTGCTTTTCTTAAAAGTTTCAAGAATGGATTTCAATGAAACTTTGCCTATCAAATCTTCACCTCATATCTACTTTTCTCCACAGATGTGGTGGTTCCACCACAAACTGTGCTTTTGTTATAATAAACTGCTTCAATTTTCTTGAATTGAGCTTTCCCTATGAACGCTGCATTAGGCTGCATCTCAAGAGAATTATCTGAGCACATGTACTACTGTATTTTCATGAAATTCTGGGTAGTTTCTCTTTTCCTCATTCCCACACTGCCCCCAACATTTGAGAACTCTACCTCCAGATTTTCCAGACAAGCCCTGTATGAATTGCTGTGACATTTCTCTAACAGGCAGGTTAAATAGGGCTGAAAATGAAGATGCTTTTCTGAGAAAGTTTCATGAATGGCTTTCAATGAAACATTCCCTGTATCTCCACTCCTCCTACCCACTTTGCTCCACAGATTTGGTGTTTCCACTATTCACAGTGCTTCTGTTATAACCAACTGTTTCGATTTCCATCAATGTTGTTTCCCTATGCACATAGTGTTAGGCTGCAACTGAAGAGTGGTTTCTGAGCAAATGCAGGAATGAATTTTTATGAAACTCTGGGTATTTTCTCTTTTTCTCATTCCCACTATACCCCCAACAACTGTGCACTCTACTTCCTGGTTTTCTACACATGCCCCTTATATATTGCTGGTGCACTACTCTAATGTGCAGGTTGAACAGGGCTGAAATTGAATTTACTTGTCTCAGAAAGTTTCAAGAATGGATTTCGTTGAATCTTTGCCTATCATCTGCCCTCCTCATACCCACTTTTCTCTGCGGATTTGGTGGTTCCACCACAGGGTGCTTGTGTTATAACAAACTGTTTTGATTTCCATGAATTGAGCTTTCCCAATGCACGCAGTGTTAGATTGCAATTGAAGAGCGTTTCAGAGCAAATGCACGACTGGATTTCCGTGAAACTCTGGCTATTTTTTCTTTTCCTCATTCCAACTCTGCCCCCAACAACTGAGCACTCTACCTCCAGGTTTACTAGAGAAGCCCCGTATGTATTGCTATTGCAGTACTCTAACATGGAAGTTGAAGAGGGCTGAAATTGAAGTTGCTTTTCTGAGAAATTTTTACGAATGGATTTCACTGAAACTTTGTCTCTCATCTCCCTGCCTCATTCCCACTTGGCTCCACTGATGTGGACATTCCATTATGCACGGTGCTTCTGTTATAACAAACTGTTTCGATTTCCATGAATTGACCTTTCCCTATGCACACAGTGTTAGGCTGCAACTTAAGATCGTTTTCTGAGCAAATGAACGACTGGATTTCCATGAAACTCGGGGTATTTTCTCTTTTCCTCATTCGCACTCTGCCTGCAAATATTGAGCACTCTACCTCCATGTTTTCTAGACAAGCCCCTTATGTATTACTGTTGCAGTACTCTAATGTGCAGGTTGAATAGGGCTGAAATTGAAGTTACTTTTCTGAGAAATTTCAGGAATGAATTTCAATGAAACTTTGCCAATCATCTCCACTCCTCATACCCACTTAGCTGCACGGATGTGGATGTTCCACTATGCACGGTGCTTCTGTTATAACAAAACATTTCAATTTCCATGAACTGAGCTTTCACTATGCACGCAGTGTTAGGCTGCTACTGAAGAGCGTTTTCTGAGCAAATGCATGACAGGATATCCATGAATTCTTGGTATTCTCTCTTTTCTTCCTTCCCACTCTGCCCCCAAATCTGAGCACTCTACCTCCAGGTTTTCTAGAAAAGCTCCTAATGTATTGCTGTTGCAGTACTCTAATGGGCAGATTAAATAGGGCTGAAATTGAAGTTGCTTCTCTGAAATTTTCACGAATGGATTTCATTCTCACTTTGCCTATCATCTACACTCCTCATACACACTTTGCTCTACAGATGTGGTGGCTCCACTATGCACGGTCTTCTGTTATAACAAACAGTTTCGATTTCCATGAATTGGCATTTCCCTATGCACGCACTTTTAGACTGCAACTTAAGAGGGTTTTCTGAGCAAATGCATGACTGAATTTACATGAATTTCTGTGTATTTTCTCTTTTCCTCATTCTCACTCAGCCCACAACAACTGAACACTTTACATCCAGGTTTTCTAGACAAGCCCTTTATGTATTTCTGTTGCAGTACTCTAGCGTGCATGTTGAATAGGGCTGAAATGGAAATTGTTTTTCTGAGAAAGTTTTATGAATTGATTTCAATGAAACATTGCCTATCATCTTCCCTCCTCATACCCACGTTGTTCCCCAAATTGGTGGTTCCAACATGCAAGGTGCTTCTGTTATAAAACCCTGTTTTGATTTCAATGAATTGAGCTTTCCCTAGGCATGCTGTGTTAGGCTGCAACTGAAAAGAGTTTTCTGAGCAAATTCAAGACTGTATTTCCATGAAACTTGGGGTATTTTCTCTTTTCCTCCTTCCCACTCTGCTCCCCACATCTGAGTACTCTACCTCCAGGTTTTCTAGAGAAGCCCCTTTATGTATTGCTGTTGCAGTACTCTAGCGTGCAAGTTGAATAGCGCTGAAATTGAAGTTGCTTTTCTGAGAATTTTCACGGATGGATTTCATTGAAAGTTTGCCTATCATCTACCCTCCTCATACCCACTTTCCTCGCAAATGTGGTGGTTGCACTATGCACGGTGCTTCTGTAATAAAAAACTCTTTCGATTTCCGTGAATTGGACTTTCCCTCTGCACGCAGTGTTAGGCAGCACCTCAAGCGGGATTTCTGAGCAAATGCACGACAGGATATCCATGAAACTTGGGTAGTTTCTCTTTTCCTCATTCCCACTTGCCCCCAACATTTGAGAACTCTACCTCCAGGTTTTCTAGACAATCCCCTTATGAATTGCTCTGTCCCTACTCTAACGGGCAGGTTGAATAGGGCTGAAATTGATGTATATCTTCGGAGAGTTTTATGAATGGATTACGATGAAACTTTGCCTATCATCTCCCCTCCTCATACCCACTTAGCTCAGCAGATGTGGTGGTTCCACCATGCACGTTCTTCTGTTATAATAAACTGTTTTGTTTTCCAAGACTTGAGTTTTCCCTATACACGCTGTGTTATGCTGCAATTGAAGAGCATTTTCTGAGCAAATGAATGACTGGATTTCCATGAAACTCTGAGTATTTTCTCCTTTCCTCATTCCCACTCTGACCCAAATACTGAGCACCCTACATCCACTTTTCTAGACAAGCCCTTATGTATTGCTCTTGCAGTATTCTAACGTGCAGGTTTAACAGGGCTGAAATTGAAGTAGCTTTTCTGAGAAAACTTTACAAATGTATTGCGATGAATCTTTTTCTATCATCTCCCCTCCTCATACCCACTTTGTTCAGCAGATATGGTGGTTCCACCATGCATGATGCATGTGTTATAACAGACTGTTTCGATTTCCATGTATTGAGCGTTCCCTATGCATGTGGTTTTATGCTACAACTAAAGAGCTTTTTTTGAGCAAATGCACCACTGGATTTCTATGAAACTCGGAATTTTCTCTTCTCATCATTTCCATTCTGCACCCAACATTTGAGCCCTCTACCTCCAGGTTTTCTAGACAAGCCCCTTATGAATTTTTGTGGCAGTACTTTAATGGGCACGTTGAATAGGACTGAAATTGAAGATGCTTCTCTGAGAAAGTTTCATGAATGGATTTCAATGAAACATTCCAATATCTCCACTCCACCTACCCACTTTTCTTCACAGATTTGGTGGTTCCACTATTCACAGTGCTTCTGTTATAACAAACTGTTTCGAATTCCATGAATTGTGCTTATCCTATGCACGAAGTGTTAGGCTGAAACTGAAGAGCGTTTTCTGAGAAATGCACGACTGGATTTCCGTGAAACTGGGAATTTTCTCTTTTCCTCATTACCACTCGGTCCCCAAAAACTGAGCTCTCCACCTCCAGGTTTTCTAGACATGCCCCTTATGTATTTCTGTTGCAGTACTCTAACGTGCAGGTTGAATCGGGCTGAAATTGGAATTGCTTTTCTGAGAATTTTTCACGAATGGATTTCAATGAAACTTTGCCTATTATCTCCTTTCCTTATATCCACTTCTCTCCGCAGATGTGGTCGTTCCACCACAAACTGTGCTTTTGTTAAAACAAACTGTTTCGATTTTCATGAATTGAGCTTTCTCTATGCATGCCACTTTAGGCTGCAACTGAAGAGAGTTATCTGAACATATGCACTACTGGATTTTCATGAAACTCTGGGTACTTTCTCTTTTCCTCATTCCCACTCTGTCCCCAATATTTGAGAACTCTACCTCCAGGTTTTCTAGACAAGCCCCTTATGAATTACTTTGGCCTTACTTTAACAGACAGGTTGAATAGGGCTGAAATTGAAGAAGTTTTTCTGAGAAAGAATCATGAATGGATTTCAATGAAACATTCCCTGTATCTCCACTCCTCCTACCCACTTTGCTCCACAGATTTGGTGGATCCACTATTCACAATGCTTCTGTTAAAACAAACTGTTTCGATTTCCATGAATTCTGCTTTCCCTATGCATGCAGTGTTAGGCTGCAACTGAAGAGCAGTTTCTGAGCAAATGCACGACTGAATTTTCATGAAATTCTGGGTATTTTTTCTTTTTCTCATTCCCACTCTACCTGCAAAAACTGTGCACTCTTCTTCCTGGCTTTCTACAAAAGCCCCTTATATATTGCTTTTGCAGTACTCTAACGTGCAGGTTGAACAGGGCTGAAATTGAAGCTGCTTTTCTCAGAAAGTTTCAAGAATGGATTTTGATGACACTTTGCCTATCATCTCCCCTCCTCATTCTCACTTTGCTTGGCAGATTTGGTGCTTCCACCATAAAGGGTGCTTGCATTATAACAATCTGTTTTGATTTCCATGAATTGAGCTTTCCCAATGCATGCAGTGTTAGGCTGCAATTGAAGAGCATTTTCTGAGCAAATGCACGACTGGATTTCCATGAAAATCTGACTATTTTCTCTTTTCCTCATTCACACCCTGCCCCCATCAACTGAGCACTCTACCTCCAGGTTTTCTAGAGAAGCCGCTTATATATTTCTGTTGCAGTACTCTAACATGGAGGTTGAATAGGGCTGAAATTGAAGTTGCTTTTCTGAGTAATTTTTACGAATTGATTTCAATGAAACTTTGCCTGTCATCTCCCCGCCTCATACCCACTTTGCTCCACTGATGTGGAGGTTCCACACTGCACGATGCTTCTGTTATAACAAACTGTTTCGATTTCCATGAATTGTGCTTTCCCTATGCACGCGTTGTTAGTGTGCACATGAAGAGCATTTTCTGAGCAAATGCATGACTGGATTTCAATGAAACTCTGGGTATTTTCTTGTTTTCTCTTTCCCACTATGTTCGCAACAATTCAGCACTCTACCTCCAGGTTTTCTAGACAAGCCCCTTATGTAATTCTGTTGCAGTACTCTAACATGCATGTTGAATAGGGTTGCAATTAAGGTTGCTTTTCTGACAAATTTTCATGAATGAATTCCAATGAAACTTTGCCTATCATCTCCCCTCCGCATACCACTTGCTCTGTAGATGTCATGGTTCCACCATACCCAGTGCTTCTTTTATAACAAACAGTTTCACTTTCCATGAATTGAGCTTTCTCTGTACATGCAGTGTTAGGCTGCAACTGAGTAGCGTTTTCTGAGCATATGCCCGACAGGATTTCCATGAATCACTGGGTATCATGTCTTTTCCTCATTCCCACTCTGCCCCTAACATCTGAGCACTGTAGCTGCATGTTTTCTAGACAAGCCACTTATGTATTTCTGTTGCAGTACTCTAACTGGCAGGTTGAATGGTGCTGAAATTGAAGTTACTTTTCTGAGAAAGTTTCATGAATAGATTTCAATTAAACTTTGTCTATCATCTCCACTCCTCATGGCTATTTTCTCCGCAGATGTGTTGGTTCCACCACATGCTCATTACTTCTGTTATAATGAACTGTTTTGTTTCCATGAATTCAGCTTTCCCTACGCACACAGTCTAGGGCTGCCACTGAGTAGCTTGTTCTGAGTAAATGCACTATTGGATTTCCATGAATCTCTGGATATTTTCTCTTTTCCTCATTCCCACTCTGCCCCCTACATCAATCACTCTACCTCCAGGTGTTGTAGTCAAACTCCTTATGTATTTCTGTTGCAGTACTCCAACTTTCAGGTTGAATAGGGCTGAAAATGAAGTTTCTTCTCTGAGAAAGATTCACGATTTGATTTCAATGAAACTTTGCCTATCATCTCCCCTCCTCATACCCACTTTGCTGCACAGATGTGGTGGTTTCACCATGCATGGTGCTTCTTTTATAACAAACTGTTTCGATTTCCATGAATTGAGCTTTCCCTATGCACGCAGTGTTAGGCTGCAACTATAGAACATTTTCTGAGCAATAGCACAATTGGATTTTTTTGAGACTCTGCTTATTTTCTCTTTTCCTCATTCCCACTCTGCCCCCAACATTGGAGCACTGTACCTCCAGGTTTTCTAGGCAAACCCCTTATGAATCTCTGTTGCAGTTCTGTGACATGCAGGTTGTATAGGACTGAAATTGAAGTTGCTTTTCTGAGAAAGTTTCACGAATGGCTTTCAATGAAACTTTGCCTTTAATCTCCACTCCTCATATCCACTTTGCTACGCCCTTGTGTTGGTTTGACCATACACGGTGCTTCTGTTATAACAAACTGCTTCGATTTTCATGAATTTAGCTTTCCCTATGCACGCAGTATTAGGCTGCAACTCTAGAGCATTTTCTCAGCAAGTGCACAACTGGATTTCTATGAATCTCTGGGTACTTTCTCTTTTCCTCATTACCACTCTGCCCCCAACATCTGAGCACTCTTCCTCCAGGTTTTTTGGGCAAGCCTTTTATGAATTTCTGTCTCAGTACTGTAACATGCAGGTTGAAAAGGGCTGAAATTGAAGTTTCTTTTCTGAGAAATTTTCACGAATGGATTTCAATGAAACTTTGTCTATCATTTCACCTCCTCATACACACATTGCTCTGCAGATGTGGTGTTTTCACCATGCACGGTGTTTCTGTTATATCATACTGGTTCGATTTCTATGAATTGAGCTTTCCCCTGCACGCTGTGTTCGTCTGCAACTCTAGAGCATTTTATCAGCAAATGCATGACTGGATATCCATGAAACTATGGGTATTTTCTCTTTTCCTCATTCCCACTCTGTCCCCTACATCTGAGCACTCTTTCTACAGATTTTTCAGGCAAGCCCCTTATGTATTTCTGTGCAGTACTCTAACATGCAGATTGTAAAGGGCTGAAATTGAAGTTGCTTTTCTTTTCTGAGAAAGTTTAAAGAACGGATTTCTTTTTTTTTTTTTTTGGAATGGAAATAATACATTTTTTAGCATATTTTTTTTGTTGTAAACAAATGGGATACATGTTGTTTCTTCATTTGTACATGGAGTCAAGGCATACCATTTCTGTATTCATTAATTTTCATAGGGTAATGTTGTTTGATTCATTCTATTTTTTTTTCATTCCCCCCAACCCTACCCACTCCTCTTTTTTCTCCATACAGTCCTTCCTTTCTCCATTCTTACCACCCTCCTTAACCCTAACTTCCCGTGCCCAGTCCTAGCAGGAGTCCATGGGTTCCACACAGGTAAACAGGGTGCGGGGAGACAGCATCGGTGATGGATGGAAAATGAAAGACACAGACTCTATTTCTGGTGCTATCACTCCCTCTTTATTCTGGGGAAGGCTGAGTTTATATACATTTTTCTTCAGGCTGTAATGGCAGTCTTGTGGTTAATATTAAAGAAGTTTCCAAAGCATAGGCAGAAAACAGCACCCTTACAGATTATCCTTACCTAATCACAATTGTTTTAAGAATATCTAACTACGTCAATGGTCAATGAGCTAATACAATATTTATTTCCTTAATATATAAACTCTATGTGACCTAAGACTATTCTTATTACTCTCTCGGTTAAAGTGATAGACAAGTAATCTCATGTGACCATCTCTACTAGATCCATCTGGTTAATATCTAAATTGCTGAGTTAAGGGCTACAGGAGGGCAGTGGTCGCAATGGTTCTCATGGCCAAGTTTTTTTTACTAAATAGATTACCTTGTCTTATGTAGCTCTTTTTTCCAGAACAGGGCATTGTGCACCATCATTTATTATAGTGGTGACCTATTCTTTGTAGGAAGGAAGGAAAGTTGTGAAACCTTATTCTTTTGCCCCACCACCATCATTAGAATTTAACCAGCCTGTTGGAGACAAAGGCAGATCTATAATGATTTTCTCCAGGGGCTTTCAGGGACTCATTGCACAGTTGCAAAATTATTTTTAATTTTGTTAGTGGTAAAGACCCATTGTTTTTCAGATTGTAGGTAATATTTTCTGGAATTTTTGTTGTATTCCCCTCATCCCCTTTAGCAAACCGTTCAGACTGAAATGAGTAATATATTATCACAGCAGAAAAAAACACCATACTCCCAAGCAAAACATCTGGCAATTCCTTTTAGGATGAGCCTTTGCAAACATCCTCCAGAGGATCTTTGTCAAGCCCTGGATGGAATTCCAGATGCCCCCTCAGCTCCCCCTTTTTTATTTTGTAAAGTGAAGAGGCCTTCTTGAATTTTTACTCTCTTGACTAGTCTGAGGATACTCGGGGGATGATTGGAAGACAAAGAATTAAAATTAAAATACATACTCCAATCAAGCCATATTGTAATATTGTATTTAGGAACATACTGTTAAATATAGCTGTTTTTATATTATGAAACATTTGGGAGGCCAAATTATCTGCTGGAACAACCGAGAGATGAGGCTGACTTAACATTTTTATTTGTAGTTGTAAAGCCTTGATATCTGGTGCTTTATTAGTATTATTCCACACTCCTTTAAGGTGAGTTTTAACTTGTTCCCAAATAGTATTATTATCAACCTTTAAGAGAGTAATACAAATCCATTTGTAGTTAGCATGACATCTAGTGGTCATTCTAGTTTGAATATTTTGATTCTCATTTCCCATAAAGAGAATAGCTTCTTCAAGAGCATTAATTCTTGTTTCTAATTTTTTATCAATTTGTTCTTGTGCCGCTAAAGCCACAGAGACATTATGAGATAAATCATTTACGTGTGAAGCAGTATGAATTTCCTGTACAAGCACTGTGGTCAAGAGAGGTAAAGAAGTGATTATACTGATTAAAGCTGTTATTCCTAGGATCAAAGCTGCAACAAATCTTTTTGGTCTTTAAAGTTCATTAACCATTTTTAAAATTTCAACATCTGGGTCATCATATCAAGATTCTGTAAGATTAACTGGAAATATAACATAATTAGGCTGATGTACAATAAAAAACAACTTTAAATCTTTAGACATGGTTGAATTAATACAATTAGTAAGAACACAATCATGGCAATAAATGTTATAAGCTTCCTTATTTTTAGCAATATTGAAATTATTTATGGTAGACATAAGAATAGCATGAGGAGCATTTATACAAGCACGTACTGCAAAGTCATTAGGTTTAATTAACTTAGGTCTTTGTAATAATACTATATTAGTAGCTGCTAATAGTTTATACAAGTCAGGAAAGTAAGAGAATTTACCATTTATAAGGTCACTCTGATGATGGGTGTTATCCATCCATGAGTAAACCATCTATGAATAGGCTCATTGGTAAGAAAAGGGTTAAAATTAAAATGTACCATTTTATTCCATTTTATCTTTAACCAAAGTTTATAATCAAAATCAGGAGAAGACACAGAATAATCTGTAATAGTAGTAGCAGTGCCTTGTGGCATAAACTGTAGTGCAGTATGATGAAAACCACATTCAAACCATTTTGGGAAATCTGTTTCTAAATTGAACAGATTCCAAGACCTGTCTTTATGACTGTTAAAGTCATCACACAGTTTAAAAGGAGGTGGTAAAGCCACTGAAATATTTGTATCATTATAATTAGCATACCCAAGTGAGGTTATCTCTAGGGACCATATATCTCTTTCATTGTTTTCTTCTCCTGGAGAATTAGTAATGTAAGTCCTATAACTTAAAGGGAGACATCCCAATGGCACATGTAGATTATCTGTACTAAAGCACATTGGTGTCTCTTCAGTAATTCCATGAAATGTAATTGTAAATGCTATTTTATGTGGTATTAAAGAATTTGAAATCCCTCCAAGTAATTGAGGCTCATTAGTAAATACTTTAATATTAGATCTGCTCCAAGTAGTTGAATGCAGTAAGGGAGGATTTGGAAAATAGGTCCAGTAACCTTTCCCTTCATTATCATAAGCATGAATAGGCAGTACCTGAGTGGAAATGAGAGCAATCAATGCAAAAAACAAAGTCTCTGGGGTTTTAGGTTTTCTGGAACTGTTCACCATCTACTCAGCAGCAGCAGTCAGGCATTTCACTTGTCCCCAAGTTGGCAGGTCTGAGTTGCAAGTTGCGGATGATTGTGCAAGATGCAACTTTTTCATCTTAGATACTAGCCTGTCTTCATCCATCTGATTGGGTTGGTAAGGGATCCAATACTTTTTGTTCTTCCTCCTTTGAACAGGGTTCATTGTAATGACATATCAATCTGCCTGGAATCCACAAAGGTGTTTCAGCATCCTGTGGAAATACACAAGCATAGCCTCGACTGGATGTCAGCCAGACATCAGGTCCTCTCCATTTACCAGATAATAAATCTTTCCATTTTACTAAACTTTGTTTTGACCTTTTATTTTCCCAATGTCTCATCATTGCAGTATTTCTCTCCTTGTCAGTATTTAGATGATTTAAAACAAATAAAGCATGTTGTAAAATATGATGTGGGGAAGAGTATTTAAGCTCTCCCTCTTTTAGCTTATTTATTTGTATTTTTAATCTTTGATGGCTCCTTTCTACTATTGCTTGTCTTTGTGGGTTATAAGGAATTCCTGTAGAATGAGAAATATTAAACCTGAAACAGAAATCTTTAAATGGTTTTGATGTATAAGCAGGAGCATTATCAGTTTTTAATTTTTTAGGCATTTCTAAAACATAAAAACGAAGGAATAAATGTTGAATCACATCCTTGTAGGCTTCCGCAGTTCTGACTGAGGCCACAATAACATGAGAAAAGGTATCGACTGTAACATGAACATAAGACAATTTTCCTAATTCTGATATATGAGTTACATCCATTTGCCATAAGACATTAGGTAAAAGTCCTCAAGGATTAACTCCCATCTGTGGAGAAGGAATAAATTTAGGACAAACATGACAATTTTTAACAATAGTTTTAGCTTCTTCTCTAGAAATATGAAATTGTTTTTGTAAGGCAGATGAATTTTGATGATGATTTTTGTGTGATATAATAGCTTCTTCTATAGCTGTTAAAATAAAAATTTTAGTTAAGTGATCAACATGGTTATTCCCCTGAGCAAGGGTACCAGGTAATCCGAAATGTCCATAAATATGACCTATAAAGAAATGTGAAGTTCTGTTATGAATTAGATATGGAAGTTCTTGTAGCCTATGTATAATTTTAGATGAACATTGCTCTTTCTATGGTTGTAAAGAGTTTAACAATGTATAATGAGTCTGTGTACAAATTAAAGGGTTGAGCAACAGTCTTGAAAGCATAGATGACTGCTTCTAATTCAGCTCTTTGTGCAGAAATTTCTTGTGTCCATTGAACTGTGGGTTGAGAATTAATTATTGTAACTGTTTTTCCATTTGATAACCCATCTGTAAATATTAACATAGCATTGTTATTTGGAGTTGAGTAGCACCATTTAGGAAATATTATTTCTGTTTGAAGTAAAAAATGTAGTAAAGGATTATTGGGCAAGTGGAAAGAAATTTTTCCTGTAAAATTTAGAAATGCAATAGCCCATTGATCATCAATTTGTAATAATTGGTCAAATTGTTCTCTTGTGTAAGGAATAATTATTTCATGCATTTCAAAAGCAATCAATTCTTTACTTCTAAATCTGGCCTTTAATACCAAAGAAGATACCATAATAGGATAAGATATTAATATTTTCTTTCCTGATACTGGTAAGTGTATCCATTCAAGTGGATCATTTTGCCATAAACAACCTGTTGGAGTATGTTTTGTTTTTAGCACAATAAAAACCCAAGGCAAGTTATAATTAACTTGTTGCAAGTAATGTTTTTGAATTGCAATTTCAACAACTTGCAAGCTTGTTCTCCTTCTTTAGTTAATACTCTACTTGAGTTAGGATCTGAATCACCCTTTAGTATTTCAAACAAAGGTTTTAAATCATTAGTTGAGAGTTTTAAATAAGGTCTAATCCAATTTATATCTCCCAATAATTTTTGAAAATCATTTAACGTTAATAGTTTGTCTTTTCGAATTTGTAACTTTTGAGAGCTGACACAATATGTTTTTATAGTTCTTCCTAGATAATTATAAGGAGGTTCCTGTTGAATTTTTTCAGGAGCCACTATCAGACCCCAACTCTGTAAATCTTTAATTAAATCCTGTAATATTATTTGTAACAAATGGCTTTGAGAATGTGCAATCAGTATATCATCCATATAATGAATCATATAGCAGTCTGGATACTTTCATCTACAATTAATTAAGGCTTGATCTACAAACTTTTGACATAATGTAGGATGATTTTTCATTCCTAGAGGTAATACTTTCCATTGAAATCTTTGATAAGGTCTTTGTAAGTTAGGCGATGGTAAACTAAAAGCAAAATGTCATCTATCTAGTTTAGCTAAAGGAATAGTAAAGAAGCAATCTTGTAAATCAATGACTATAATATGATAGCCTTTAGGGACAGCCACAGTAGAAGGACATTCTCCACTAGCTGCAGAGTATAAGGGGAAGTAGGTCCTAAATCTTTTACACCTGCTTTTAGTTCTTTTAACATTTTAAAAGAGAGAGGCTCCCAATGAGGCTCTCCTCCCTCATCTATAGCCCATACTATAGGGCAACAAATATTAACATCTCCCTGTTTTTGTGCCTCACGAACAGAACCTAGAAATCCTATCTTTTGGACTTTCCTTTTTATTTTATCTGAGGGTTTAGGAAGGGCCGGCACAACAGGAGCCACCAAAGGTGGTTCCTCATTATGATATCTGAAATTGGCTTCTTCCAAGTGCTCCTCATCAGACAGGGAGAGCTAATCAGGTAGACCTTTCTCCTTTTTCCCATCTTCATCATCATCTGATTCACTTTCACTTTCATTCTAAGTTTCCTCTGTATATTTTTTAACTGAGGCTTTCAGCAAATGTTCCTTTTCTGACGTTTCATCCGGTGATCTTATCCTTTTACTTAGCTGCTCACTTTCATGTCTAGGGTCTAAACAGTCCCTAAAAAGACTCCACAATGCAAAAGTGTCAGTGGGGACTCTTTCATTGCCATATAATCTATGATGCACATGCACAGCATCGCCTACCTTTTTCCAGGTTTTAACATCTAAAGTACCCTGTTCTGGAAACCAAGGGGCACATTCTTGCACAAAATGAAAAAAACTTTTTAATTGAGCTGTTCCTACATGTGTTCCTCTTTTAGTTAATAAGTGCTTAGCAATATCAATAAATAATGCTCTTTCTTTGCTTTCACTACCTCCCATGGTAGCTCTTCTGTCTATCGCTGCCTCCCCTTTCTCGGCCTTCTCTCCCGAGGGGTCCACAGCACCTCAGGCAGGATCCTAGCTGTCTCAAAAAGGAAATAAATTAATATTAATAAATGGGGGGTTTACCAGAGTGCCCCATTTTGGGCACCACTTGCCAGGGTCCAACCCTAGCAGGAGTCCATGGGTTCCACACAGGTAAACAGGGTGCGGGGAGATAGCATCGGCAATGGATGGAGAATGAAAGACACAGACTCTAGTTCTGGTGCAATCACTCCCTCTTTATTCTGGGGAAGGCTGGGTTTATATACATTTTTCTTCAGGCTGTAATGGCAGTCTTGTGGTTAATATTAAAGAAGTTTCCAAAGCATAGGCAGAAAACAGCACCCTTACAGATTATCCTTACCTAATCACAATTGTTTTAAGAATATCTAACTACGTCAATGAGCTAATACAATGTTTATTTCCTTAATATATAAACTCTATGTGACCTAAGACTATTCTTATTACTCTCTCGGTTAAAGTGATAGACAAGTAATCTCATGTGACCATCTCTACTAGATCCATCTGGTTAATATCTAAATTGCTGAGTTAAGGGCTACAGGAGGGCAGCGGTCGCAATGGTTCTCATGGCCAAGTTTTTTTACTAAATAGATTACCTTGTCTTATGTAGCTTTTTTCCAGAACAGGGCATTGTGCACCAACATTTATTATAGGGGTGACCTATTCTTTTTAGGAAGGAAGGAGAGTTGTGAAACCTTATTCTTTTGTCCCACCACCATCGTTAGAATTTAACCACCCTGTTGGAGACAAAGGCAGATCTATAATGATTTTCTCCAGAGGCTTTCAGGGACTCATTGCATGGTTGCAAATTTATTTTTAATTTTGTTAGTGGTAAAGACCCATTGTTTTTCAGATTGTAGGTAATATTTTCTGGAATTTTTGTTGTATTCCCCTCATCCCCTTAAGCAATCCATTCAGACTGAAATGAGAATATATTATCAGAAAAACACAGCAGAAAAAACACCATGCTCTGGAACAAAACATCTGGCAATTCCTTTTAGGATGAGCCTTTGCAAACATCCTCCAGAGGATTTTTGTCAAGCACTGGACGGAATTCCAGACGCCCCCACACCTAACCCTAAACCTAACCCTAACCCTAACGCTAACCCCTCTCACCCCCCATTTTATGTCCTCGTCCTCATTCGCTTATCAGGGAGATCATTCGTCCTTTAGTTTTTTGAGATTGGCTTATCTCACTTAGCATGATATTCTCCAATTTCATTCATTTGCCTGCAAATGCCATAATTTTATCATTCTTCATGATGGATTAATATTTCATTGTATATATATGCCACAGTTTCTTTATACATTCATCAATTGAAGGACATCTAGTTTGGTTCCACAATCTGACTGTGGTGAATTAAGCAGCAATGAACATTGATGTGGCTGTATCTCTGTAGTATGCTGATTTTAAGTCCTTTGGGTATAGGCCAAGGAGTGAGATAGCTGGGTCAAATGGTGGGTCCATTCCAAGCTTTCTGAGGAATCTCCATACTGCTTTCCAGAGTGAATGCACTAATTTGCAACCCCACCACCAATGTATGAGTGTACCTTTTACCCCACATCCTCGCCAGCACCTATTGTTTCTTGTGTTCTTGATAATCACCTTTCTAATTGGGGTGAGATGGAATCTTAGGGTAGTTTTGATTTGCATTTCTCTTATTACTAGAGATGTTGAACATTTTTTCATATATCTGTTCATTGCTTGTACATATTCTTCTGTGAAGTGTCTGTTCATTTCCTTAGCCCATTTTTTGATTGGATTACTTGTATTCTTGGTGTAGAGTTTTTTGAGTTCTTTATGTATTCTAGAAATTATTGCTCTATCTGAAGTATGAGTGGCAAAGATATATCTCCCACACTGTAGGTTCTCTCTTCACATTACTGATAGTTTCCTTTGCTGAGAGAAAGCTTTTTAGTTTGAAACTATCCCAGTTATTGATTCTTGCTTTTATTTCTTATGCTATGGGAGTTCTGTTAAAGAAATCTGATCCTAAACCAACAAGTTGAAGATTTGGAACTACTTTTTCTTCTATAAGATGCAGGGTCTCTGGTCTGATTTCAAGGTCCTTGATGCATTGTGAGTTGATTTTTCTGCAGGGTGAGAGATAGAGGTTATTTTCATTCTGTTGCATATGGATTTCCAATTCTCCCAGCACCATTTGTTAAAGAAGCTATCTTTTCTCCATTGCATATTTTTGGCACCTTTGTCTAGTATGAGAAAATTGTATTTATTTGGGTTTGTGTCCGTGTCCTCTATTCTGTACCATTGATCTACCTGTCTATTTTGGTGCCAATACCATGCCGTTTTTGCTACTATTGCTTTGTAGTAGATTTGAAGTTCTGGTATTGCAATACCCCCTGTTTCATTCTTCCTGCTAAGGATTGCTTTAGCTATTCTGGGTTTCTTATTCTTCCAGAAGAATTTCATGATTGCTTGTTCTATTTCTGTGAGGTACATCATTGGGATTTTAGTTGGAATTGCATTGAATCTGTATAGCACTTTAGGTAGTACAGCCATTTTGACAATATTAATTCTTCCTATCCAAGAACATGGGAGATCTTTCCATCTTCTAAGGTTTTCTTTAATTTCTTTCTTTAGTGTTCTGTAGTTCCCATTGGGGAGGTCTTTCACTCTTTTGTGAGATTGATTCCCAAGTATTTTATTTTTTTTGATGCTATTGTGAATGGGGTAGTTTTCCTAATTTCTCTTTCTGAAGATTCATTACTTATGTATAAAAATGCATTGGATTTATGAGCATTGATCTTGTAACCTGCTACTTTACTGAATTCACTTATGAGTTCTAAAAGTTTTCTGATGGAATTTCCAGATTCCTCTAAATATATAATCATGTCATCAGCGAATAGGGATAGTTTGAGTTCTTCTTTTCCAGTTCGTATCCATTTAATTTCTTTGGTTTGTCTAATTGCTCTGGCTAGAGTTTCAAGGACAATGTTGAATAAAAGTGGTGAAAGAGGGCATCCCTGCCTTGCTCCAGTTTTTAGGGGAAATGCTTTCAGTTTTTCACCATTTAGAATGATATTGGCCATGGGTTTAGCATAGATGGCCTTTACAATGTTAAGGAATGTTCCCACTACCCCAATTTTTTCTAGTGTTTTGAGCATGAAGGGTTGTTGTATATTATCGAATTCTTTTTCTGCATCTATCGAAATAATTATGTGATTCTTAACTTTAAGTCTGTTGATATAGTGAATGACATTTATTGATTTCCAGGTGTTGAACCAACCTTGCATCCCTGGGATGAAACCCACTTGATCATGATGCACTATCTTTTTAATATATTTTTGGATGCCATTTGCTAAAATTTTGTTGAGAATTTTTGTGTCAATCTTCATTAAGGATTTTGGTCTGAAATTTTCTTTCCTCGATGTGTCTCTGTCTGGTTTAGGTATCAGGGTGATATTGGCTTCATAGAATGAGTTTGGGAGGAATCCCTCCTCTTCTATTTCATGGAATTCTTTGAGGAGTATTGGAATGAGCTCTTCTTTAAAGGTTTTGCAGAACTCGGCTGAGAACCTATCTGGTCCCGGACTTTTCTTTGTTGGTAGGCTTTTGATGATCTCTTCTATTTCATTGCTGGAAATTGATTTATTTAAGTTGTGTATGTCATCCTCGTTCAGTTTAGGTAATTCATATGTCTCTAGAAACTTGTTGATATCTTCGAGGTTTTCTGTTTTGTTGGAGTAAAGATTTTCAAAATAGCTTCTAATTATGTTTAGTATTTCACTCGTGTCTGTAGTGATATTTCCTTGTTCATTCCGAAATTTAGTAATTTGAGTTTTCTCCATCTTTCTCTTTGTTAGTGTGGCTAAGGGTTTATCAATTTTGTTTATTTTTTCAAAGAACCAACTATTTATTTTATTAATTTTCCCAATTTTTTCTTTTTTTTCAATTTCATTGATTTCAGCTCTGATTTTAACTATTTCCTGTCTTCTACTACTTTTGGTGTTGGTCTGCTCTTCTTTTTCTAGGACTTTGAGTTGTAGTGTTAAGTCGTTTATTTGTTGATTTCTACTTCTTTTGTTGAATGTGCCCCATGAAATAAATCTTCCTCTAAGTCCTGCTTTCACAGGATTTAGATTTTGATATGATGTGTCTTTGTTCTCGTTTACTTCTAAGAATTTTTTTATTTCCCTCCTGATGTCTTCCATTATCCATTCATCATATAATAGTGTATTATTTAATCTCCAGGTATTGGAGTAGTTTCTGTTTTTTGTTTTTTGTTTTTTTTTTCTTATTCTGTCATTTATTTCTAATTTCAATCCATTATGATCTGATAGAGTACAAGGTAGTATCTCTATCTTCTTGTATTTACTAACAGTAGCTTTGTGGCACAAAATATGGTCTATTTTAGAGAAGGATTCATGTGCTGCTGAGAAGAAAGTGTATTCAATCTTTGTTGGATGGTATATTCTATATATGTCTGTTAAGTCTAATTGTTGATTGTGTTATTGAGAGCTATGGTTTCTTTATTCAATTTTTGTTTGGAAGTTATATCCAGTGGTGAGAGAGTTGTGTTAAACTCGCCTAGTATTATTGTGTTGTGGTCTATTTGATTTCTGGAATTGAGAAGGATTTGTTTGACATACATGGATGAGCCACTGTTCAGGGCATAGATATTTATGATTGTTACATCTTGCTGATTTATGCTTCCTTTAAGCAGTATGTAATGTCCTTCTTTATCCCTTCTGACTAGTATTGGCTTAAAGTGCACATTCTCTGAGATGAGGATGGATACTCCAGCTTTTTTGCTGTGTCCATGTGCATGGTATGTTTTTTCCCATTCTTTCACCTTTAGTCTATGGGTATCTCTTTTTATTAGATGAGTCTCTTGCAGACAGCATATTGTTGGATTTTTCTTTTTAATCCAATCTGCCAGTCTATGTCTTTTGATTGATGAGTTCAGGCCATTAACATTCAGGGTTATTATTGTGATATGATTTGTATTCCCAGTCATTTGACTCATTTTTGTTTTTTTGACATGATTTGGTTTCTCCTTTATTTGGCTATTCCTTTAGGTTAGTTCCTCCCATTGCTGATTTGCATTGTTGTTTTTCATCTTTTCCTCATGGAATATTTTGCTGATAATGTTCTGTAATGCTGGGTTTCTTTCTGTAAATTCCTTTAGTTTTTGTTTATCATGGAAGGATCTTACTTAGTTGTCAAATCTGAAAGTAAGTTTTGCTGGGTATTAGATTCTTGGTTGACATCCATTTTCTTTCAGGACTTGGTAAATGTTGTTCCAGACCCTTCTAGCTTTTAGGGTCTGGATTGAAAAATCTGCTGATATTCTTATTGGTTTCCCCCTGAATGTAATTTGATTCTTTTCTCTCACGGCCTTTAAAATTCTAACTTTATTTTGTATGTTATGTGTTTTCATAATAATGTGCCTTGGTGTGGGTCTGTTGTAATTTTGTATATTTGTAGTCCTATAAGACTCTTGTACTTAGTTTTCCATTTCATTCTTCAGATTTGGGAAGTTTTCTGATATTATTTCATTGAATAGATTGTTCATTCCTTTGGTTTTTTTTCTCTAAGCCTTCATCAATCCCAATAATTCTTAAATTTGGCCTTTTCATGATATCCCACAATTCTTGTAGATTCTGTTCATGATTTCTTATCATCTTCTCTGTTTGGTCAATTTTGTTTTCAAGATTAAATATTTTGCTTTCAATGTCTGAGATTCTGTCTTCCAGGTGTTCTATCCTATTGGTTATGCTTTCTATGGAGTTTTTAACTTGGATTATTGTTTCCTTCATTTCAAGGATTTGTTTGTTTGTTTGTTTTTCAGTATCTCTAACTCTTTATTGAAATGATCTCTTGCTTCCTGTATTTGCTCTTTTAGCTGTTGATTGGTGCGATCATTTAATGACTGCATTTGCTCTTGCATCCCCTCCTTCAATGCCTGCATTTGCTCTTTCATCTCCTCATTTGCATCCCTGATTGTTTTAATTTTGTACATTCTGAACTCCCTTTATGACATTTATTCTACTGTGCTGTCATTGGTTTTATTGATAAAGTATCTAGGTTTGTTTGGGACATTTTCTTCCCTTGTTTTCTCGTATTGGTCAGATGTCAGTGGGACTCTGAGATATTGCAGATTTCCTATATTGGCTTTTAGTGTCCCTGTAGGTTCCCAGTGTATCACCTCAGAGTCTTCAGTAGCCTGAAGTCCTGGAGGAACTTGACAGTACAGTGCTTCCAAAAAAAGCTGCCCCTAGTTCGCTACTGGTTCCAGGGCTTGGAGCTTGTTCTGTGCAGAAAGGCTATAACTGGGCAGTCTGCTCATTTTTATAGTATGTTCAAGAATGGATTTCAATGGAATTTTGCCTATCATCTGCACTCCTAATACCCACTTTCCTCCACAGATGTGTTAGTATAACCATACACGGTGATTCTGTTATAACAAACTGTTTCAATTTCCATGAATTGAGCTTTCCTTATGCACGCACCATTAGGCTGCAACTCTAGAGCGTTTTCTGAGCAAATGCACCACTGGATTTCCATGAAACTCTGGGTATTTTCTCTGTTCCTCATTCCCACTCATACTCCAACATGTGAGCACTCTACATCCAGTTTTTCTAGACAAGGCCCTTATGTATTACTCTTGTGGTACTGTAACATGCAGGTTGAAAAGAGCTGAAATGATCTTGCTTTTCTGAGAAAGTTTCAAGAATGGATTTCACTGAAACTTTGCCTATCATCTCCCCCTCTCATTCCCATTTTGCTCTGCAGATTTGGTGGCTGCACCATTACAGTTCTTCTGTTATAAAAAACAGTTTCTATTTCCATGAATTGAGTTTTCCCTATAAACACAGTGGTAGGTTTTAAATCTAGAGCGTTCTCTGAGCAAATGCACGACTGGATTTCAATGAAACTCTGAGAATATTCTCTTGTCCTCAATCACATTCTGACCCCAACATCTGAGTACTCTACCTCCAGGTTTTCTCGACAAGCCTATTATGTGTTTCTCTTGCAGTACTCTAATATGCAGTTTGAATAGGGCTAAAATTGAAGTTGCTCTTCTGAGAAAGTTTCACGAATGGATTTCACTGAAACTTTGACTATCATCTCCATTTCTCATACCCACATTGTTCCACAGGTGTGATTGTTTCACCATGCATGGTGCTTCTATTATAACAAATTGATTCAATTTCCCTGAATTGAGCTTTCGCTATGCACGCAGTGTTAGACTGCAACCCTAGAGCGTTTTCTGAGCAAATGCATGAGTGCATTTCCATGAAACTCTGGATAATTTCTCCTTTCCTCATTCCCACTATGCCCCCAACATCTGAGCACTCTCCTTCCAGGTTTTCTAGGCAAGAACCTTACATACTTCTGTTGCAGTACTCTAACGTGCAGGTTCAATAGGGCTGAAAATGAAGTTGCTTTTCTGATTAAGTTTCTTGAATGGATTTCAATGAAACTTTGCCTATCATCTCCCTTCCTCATTCACACGTGGCTCCACAGATTTGGTGGTTCCACCATGCATGGTGCTTCTGTTTTAACAAACTGTTTCAATTTCCATGAATTGACCTTTTTTATGTATGCAGTTTTAGGCGGCAATCTAGAGGGTTTTCTGAGCAAATGCAGGCCTGGATTTCCATGAAAATCTGAGTATTTACTCTTTTCCTCATTCCCACTCTGTCCCCAACATCTGAGCACTCTATCTCCAGGTTTTCTAGCAAGGCCCTTATGTATTTTTGTAGCAGTACTCTAACTAGCGAGTTGAATTGGGCTGGAATTAAAGTTGCTTTTCTGAGAAAGATCACAATTGGATTTCAATGAAACTTTGCTTATCATCTCTCCTCCTCACACCTACTTTGCTCCAGAGATATGGTGATTCCACAATGCACGGTGCTTCTGCTATAACAATCTGTTTCAATTTCCATGTATTGAGCCTCACATATGCACGCAGAGTTAGGCTGCAACTGAACAGTGTTTCTGAGCAAATGCACGACTGGATTTCCATGAATTCTGGGTATTTTTGCATTTCCTCACTCCCACACTGCCCCCATTATCTGAGCACTTTACTTACAGGATGTCTGGTCAAGTCCCCTACGTATTTCTTTTGCAGTACTCCAACTTGCAGGTTGAATAGGGATGTAATTGAAGTTGCTTTTCTGAGATAGATTCACAAATGGATTTCAATGAAACTTTGCCTATCATCTCTCCTCCTCAGAACCCACTTTGCTCCATTGCTGTGGTGCTTCCATCATGCATGGTGCTTCTGTTCTACCAATCTGTTTTGAATTCAGTGAATTGAGATTTCCCTATGCAGGCAGTGTTAGGCTGCAACTGAAGAGGGATACCTGAGCAAATGCACGACTGGATTTCCATGATTCTCTGGGTATTTTCTCTTTCCTTCACTCTCACTTAGCCTCTAATATCTGAGCACTCTACCTCCAGGTTTTCTTGGCAAGCCCCTTATGTAATGCCGCTGCAGTACTCTAATGTGCAGGTTGAATAGGGCTGAAATTGAAGTTGCTTTTCTGAGAAAGATTCGCGAATGGATTTCAATGAAACTTTTCCTATAATCTCCCCTCCTAATACCCACATTACTCTGCAAATGTGGTGGTTCCACCACTCACGGAGCTTCTGTTATAACAAACTGTTTCCATTTCCATGAACTGAGCTTTCTGTATGCTCGCAGATTTAGGCTGTAACTTAAGAGCATTTTCTCAGCAAACGCACGACTGGATTTCTATGAAACTCTGGGTATTTTCTCTTTTCCTCATTCCCACTCAGCCCCCAACATCAGAGCACTCTACCTCCAGGTTTTCTAGGCAAGCCACTTATGTATTTCTGTTACATTACTCTAACGTGCAGATTGAATAGGGCTGAAATTAAAGTTGCTTTTCTGAGAAGGATTCATGAATGGATTTCATTGCAACTTTGCCTGTCCATCTCTCCTCCTCATACCCACTTTCCTCCAAAGATGTGGTGGTTCCACCATGCACGGTCCTTCTTTTATAACAATCTGTTTCTATTTCCTTCAATTGAGCTTTCCCTAAGCAAACAGAGATATGATGCAACTTAATAAATTTTTCTGAGAAAATGCAGTAATTGATATCTATGAAACTCTAGTATTTTTTGTTTTCATCATTCCCACTGGCTCCCACCATCTGTTGCATTCTACCTCCAAGATTTCTAGGTTATCCCTCCTGTATTCATGTTGAAATATTCTAACATACAAGTTGTATCGGACTGAAAGTGAAATTACTTTTGAGAGAAATTTTCACTTATGTATTTCAATAAAACTTTTCCTATAACCCATCCTCCTCATACCCACTTTGCTCCACCAATGTGGTGGTTCCACCATGCACGATTTTTCTGTTATAACCTTCTATTTCTGTTTCCGTGAATTGAGCTTTCCTTATGCACACAGATTGAACTACATCCTAATAGTTCTGAGAAAATGCACTAATAGATTTCCATGAAACTCTGAGATTTTTCTCTTTTCATCATTCCCACTCTTCCCTAAGCATCTGAACATTCTACCTCCACATTTTCTAGACATGCCCTTTATATATTCCTGATGGATTAATATAACTTTCATGTTGAACAGGGTTGAAAATCAAGTTGATTTTCTGGGAAATTTCAGTAATGGATTTCAATAAAATTTGCCTATCATCTCTCCTCCTCATGCAAACTTTGATCCAAATTTTTGGTTGTTCCAACATACACATTGCTTCTGTTATAAAAATTTTTTTCTATTTCCATGAATTGAGGTTTTTCTATGCATGAAGAGTTAGGTTGCAACCTTAGAGAGTTTTCTGAGTAAATGCATGAATTGATTTCCATGAAACTCTGGTTATTTTCTCTTTTCCTCATTCCCACTCTGCCCCCAACAACTGAGCATTCTAGCTCCAGGTTGTCTGGGCAAATCCTTATGTAATCCTGTTGCAATATGCTAACGTGCAGTTTGAAGAATTCTGAAAATGAAGTTGCTTTTCTGAAAAATTTTCATGAATGGAATTCAATGAAACTTTCACTATTAGCTCTCCTCCACATAGCAGTTTGCTCTGGAGATGTAGTGGTTCCACCATGCATGGTCGTTCTATTTTAACAATCTTTTTCTATTTCCATGAATTGAGCTTTCCCTATGCACACAGCATGAGGTTGCAACATATTAGTTTTTTGTGAGTTAATACAGGAACGAATTTCCATGTAACTCTGGGTCATTTCTCTTTTCCTCATTCCCATTCTGCCCCCAACATCAGAGTATTATACTTCCATGTTTTCTGGCAAGCCCCTTATGTATTGTTGTTGCAGTACTCTAACGTGCAGGTTGAATAGACCTGAAATTGACATTGCTTTTCTGAGAAAGTTTCACGAATGGATTTCAATGAAACTTTGCCTATCATCTCCCCTCCTCATTCCCACTTTGCTGCGCAGATGTGGTGGTTGCACCATGAACGGTACTTCTCTTCTAACAATCTGTTTCAATTTCCATGAATTATGCTTTCCCTATGCACGCAGATTTATTCTGCAACCTTATAGAGTTTTCTGAGAAACTGCACGAATGGTTTTGAAAGAACCTCTGGGTATTTTGTCTTTTCATCATTCCCACAGTGCCCCCAACAATTAATTTTTCTCCCTCCAGATTTTTTGGCAATCCCCCTATTTCAGGACTTTGAAATGCAGGTTAAATACAGCTGAAACTGATGTTTCTTTTCTGAAACTGTTTCAATAATAGACTTGAATGAAATATTTTCTATTATCTCTCCCTTTCCTACCATTTTTCTCCCAAGATTCTTTTGTGCCAACATGAAGGGTGCTTCTGTTATAATAATCTGTTTCTAATTCCATGAATTGAGCTTTCCCTATGCACACACATTTAAGCTGCATCCTATTACAGTTTTTGGAGAAAATTCACCAATGAATTTCAATATAACTCTTGGTATTTTCTCTTTTCCTCTTTCCACTGTGCTCCCAATATCTGACTATTCTACTTTCAGGTTTTCTAGGGAAGTCCCTTATGTATATTCCTGTAGCAGTTCTCTAGCATGCAAGTTGATTAGGGCTGAAATTGAAATTCCATTTCTGACAAATTTTCACCAATGGATTTCAATGAAACTTTGGCTATTATCTCTTCTCCTCATACCCACTTTGCTCCCAAGATTTGGTGGTGGCAACTTTCATGGTGTTCCTACTATAACAATCGTTTATATTTCTGTGAATTGACCTTTCCCTAGGAATGCCAAGTAAAGCTGCAACCTTTTAGAGTATCTATTTTCTCTTTCTTCATTCCCACTCAACTCCCAATATCTCAGCATAGTTCCTCTAGGCTTTCTAGGCCAGCCTGATATTATTTCCTGTTGAAGAACTGTAACATGCAGTATGAATATAGCTGAAATTGAAGTTACTTTTCTGAGGTGTCTCCCAAATGGATTTCAATGAATCTTTGAGTATTATCTGAACTCCTCATATCCACTTTGCTCTGAAGGTGTGGTGGTGCCAACATGTATGGTTCTTCTGCTATAACAATCTGTTTCTAATTCCCTGAATTGAGTTTTCTCTATGCACACAGAGTAAACCTGCGACCTAATACAGTTATCTGAAAAAATACTCCATTGAATTTCCATGAGACTTTGGGTATTTTCTATTTTTTACATTTCCTTTACACCCCCAAAGTCCCAGCATTCTACCTCCAAGTTTTCTTGGCAAGCACTTTATGTTTGCCATATTCAGAATTGTAACTTGTAGGTTGAACAGAGCTGTAATTGAAGTTCCTATTTTGAGAAAATCTAGCCAATTGATTTCTATGAATCTTTGGGTATTATCTCTGCTCCTAATATGCACTTTTTTTCAAAGATTTGGTGGTGCCAACATACACTGTGCTTCTGCTATAGCAATCTGTTTCTAATTGCCTGAATTGTTCTTTTCATTTGCATGAAGATAAAGCTGCCACCTAATAAAGTTTTCTGAGAAAATGCAACAATGGATTTCCAAGAAACTCTGGATATTTTCTGTTTTCATCATTCCCATTCTGCTTCTAACATCTCAGCATTCTATCTCCACGTTTTCCAGGCAATTCCCTTATGAATTTCTGTTGCAGAACTGTAACGTACATGTTGAATACAACTAAAATTGAAGTTCCTCATCTGAGAAACTATCATGAATGGATTTCCATGAAACTTTGGGCATTATCTCTACTCCTCATACCCACTTTTCTCCCATGATTTGGTGTTTCCAAACTGAAGGGTGCTTCTGCTATAACAATCTGTTTCTAATTCCCTGAACCGAGCTTTCCTAATGCATGCAGATTAAAGCTGCAACCTATTACAGTTTTCTAAGGAAATGCACAAAACTATTTCCATGAAACTATGGGTATTTTCTGCGTTCATCCTTTGCACTCCACACCCAACATCTGAGCATTCTACCTTCAGGTTTTTCTTGGAAAGCCCCTGCTGCAGGACTTTAACATGCTGGTTAAATAGAGCTGACATTGTAGTTCCTTTTCTGAGATAATATCACTAACAGATTTCAATAAACTTTTTGTATTATCATTTCTCCTCTTATCAACTTTCCTCCCAAGATTTGGTGTTGCCAACATGCACGGTGCTTCTTCTATAACAATTTGTTTCTAATTCCCTTAATTGAGTTTTCCCTATGAATACAGAGTAAAGCTGCAACCTAATAGAGTTTTTATATAAAATGCACTAATAACTTTTAATGAATCTCTGGCTCTTTTTTCTTTTCATCATTCCCACTTGGCTCCCAACATCAGATCATTCTGCCTCCAGATTTTCTTGACAAACCTCTTATATAAACCTTTTGCTGGACTGGGATGTGCAGGTAAAATAGAGCTGAAATTGAAGTTTAATTTCTGAGAAAATTTCACAAAGAGATTTCAATGAAACTTTTTGTATTATTTCTCCTTCTCATATGAATTTGCTCCCAACATTTGGTGGTGCCAACATGCACGGTGCTTCTGCTATAACAATATATTTCTAATTCCCTGAATTGAGCTTTCCCCATGCACACGAGTAAAGCTGCAAGCTAATACAGTTTTCGGAGAAATTGCACCAACGGATTTCTATGAAACTCTGGATATTTTCTCTTTTCATCATTCGCACTCTGCCCCCAACATCTCATCATTCTACCTCCAGGTTTTTTAGGCCAGTCAGTTGTTAATATCTGTTTCAGAACTGTAATGTGCAAGTTGAATATTGCAGAAATTGAAGTTCCTTTTCTGAGAGTTTCACGAATGGATTTCAAGGAAACTTTGGCTATTATCTGCTCCTTATATCCACTTTGCTCCCAAGATTTGGTGGTGCCAACATGCACAGTTCTTTTTCTATAACAGTCTGTTTCTGATTCCATGAATTGAGTTTTCTTTATGAACGCAGAGTAAAGCTGCAACCGAATAGTTTTCTGAGAAAATGCACCAATGGATTTTCGTGAACTCTGGGAATTTGGGCTTTTCATCAATTCCACCCTGCCCCCAACATCTCAGGATTCTATTTTCAGGTTTTCTAGGCAAGCCCCTTATGTTATCCTGTTGCAGATCTGTAAAGAGCAGCTTGAAGAGAGCAGAAATTGAAGTTCCTTTTCTGAGAATTTCTCATGAATGTATTTCAATGAAACTTTTGATTTTATCTCTCTTTCTATACCCACTTTAGTCCCAAGATTTGGTGGTTCCAATGTGCACAGTGCTTCTGCTATAACAATCTGTTTCTAATTCCCCTAATTGAGCTTTCCCTAAGCACGCAAAGTACAGGTGCAACCTAAGAGAATTTTCTGAGAAAATGCTCAAATGGATTTCCATGAAACTCTGGGTAGAGTCTCTTTTCAACATTCCCACTCTGCCCTCTACATCTCAGCATTCTACCTCCAGGTTTTCTGGGCAAGTCTCTTAGGTTTTCCTGTTGCAGATCTCTAATGTGCAACTTGAATAGAGCTGATATTGAAGTTCGTTTTCTGGGAAAGTTTCACGAATGGACTTCAATGAAACTTTTGCTATCATCTCTCCTACTCATGTTGGTGGTGCCAACATGCACAGTGCTTCTGCTATAACAAACTGTTTCTAATTCCCTGAATTGAGCTTTCCCTAGGCACGCAGAGTAAAGCTGCAACCTAACAGAAATTTATGAGAAAATGTAGGAATTGATTTCCATGAAACTCTATGTATTTTCTCTTTTCATCATTCCCATTCAGCCCCCAACATCTGAGCATTCTCCAGGTTTTCTAGGCAAGTCTCTTATGTATACCTGTTGCAGAACTCTCATGTGCAGGTTGAATATAGCTGAAATTTAAGATCCTTTTCTCAGAAAGTTTCACGAATGGAGTTCAATGAATCTTTGTGTATTATCTCTCCTCCTCATACCCACTATGACTCCAAGATTTGGTGTTGCCAACATGCACAGGGTTTCTACTTTAACAGTCTGTTTCTAATTTCATGAATTGAGCTTTCCTTATGCATGCAGAGAAAAGTAGCAACCTAATATGGTTTTCTGAGGAAATGTAAGAATAAATTTCCATGAAACTCTGGGTAGTGTCTCTTTTTGACATTCCTACTTTGCCCTCAACATCTCAGCATTCTACCTCTAGGTTTTCTAGGCAAGTCTCAGGTTTTCCTGTTGCAGAACTCTAATGAGCAGGTTGAATAGAGCTGAAATTGAAGATCATTTTTGGAGAAACTTTTATGAATGGATTTCAATGAATCATTTTTTGGGGGGAATTATTTTTCTTCCTCATACCCACTTTGCTCTCAAGATTTGGTGGTGCCAATATGGACTGTGCTTCTCCTTTAACAACCTGTTTCTAATTCCCTGAATTGAACTTTCCCTAGGCATGCAACATAAAGCTACAACGTAATACAATTTTCTGAGAAAATGCGCAAAAATATTTCCATGAAACTCGGGGCATTTTCTCTTTTTATCATTCCTACTCAGCTCCCAACATCAGAGCATTCTACCTCCAGGTTTTCTTAGCAAGCCCCTTATGTACACCTGTTCTAGGACTGTAACAAGCAGCTTAAATACAGCTGAAATTGAAGTTCCTTTTCTGAGAAAGTCTCACGAATGGATTTTAATGACACTTTGATTATTATCTCTGCTTCTAATACCAACATTTCTCCCAGAATTTGGTGGTGCCAATGTGCTCCATGCTTCTGCTATTACAAACTGTTTCTGATTCCCTGAATTGAGCTTTAACTAAGCACATAGAGTAAAGCTGCAACCTAATACAGTTTTCTGATTAAATGCATGAATGGATTTTGATGGAATTCTGGATATTTTCTCTTTTCATCATTCCCACTCTGCCTCAAACAACACAACATTCTACCTCCACGTTTTCTAGGCAAGCCCCTTACAATTTCTTATTGCACAACTCTAAATTGCAGGTTGAATACAGCTGAAATTCAAGTTCATTTTCTGAGGCAGTTTTATGAATGGATTTCAAGGGAACTTTGGGTATTTTCTCTCCTCCTCATACCTACTTTGCTCTCAAGATTTGGTGGTGCCATCAAGCAGGGTCCTTATGCTATAACAATCTTATTCTAATTCCCTGAATTGAGTTTTGGCTAGGCATGCAGAGTAAAGCTGCAGCCTAATACAGTTTTCTGATAAAATGCACGAATGGATTTCTATTAAAATCTGGATCTTTTCTCTTTTCATCATTCCCACTCTACCCACAACATCTCAGCATTCTACATCCAGGTTTTCTAAGCAATCCCCTTATATATACCTGTTACATAACTGTAATGTGCAGCTTGAATAGAGCTGAAATTGAAGTTGCTTTTCTGAGAATGTCTCATGAATGTATTTCAATAAAACTTTTGGTTTTATTTCTCTTTCTATACCCACTTCAGTCCCCAGATTTGGTGGTGCCAGTGTGCACGGTGCTTCTGCTATAACAATCTGTTTCTAATTCCCTGAATTGAGCTTTCCCTAAACACGCAGAGTAAGGCTGCAAACTAATACACTTTTCTTAGAAAATGAATGAATGGATTTCCAACAAACTCTGTGCACTTTCTCTTTTCATCACTCCCACTCTACCCCAAAATTCTGAGCATTGTACCAACATATTTTATACACAAACCCCTTATGTATACCTGATGCAGATCGGTAATGTGCAGGTGGATTAGTGCTGAAATTGAAGTTCCTTTTCCGAGAAAGGTTCACTAATGGGCTTCAATAAAACTTTGGGTATTATCTCTCTTACTCATATCCACTTGCTCCCAAGATTTGGTGGTGTCAACATGCATGTGCTTCTGTTATAACAATGTGTTTCTAATTCCCTTAATTGAGCTTTCCCTAGGCATGAAGATTAAAGCTTCAACCTAATACAGGTTTCTGAGAAAATGGACTAATGGATTTCCATTAAACTCTGTTTATTTTCTCTTTTCATCATTTCCACTCTGCCCCCAATATCTAATCATTCTACTTCCAGGTTTTTTAGGCAAGCGCCTTATGTGTACCTGTTGCAGAACTGTTACTTGTGGTTTGAAAATAATGGAAATTGAAGTTCATTTTCTGAGAAAGTTTCACAAATGGATTTCAATGAAACATTGGGTATTATCTCTCCTCCTGATAGCCACTTTGATCCCAGTATTTGGTGGTACCAACGTGCATGGTGCTTCTGCTCTAACAATGTGTTTCTAATTCCCTGAATTGAGCTTTCCCAATGCATGTAGTGGAATGTTGCAACCTAATACAGTTTTTTGAGAAAATGCACATAAGGATTTCCATTAATCTCTAGGCATTTTCTCTTCTCATAATTCCAACTCTGGCCCCAACATCAATGCATTCTCCCTCCAGACTTTCTAGGCAAGCACCTTATGTATACCTTTTGCAGAACTCTAATGTGCAGGTTAAATAGAGCTATAAATATAGTTCCTTTTCATAAAAATTGTCACTAATGGATTTCAAAAAAACTTTGGCTATTATCGCTCCTCCTAATACCCACTTTTCTCCCAAAAGTTGGTGGTGCCAACATGCATGGTTTTTCGGCTATAACAATCTGTTTCTAATTCCCTGAATTGTGCTTTCCCTATGCACACAGAGTAAAGCTGCAACTAAATACAGTTTTCCTAGAAAATGGACAAATGCATTTCCATGAAACTCTGGGTATTTTCTCCTTTCATCAATGCCACTCGACCCTAACATCTCAGTGTTCTACCTCCAGATTTTCAATGCAAGCCCAGTATGATTTCCTCTTGCAAAACTCTAACATGCCGATTTAAAAGAGCTGAAACTGAAGTTCCTTACCTGAGAAAGTTTCACGAATGGATTTCAATGAAACTTTTGGTATCATCTCTTCTCCTCATACACACTTTGATCCCAAGATTTGGTGGTGCCAATAGGCACGGTGCTTCTGCTATAACAATCTGTTTCTAATTGCCTCAATGGAGCTTTTTCTATGCACGGAGAAAAAGGATGCAAACTAATATAATTATCTGAGTAAATGCACCAATGGATTTCCATGAAACTCTGGGTATTTTCTTTTCATTATTCCCACTCTACCCCCAACATCTAGCACTATACCTCCATTTTTTCTAGGCAAGTCCTTTATGTTTTCATATTGCAGATCTGTAACGTGCAGGTTTAATAGTGCTGAAATTGAAGTTCCTTTTCTAGGAATGTTTCACGAATTGATTTCAATTAAAATTTGGGTATTAGCTCTCCTCATCCCCACTTTGCTCCCAAGATTCAGTGGTGTCAACATGTGCAGTGCTCCTGCTATAACAAACTGTTTCTAATATTTGGAATTGAGCTCTCCTTATGTATGCACAGAAAATCTGCAACCAGAAAGTTTTCTGAGGATATGCACAAATGGATTTCCATGAAACTCTGGGTATTTTCTTCTCTTTATTCCCACCAGCCCCCACCATATCATCATTATACCTCCAAGTTTTCTACTCAAGCCCATTATGTTTTCCTGTCACAAATCTGTAATGTGCAGGTTGAATACATCTGAAATTGAAGTTAAGTTTCTGAGAATGTTTCTCCAATGGATTTCAACTAAACTTTGGGTATTATCTCTCCTCCTCACACCCACTTTGTTCCCAAGATTTGGTGGTGCCAACATGTGTGGTGCTCCTGCTATATCAACCTGTTTCTCATTCCCTGAATTGTGTTTTCCCTATGCATGCAGAGTAAAGATGCAAACCTAATGCAGTTTTCTGAGAAAACACATGAAAGGATTTCCAGGAAAATCTGGGTATTTTCTCTTTTCATCATTCCCACACTGCCCCCAACATATGAATATTCTACATCCAGATTTGCTAGTCAAGTCCCTTATGTATACCTGTTGCAGGACTCTAACGTGCAGTTTAAATAGAGCTGAAGTTTAAGTTCCTTTTCTGAGAATGTTTCATGAATGGATTTCAATGAAACTTTGGGTATTATCTCTCCTCTCATATGCACTTTGCTTCCACGATTTGGTGGTGCCAACATGCATGGTACATGTGCTACAACAATATGTTTCTAAATCCCTGAATTGATCTTTCTCTTTGAACGCAGAGTAAAGTTGCAACCTAATACACTTATCTGTGAAAATGGATGAATGGATTTCCATGAAATTCTGAGTATTTTCTCTTTTTGTCATTTCCACTCTGCCCTCAACATCTGAGCATTCTTCCTCCTGGGTTTCTAGATAAGTCTCGTATGTATACCTCTAGCATGACTCTAAAGTGCAGGTAAAATGAGCTGAAATTAAAGTTTCTTTTCTGAAAAAGTTCATGAATGGATTTTAAACAAGCTTTGGGTATTATCTATCCTCTTCATACCCACCTTTACCCAAGATTTGGTGGTGTCAACATACACGAAGCTTCTGCAATATCAATATGTTTCTATTTTCTGGCTTGAGTTTTCCCTATGCATGCAGAGTGAAGCTGGAATGAAAGAGCACTTTCTGAGAAAATGCACAAGTGGATTTTCATGAATCTCTGTGTATTTTCTCTTTTCATCATTCCCACTTTGCCTGCAACATCTCAGCATTCTACTTCTTGGTTTTCTAGGCAAGTCTCTTATGAATACCTGTTGCAGGACTCTAACCTGCAGCTAAAATATAACTGAAATTGAAGTTCTTTTTCTGAAAATGTTTCACTAAAGGATTTCAAACCTTGTGTATTATATCTCCTCCTCATACCCACTTTGCTCCAAAGATGTGGTGGCGCCAACATGCATGGTGCTTCTGCTATAACAATCTGTTTCTAATTCCCTGAATTTAGCTTTCCCTATGCACCCAAAGGAAAGCTGCAACCTAATACAGTTTTCTTAGAAAATACATTTTGGATTTCCATGAAACTCTGGGTATTTTCTTCTTTCATCATTCTCACTCTGCCTCCTACATCTGAGCATTCTACCTTCAAGTTTCTAGGCAAGACCTTTATGTATTCTTGTTGCAGATCTCTAACTTGCAGGTTGAATAGGGTTGAAATTGAAGTTGCTTTTCCAAGAAAGCTTCATGAATGGGTTTCAATAAACCTTTGGATATTATCTCTCCTCCTCATACCCACTTTGCTCTGAAGATGTGGTGGTGCCAACATGCCTGGTTCTTCTGCTATAGCAATGTTTCTAATTCCTTTAATTGAGCTTTCAATATGCACCTATATTATAACTGCAACCTAATACAGTTTTTTGAGAAAATGCATGATTGGATTTCCATGAAGCTCTGGGTATATTCTCTTTTCATCATTTCCTCTCTGCTCCCAACATCTGAGCATTCTATCTCCAGATTTTCTATGCAAGCTCCTTATGTATACCTGTTGCAGGACTGTAACGTGCAGTTTAAATAGAATTGAAATTGAAGTTCCTTTTCTGAGAAAGTTTCACGAATGGATTTTAATGAAACTTTGGGTATTATCTCTCCTTCTCATACCCACATTCCTTCCAAGACTTGGTGCTGTCAATGCACACAGTGTTTTTGCTACAACATTATGCTTATAAATTCCTTATTTCAGTTTGCCCTATGCAGTCAGAATAAAGTTGCATTCTAATCCAGTTTTCTGAGAAAATTTCAAGAATGGATTTCCATGAAACTTTGGGTATTTTCTCATTTCATTACTCTTCCTCTTTCCCCAACATCTGAGCATTTTACCTTTCACTTCTTTAGTCCAGCACATTAAAATTTTCTTTTGCAAAATTGTTTCATGCTTGTTGAATAGGCTGAAATTGAAGTTTCTTTTCTTTGTCCATTTGAAGAATTGATTTAAATGAAATTTTGGGTATTATCTCTCTTCCTCAACCTACTTTCCTCCCAAGAATCATTGCTTCCAATACACTTTATGCTCCTGCTAAAACAATATGTTTCTAATTTCCTGATTGAGCTTTCTTTTTGCAGATGGATTAAAGCTGAATTCTTATGCGTTTTCCTGAGAAAATATCACAAACTGATTTTCATGAAACTTTGGGTATTTTCTCTTTTCATCATTCCTACTCTGCCCCCAATATCTGAGCACTCTACCTCCATGTTTTCTAGACAAGCACATTGTGTTTTCCTGTTGCATAACTGTAATGTGCATGTTAAATTGAGCTGAAATTGAACTTCCTTTTTTGAGAAAGGTTCATGAATGGATTTCAATGAAACTTTGTGTATTAACTCTCTTCCTCATACTCACTTTCCTTCCAAAATTTGGTGCTGCAAATATTCACACTACTCCGACTATAACAATATATTTCTAATTTCCTGAATTGATTTTTTCCTATGCAGACTGAGTAAATCTGAATTCTAATACACTTTCTGAGAAATATTCATCAATGGATTTTCTTGAAACTTTGAGTATTTTTTCTTTTCACCATTTCCACTCTTTCCCAAATGTCTGAGAATTCTACCTTCAAATTTTCTAGGCAATTTCATGATTTTCTTTCCAGAACTCTAACGTGCATGTTGAATAGAGATTTGCAATTGATGTTCTGTTTCTAAGAAAGATTCATGAAATTTATTCATGAAACTTTGGGTGAAACTTTGGGTTTTATCTCTCCCTTTTATATGCACTTTCCTTCCATGAAGTATTGGTCCTAACTCGCATGGGTGCTCCTTCTACAACAACATATTTATAATTTCCTGAATTGGGCTTTTTCTATGTAGTCAAATAAATTCTGCATTCTAATACTCTTTTCTGAGAAAATTTTATGAATGGATTGCCATGAAACTTTGTGTATTTTTCTCTTTTTATCATTCCCACTCTGTCCCCAGTATCTGACCATTTTACCTTCAACCTTTCTAGGCAAGCACATTATGTTTCCCTGTTGCTGATCTGTAACATTCATATTGAACAGAGCTGAAATTTAAGTTCCTTTTCTGAGAAAGTTTCACAAATAATTTTCAATGAAACTTTGGGTATTATCTCTCTTCCTCATACTCACATTCCTCCCAAGATTTTTGGTACAATGCCACATGGTTCTCCTGCTACCACAATATGTTTACAATTTCCTGTATTGAGTTTTTCCTGTGCCTGTGTAATAAAGCTGCATTCTCATACACTTTCCTGAGAAAATTTCAGGAATGGATTTCCATGAATGTTGGGAGAAATCCTAGTTCTTGGCTCACATCAGTTAATGTCTCAAGTGTGTAATCTTGCAGAGAGGAGTATTCTGCTCTGGCTACCTAGGAAAGTAAACAACAGCCCCAAATTAACTTAGTGTTACCAAGGGAACCTCTATAGGAACCTGGTGGTCTGATCCCCCCTGGCACATTGTGATTGGGCAAGAAACTTATAAAATGTATACTTGTTCTCTCAATACACAAGGTTGCAGACTGCTCACCACAAGCCTGCATCTTCCCATCTCCAGTAGCCTGGATGTCTTGACTCTGTGGCACTTACCTGCATCTGAGGAGCCTGGCACCCCCACATTTTGGTGCCCTCGTGCCTCATCTCCTCATTCTCCTGGGGATTCGCTATTCCCCTCAGATTTAGTAAGGGCCACTTCATTTTTGGTGGGCTGACTGTCCTGTGAGGGCGAACATAGGACCTCTTCCTCCTTTCTTTTCTGTTTGTCCTGATTGTCCTAATCCTTGAGAAAAGGCACACACTACTGCTGGCTTGTGTTACATGACCCCCCACCAGCAGCTCTACTTTCCTTTCAGTTCTTCTGGTGAATTCCCATAAGGGATTGATCCCTCTGAATTTGGAACTGAATCAACCTCTGTGGAGATTTTTACTGAAAACACACAGTGCAGACATAAGGCCATGATGTAATGATTCACAGAAGGTTCCCCACTAAGCACAAGATATATCAAATCCTAAACATCTTTTTGTTTGTTGGAAGATAGGCTCACTTTGTCCTCCCAAGGGTCCCCTATCTTAGGCTTAGGGATATTCATTGCAGGTTACTTTACTGTCCTTCTCCTTGTTCTTGAGAGATTTGTTTACTCCAATCTACCCCCTGTGCAGAGAGTTCCACAGCTCACCATTTTAAAGGCACTTCTCTTGAGCACGGGCTTAAACTGAAACCAAAACACAAGAAAATGACACCCAGACCTCCATTGTGACTTCTGAGGATAAGTAGACAGACACCAATAATAACAAAGGCCTCCTGCTGAGTCACAAAGGCCTCCCACCATCTGCTCCTCCCCCCATACCCTTGGAGTGAATTACCCTCTCTCACTCCCTCCAGAGTTCCCTTCATGAAGCACAGAGCTTTAAAGGTGTCTTCTTTTTCTCCTGAGAATCCATTTGCAGCCTACCCCATCAATTTGGGCCCTGATGGGAGTGGAAGGCCTTGGATTCCCCACCCCACTCCCAGACCTGGCCCCCCCTTAGGAAGGCAGAAGTGAGAGAAAGTTTAGTCCCAAATACTAAAAGCAATCTATGCCTGTTTAAAGGGTGTTCCAACAGAGAATGTAAATCCAAAATGTTTACTCTCTCAGACTATAGAAGAAAGTGAAACAAAACCTGTAGTCCCCCCACCCTGGAGAAAATGACAGAGAAAATGTGGCAGAGATAGCAAAAGATAACCCCTCTCCATTCACCCCTCTTTGTTCTCCAAAAGTAACTGGAAAATAGGACATTCCTAAGCAATTAATTTCAGCATATAAACCTGTCTTGTTGCATTCCTCATGGCCCTTCCCACCTTAAATAACCCTAACCAACTCAACAGCCCATGGCATATCACAGTAAGGAGTATGATATAGCAGTCACATTCCTCAAAAGTAGTGGGAGATAATGTTTCATGATTTTCTACATCCAAACCTGACCTGATTCCCAACCAGGAAAAAGAGTTAAAAAGCCCTAGGTTATTTCCACCACCTGGCTTTGCTGAAGCCTGCATTGGAACCTGCAGCAGTCTCAGCAGGGGACCAACCAGAGACTGAAGAAAAAAAAGTGTCCATTTCAAACTTCTCCTAGGCTGTGACACAGAACTAACTGACTATCTCTCTCCCTCTCCCTTTCTCTCACCCCTTCTCTCTGCCTACCTCTTTATCACTCTTTTATGCTATAATTAATGGTCATTATCATTTTTCTTCTAGGATTCTTGTTTTGTTTTGCTTTTCTTAAATGCTATATTTTTGAGCTCACAATTTTGACCCTGCATACCTAGGTTAATAATTTGTTGATTGGTTCTATTTTTTTTTATCCAACTCTAGAGTTATTTTTGAACATCTGTTACATTGCAATGGAGATAAATATTACAAGCCTTTGCTTTTGTGCTATGTGTATATTGTATCATCTAATGTCATGTTGTCTGTGCTAAATATCATGTACATGATATCAAAATTGAGCATGCATAAAATTAAAATTTAAAAAATGGATCCAAATACTTTTAATTCATGTGATTTAAAAAGGTTCAATTTAAATTGGGTAAACTAATAATAGTAAAATGTCTCTAAAATTAACTCACAAGTATCTAGGTGGTCAAACTAATAAAATGTTGATGTTTATAAATGTCTAATACCAATTACTTCTAGGACTTTTCTTCAACAGGAAAGTGCCAGCAAATACTATTCAATGCTCTTGTATGATATCTTGTTTTTACAGTAAAATACATAAATTAGACTTAACATATGAAAGATTACTCAAATGTGTTTGTTAGAGACATCTGATTAATTTGCAAAGTTAAAATGCTAATTATCAAATAACAGAGTGCTCTTAACTCCTTAAATTCCAGGGGGTAACATATATAAACATTATTGGTGTTTCCATAGATTGGTGAATAAAAAGGGTTTAAAACTGCTTTGTGTTATCACTAAAAACAAGGTAACTAAGAGTTAAGTCTTAACAGGTACAATTCTATATATAAAGAACTCCAAAGTTTCAACTGTGTTCAAATTAGGGTATATAAACAGCAAAGTGTTTAATCTTGTTAAAATGGAGTGATTTCACTAAATTCAGAAATTTCATAAGAGTTATTTCAGGATGCAAACAACAAGGGGTCAACAGATAGGTAAGAAAAAAATAAAACGTTCTAAATATGGAAATATATTTAGTGAAAAACAAAATATTTCTGTATAAAACAATGCTTATATGGTAAACATGAAGGTCTAAGTAAGTGCTAAGACAGTCTATGTGTAAATAAAGGGCAAATATCAACAAGTTTGTGTGTAACCAAGTTGGTTATAGTTATGTGAGACAATAAGTTAAAGCTAGTTTTTTCCTAAGGTCAGGAACTAATGTACTGATATAAAACAAAATTTAATCTATATGTCAAAATGACAAGGATTTCTTAGAAACACTAATTCACTCTTAACATCATGTCTGTTTTCTTCTTTAGAACAATTATTCTTAAAAATTTGGGTTTATGCAATTATGGTTAAACAACTATTAGAGTATTGTACTATGTTGCAGAGTCTAAAGTTTCTTTAGAAACTAAATTTGGTTGATATAAAGGTATCAAGGTAATTGGAATGATCATCATTTGTATATTAAATGTGTTCATTTCTTCCAGGTATACAAGTCTTTAAAGCAGAAATTTATTAAACTGCTATTCTCCAAATTAAATTTGCCTGTAATGGTAATTTTAAACTTATAAAGAGTAAATTTTATTGGGGATTTGTTTCTATCACTTAATGCATTATTATAGGACCTGTTATCAATAGGGTATATATAAAATTTGTTACTTTTTACTGAGATAAAGATAAATTTTTTAAATGTAAATGTATTTCTAAAGGTGAGAATCTAATTTGTCTAAAGGTTAGTATTGTGAAACATAAAAAAACATTTTGCTACTTGTCACACAAAAGGAAAGTTAAAAGCTTTCTCAGCCTTTCTTTGATTTGTGTTTTGGATATAATATTAAATTGTGTTGACTAATGTTCATATAGACTCAGGAAACATTATATGTAAGCTTAAAAATGATATTTAAGGAAGTCAAAGATCAGCATCAGATAGAACACTTAAGATTTGTGAGGAGCCACACCTTACCTCAGGTAAGGCTCTGCCTCCTGCCTTACTGCATGTTACAGTGGCTCCAAAATAAGTCAGACTTCAGCTTATTTAAAATTATGGACAAAGGATTGGTTCTTGTTGTAGAATTACTGTGATCTCAAATAGGGGATATAATGTAGAGTCAAAATGCTCAGCCAAAATTCAAGATAGCTATTATACAAGCTGAATGTATTTTTACTCTTGCTAATTTCATTTTGTATAACTGTTACCTGTTAGTTTTACAGAGGTCCTGCTTCAAGAACACAGAACCTAGGTAACTTGTGATAATAAGTCATCACCTACAGAACAGATAGTATGTAATGGTAACCTCCAGTACTAATACAGACTCCACTTTAAAAAAAGGGTAAATAACTGTAAAGTTACAGACATTGCAGTTAAAGCCCTGTACTCTTGCTTTATGACTGGTGAGACTGGCTAGCTGGATGACTAAGATCAAACTTAGAGATTGAAATTAAATACAGAGACCAAGAAAAAGCAGTATTTGACTCTTGCCTGAATCCAGGGAACAAGAGGACTTCTCTAAGGAGCTTTGCAACTCTGGGTCACACGACCTTCTGATCAGGGAAACTGATGAGACCTCTGGAGGATCAAAAACTAATCAGTGCACCTGCTGCAGAGGAGGGTCAATGGAAAAGGGAGACATCCCTGGTGCTTGCGAGGGAAACCATCATATCAAGGAGACCCTACCTAGCAAATGGCACAAAAGGAGCTAAGAGGCTGCTCTCAAGTTCCCCATGAGTGACCCCTGTGGGAACTCAGCTGACTCTTAATAATACAGGAACAGGTCAATTTGACCCGTTTGATCTTAAACATCTAGCAAAACAGTTAAAGCCAGAACATAGCCATTCTTGGGCATTTAAAAGAAGCAATAGTTAAGGGTAGCTTAAATAATACACTTGTGTTAGCCCACTAGAATAAAGACTGGAAGCTACAAAAAAGAGATTCTTAGGCAAATGTGCCTGATAACTATCAAGAGAAATGGACAGAGTCAGAAAATTTTAGTCAGTATAAGGCCTACAGACCTTCCTAAGCTACACAGGTAGGCTTAATTTATGAATTCTACTACGATTATCTATCCCTAACTAACAGAAACATAGAGATCTCTACTAAAAACAGGTCATACCAATAAAAGAATATTTTATAAAATTAGATGACATTAAGTAGCTTAGTTATATTTTCTGGGGACATAAATTACAGTAAGAGTTAAATGTGGTGTTTACATTACTGACAACTTGGACAATGTTAAGGTTTCCACATGAAGGCCTTGTCCTCTCCAGCCTTTGTTAGGCCTTGTTATGGGAACAGTTCTTCCACCTCCTGGTGATAGATTTTTGATTTCTGTCATCTTTATGACATGTTCCAGATGCTGCAACATTTACTTCATATTAATCTCATTTCAGTACTCATGTCTTTTTGTTTCTCTCTCTAAAAACACCCACCCATAGATGACTTTACAACCTGCTCTTCCCCAACCAGATTTCTACCCCTCAATTGACATGGTTTCTAAAAGGGAACTTCAAACTGCTTGCTGCATGATGCCCCCTTCTAACTTGAAGCAGCCAGAGCAGTCATCACCCCCTTTGTTATAGCAGTAAAGAGTTCCTAAAGCAAAAAAGGGGGAATGAAGCCAGATTTGGGGACAGGCAGTTAGTGTAGAAATAGGGAACCAAGTCAAATGGAGGAAATGAAGGCCATGAAAGTCATCTGCCTCTGGAAGTTGGAGATTGCCCCTTGGAGAATGGAATGTCAAGGACCTGCAGAGCCCATTGATTACCAGATTTTCCTGGCTGAATCACATTGGCCCTTCCCCTGCCAATTCACTTCTCACTTTTGCATCTCACCTGAAAATCACATAGGTAAGAAGGAGAGATAAAGGGGAAAGAACTGAAGAACAAAAGAGGCCTTAACCTATAAAGGATGTAAAGGGCACCCACTTCTTCGGGCTTTAGAACATCAGCCATGAGCCCCTTCTCCCTTCCAGGAGACGTCTGTGTTATTACCTTTAAATAGAACCTACTTAATATGCTAAATTCTACTGTATAATGTTAGGATTAGCCTGCATACTATTCCTTATAATAGTTGCAATTTTTAAATGTTTGAGGTCCATTTTTAACAAGAGACTCACAATGGGTTATGTCAGTCAGGTCCTCCTGAAGGAAGATTTCAGGAAAGAATTTCCAAGAATGTTGGGATAAATTCTAATTCTTGGCTCACAGCACTTAATGTCTCAAGTGTGTGAACTTGCAGAGAGAGGAGAATTCCACTTTGGTTACCTAGGAAAGTAAACAACTGCCCCAAATTAACCTAGTGTTACCAAGGGAACATTTATAGGAATCTGGTGGTCTGATCCCCCATAGTACACTGTGATTGGGCAAGAAACTTAAAAAATAAACACTTGTTCCTGTAATAAATGAGTTTGCAGGCTGCTCACCACAAGCCTGCTTCTACCCAACTCCCAGAGTCTGGGGATCTTGACTCCATGGCCCTTACCTGCGCTGAGCTAGCCTGGCACCACCTCACATGAAACTTTGGGTATTTTCTCTTTTCATCATTCTCACTCTGACCCAACATCTGAGAATTCTACTTCCATGTTTTCTAGGCCAGCACATTATATTTTCCTGTTGCAGAACTGTAAATGCATGTTAAATAGTGCTTTATTTGAAGTTCCTTTTCTGAGAAAGATTCATGAATGGTTTTCAATGAAACTTTGGTTATTATCTCTCTTCCTCATACCCACTTTCCTCACAAGATTTGGTTGTGCAAACATGCACAGTGCTCCTGCTACAAATATATGTTAATAATTTCCTGATTCAAAGTTTCCCTATCAGTCAGAGTAAAGCTGCATCCTAAAACATTCTTCTGAGAAAATATCACAAATGAATTTCCATGAAACTTTGTCTATTTTCTCTTTTCATCATTTCCACTCTGCCCCCAACATCTGACCCAAGTGTTCTACACAAGCACATTATGTTTTCCTGTTGCAGAACTGTAATGTCCATGTTGAATACAGATGAAATTGAAGGTTTTTTTTTTTTTTCTGAGAAAGATTCATGAATGGATTTCAATGAAACTCTGGGTATTATCTCTCTGCCTCATACCCACTTCTTTCCTGAGGTTTGGTGGTGCAAACATGCCTGGTGCTCCTGCTACAACAATATGTTTATAATTTCCTGAATTCAGCCTTCCTTATGCAGGCAGATTAAAGCTGCATTCTATAAACTTTTCTGAGAAAATTTTATGAAAGTTTTTCATGAGATTATGCATACTTTCTCTTTTCATCATTCCCACTCTGCCCCCAACATCTGAGAATTACACCTCCAAGTTTTCTGGGCAAGCACATTACGTATTCCTGTTGGAGAAGTGTAACGTGCATTTTGAATAGTGCTGAAATTGAAGTTCCTTTTCTCTGGAAAGATCACTAACCAATTTCAAAGAAACTTCTGTATTATCTCTCCTCCTCATATCCACTTTCTTCTGAAGATTTGGTGGTTCAAACACATACAGTGCTTCTGCTACCACAATATGTTTATAGTTTCCTGAATTCAGCTTTCCCTATGCAGGCAGAGTAAAGGTGCTTTCTAATACACATTTCTGATAAAATTTCACTATTGGAATTCCACGAAACTTTAGATATTTTCTGTTTTTATCATTCCCACTGTGCCCCCAACATCTGAGAATTCTACCTCCACATTTTATAGGCAAGCACATGTTTTCTTGTTGCAGAACTCTAACGTGCATTTGAAGAGAGCTGCAATTGGTGTTCTTTTCTGATAAAGATTTACTAATGTATTTCAATGAAACTTTGTGTATTGACTCCTTTTCTCAAATCCCCTTTCTCCTAAGAATTGGTGGTACAAATACATACAGTGCTCCTGGGAAAATATGTTTCTGTTTTCCTGAGGTGAACTTTCCATATGCAGGTGGAGTAAAGCTGCCTTGTAGATGCTTATGTTTCACCATATATACATGTAAAAAATTCCTAACTGTATATGGAAAACAAATATTTACTATTAATCCTACTATTGTGTGGACAACTAAAGCTAATTTTACATAAAAGCACATGTTATAAGGTGAATATTGATATGAATTTTGATTGATATGTTCAATTATAAATACTTGCTTATATTTTATATTCATGTATATAATTTATGAGCATGAGTCTAAATTTAAAACGTGGATTTATAAGATTTACAATAATCCTTTCTCTATTTCAAAAATTTATTTGTATGTTTTATACATATTTTCATTGTACATTCTTATTAATATTCATATTCAAAGATATACATATTTGTTCCCTAAAGCACTAAAAATTTATAAGTAACTCTAACCTTATCCCTATACCTAAACATAATTTTATGTAAAAGTTTGTACAGTGATATGAATACTGATGTTACATTGATTTACACATTCAAATCTTAATTAGTATATTTGCAAATATATAATTATTGATTAATTTATATGACATATTCATACAACTGCAATATTGAAAAAGTATGTTCATATGACTCACAGTATAAATATTCCTTTATCAAGAAAGATATATTTATATATGTTTTCAATCATATTTTCACACAATTTTCCCTTCTGAAGAGTCTGTGCCACTAGTAAATGGCAGTTTTTTGCAAGAGGGATCTGGTACTCCACAGGGGTTTTTGGAAATGTTTGTCAGTTCAATTTCAATGAATATTCATATTATTATACATGATTTAATGTAAAATTATGTTAGGTATAGGAATGAATTTATGTTTGTATTAGATTTGGGATTGGGATAAATCTAGTGTTAAGGAATGAACATGGATATTATAATATAATAATAATCATAAGGATATTTGCATGAAATTATGTATGATAGCATATAGAAACATATGTTCTGATACAAGGGTGGTTTAATGTGAGTCACAGGAATACATTTTTTTAAATTATGTAAGTCATATATAACCTATAAATAAATATATAATTATATATGCTAATACACTTTTGATATTTTAACATATATGTCAAAATGCACATAAATATGCATATTTGTATAAGCACTTTAATAAAACTGGTATTTGTTAGGATACAATTTCAGTTGGGTTATGGTTAGAATTCAATTTGGGGTTGGGTTATGGTTAGGGTTTGGAAATTGATATGTACATCACTAAATGAACTTTCAAAGTTTGTATGTGTGAAAATATGTTTGAAAACATACAAATATATGTTTTCTTATTTAGGAAGTTTTATAATGTAAATCATATAAACATACATTTTCAAAATTGCAGATTCATGAATATATCATCCCATAATCTATAAAATTATATATGCAAAAATACCATTTAATAATTGAGTATGTAAATTAAAGTAACATAAATATTCATAGCTCTGTTCAAACTTTTATATAAAATTATGTTAAGTATAAGGGTAAACTTAGAGATAGTTATATATTTTGAGTTGTTTAGAAAAAATATGTATAAATGGAAACATAAATATTAATAATAATGTACATGTAAAAATATGTATAAAAGTATATAAACAAAAGTTTGGAAATAGAAAAAGGTTTAATGTAGATTTTATTAATATTCTTTTTAAATGTAGAGTACACTCATAAATTATATACATGATTGTATAATATATAAATAGTTATAATTGAATATATCAATCAAAATGCACATCAATATTCACATTATCTCATGTTTTTATGTAAAATTATGTTCATTTATCCACACAATGTTAGGATTAGAATTAAATTTTTGATTGATTTCCAAATATCCTCAGGAATTGAATATATTTATTGTGGAACATGAATATTCATAAGCATCTACATTTGAAAATATGTATGAAAATGTACACATATTTTGAAATAGGGAATGGTTTCCTGTGAGACATAAACATGTATATTTTTTAAATTTGGGGATGCATAGATAAATATATATGTGTATATACAATTACATGTATACAAATATACCATTGATAATTGCAAGTATAAGTCATAATACAAATAACTATTCTTATTACAGTTCTATGCATTTATGTAAGTTTAAGATTACATATAGGGGTAATTTTCAGGTTAGTATTATATTTTGGATTGGGTTAGGGTTAGGGTTAAGGAATGAATATGTATCTCAGGAAACATGACTTTTCACCAGAAAGTATACCTAAAAATGTGAGTCATACATATACACTTTATAAAATATGGATGAATGGATAAATTACATGTGAATATATATTTGCTAATTTACCATTGATTATTGAATACAGAAGTAAAATACACACAAATATTCATATTTCTATATGTGTTTTCATGCAAAGTTATGTTTAGTTACAGTAAAAATTTAAGATTAGTGTTAAATGTAGGGTGTGATTTGGGTTAGGGTTAGTGAATGAATATGGATATCAGGAAATCTGAATATTCATAAGAATGTACACATGAAAATACCTACTCTTTCAGATAACTCTCTTGAAAAGAAGATCCCACTTGCAATGAACTATTATTTACCTATGGCTCACACAGTGACAAAGAGAAGCCTTAACTCCAAGCTGTGAAAAGCAGTGATTCTTCACCCAATTTCCATCCTGGACAAACACCAGTGTGCTCACTGAGAACGGAGTTCTTTCAAGGTAAACTTGCTTGCACAAAATACTACTTTTCTGTTCTTCCTAGATTCTTAGCAACATCATGCTGAAGAGTTCATACCCTGTATCCACTCTGGAGGTGCCCCAACTGAGGTAATGCTAAAAGGATCAACTCCCCCAAAGATTCATGGAAATCGGAATGACAAACTTTTCTCAAAAACCCCTGAAGTAATTTCAGATCCATCTTGCAAAACACTGTCATTTACCAATGGCAGACTCTTAAAAAGGAAAACCTTGCTCTGACCTCTGAGAAAGGGTACTGTTTCATGCTAAGTCAAATAGAGAAAAACCCCAATGTTCTCACTGACAATAAAATGAGTTCCTGCTTCCACAAACTGCTTTATTTCTGCCTTCCTAGATGTTCTCAGCAAACACCTATTGAGCATATTTCAGAGCCAGTATCCAGAGGTTATTAGTAGTAATTTCACTGTGTTGCTAAACTGTGAGTGCACTCTTGAAATGTGCTTTCTGGATGACCTCTGGACATGCCTCTGCCACTTGATTAGCAGCTGCACTCCTCTGTGCTGCTCTTCCTCAGGAAAGGGTTTGGAATATGAAGATGAATGTTTTAAGAAAGCACTTGTACCTATGTGCCTCTAGTTCACCAATGCTGTTGACAAATGGCACAGTTGATTCAAAAGTGAGACCTTGCTGGCAAGCTCTATAAAGTGGTAATGCTTCATGCTGGTTTGACCATGACTAAATCCAATGTGCTCAGTGATAACAATATTTTCTGCCAAAGTTGCTTGCAAAATCTCATTCAGTTCTGCTCCTTCTAGCCATTCACAGTAAGATAATTCTAAACAGTTCTGACCCAATATCAAGAGTCTTCTAGGAAAAATTGGAATGTGGTACTGAAGAGTGAGTGCACTATTGAGACATCCTCCCTGATGAAAATCTGATAGTCTACTGCTATGTGTTAAATTCTCAACTTCTCTGAGCTACTCTTCTCTTCAGGCTTTGGAAGGGTAATATATAGGTTCTGATTAATTCCTTGTACATAGGTACCCCAAGAAATTTAAAAAGTGGTATTGCAAAGAAAGGCAATTCCCCAAAGTTTCATTGAAATCAAACTGTTAAATTTTCTGAGAAATCACCCTGAATGCCAGATCGTTCTTGTGAGGGACTGCCACTTACCAATCCAGATGTTTTCAATCTTAAACCTTACCTGCACATGCTTAGAAGTGGTACTACTTCATACTTGTTCAACCAGGGACAAACCCCAATGTGCTTACTAAAATATAAGTTCCTCTAAGTTGAAGCTGCTTGCACAAAGTGCTTTAGTTATGCTCTATCTATCTAGTTTCAGTCAGCATGTTCAGAACTCAGTTTAGTGTCCAAATACAGAGTCTTCTAGGAAGAATAGAAGTGTGCTGCTGTAGTGTGGTTGCACTCTAGGAAGACCTTCTCTCTCCAAGTTGGAGGGTTCATTAAACTGGTTTAGACACTACATTTCTGTGTGTTCTGATTTTTTTCAGGAAATTTTGTTTGTGAATTGCCAGGGTTCAGCCCTAGCACGGTCGGGGGTCCTAGGTGGATGGGAGGTATCAGTGCGGTGGAGAAACAGCACACAGAGACACCAGATGTTCTGAGGCTGAATCTGTCTTTAATTTTTCTGCCAGCCTTTTTACAGATATTTTTCTTTACTAATGATCATATCATTTTATGGTTAGTTTAAAATAAGAAAAAACCTTCAAAAATACAATCTATGCTTCTTCTCAAAGTACACATTCTCTCTGTATGACAGCCTAGACCAAAACCTTATTTCCCAGCTAGATTAAAACACCATTGTCTCCCAGCTAAACTAAAACAACCTTGTCTCCCAGCTAAACTGATGGCACCATGATCAGCCATCCTTCAACCTTCAGAACAAACACACCATTAGATTTTTCTAAGAAACTACCCCCACCATGAACTCCAGTGTTTAACAGTGAGAAACTTTTACTATTATTAAAGGGCAAAGAAATCAACTTAGAGTTAATAATTAGTCTATTCTAATTTCATATAATAGCAGACTACAATCTTATTCTGATTCTTAAAGAATTAGACTAAACATAGGAAAAGCAAAAATTATATTTATGACTAACCTGAATGTTTTTATTATATAAAGTATCTCTAGGATCAACTATTGAAACTAAGAAAGCAACAAAGGCTAAACACCACATCCCAGCTCAGAGGAATGCCTGTTTATCCATCTACTATCATATATCACATATCACAGGATCCTTTTAACTTGAACACAGCTACAATTGTTTATTTTCATATATTTTATCTATGTACTACTGCCAAGTTTTTATTGTGCACTATTTTGTGTCCCAATACAGTAAAATCTTCCCAATGTTTTTTCCAATAAGTTTCTAAATGATATGTTGATTATTAATATTAAAAAGCAACTACACATGGATACATGCCATGCTTATGCCCCCCAAGAGGGAGGACAATCAACAGAACCATGTCAAGTGTTGAGTCCTTTATTACAACAGACTGTGTCAAGTGTTGGAGTGGCAGGAAATAGATGCAACTGTGAATATAAAATTTCATATTTTTCAATGGGTTTAGAAGGGAAATAGGAAGTGTCATAGGGAGCACTTTTACCTACCTGTTCTAAGGGAGAGGAAGAAACTACAACTGTTATAAAGTCAATTCTCCAAATCCTCATGAAATCTAATGGGAACACTCTCTCAGGAAATGTCTTGATTGATCCCACTTGCAATGAACTACAATTTATCAATGGCACAAAGGTTTCAAAATTGAAAACTTGCTAGAATGCTCTGAAAAGCAATCAAGCTTCATGCTAGTTCAACCCAGGAGAAACTACAATGTGCACACTGAGAAGTGAATTCCTGCAACTTGAAGCTGCTTCAGAAATATTCTTCACTTCTGCTCTTTCTAACTCTTCTCAGTTATCACATCTGCAGCACAGTTCAGAACCCATATCCAGAATCTGCTAGTAATTGCAGTGTGCTACTTAAGTGTCATTGTACTCTGGAAACCTTCTCTCAGGGTGACATTCAGAAGTGCTGATGCCCTTCTATGTGCTGCTATACCTCAGGCATTTTGAATAAGAACACGAAGTTTCTAAGGAAGCACTTGTACCTAGGTGCCCTAGTTAAAGAAGGAAACATATTTTTAAAAAAGTCAGTTCCTCAAAGTTGCATTGAATTTGAACTGGCAATCTTTTTTTTTTTTTATTGTAAACAAATGGGATACATGTTGTTTCTCTGTCTGTACATGGCGTAAAGGCATACCATTTGTGTAATCATAAATTTACATAGGGTAATGTTGTTTGATTCATTCTGCCATTTTTTCCCTTCCCCCCCACCCCTCCCACCCCTCCCCTCCCTCTATACAGTCCTTCCTTCCTCCATTCCTGCCCCCCTCCCTAAACCCAACTCCAACCCCAACACTAACCCCTCCCACCCCCCATTATGTGTCATCATCCACTTATTAGCGATATCATTCTTCCTTTGGTTTTTTGAGATTGGCTTATCTCACTTAGCATGATATTCTCCAGTTTCAACCATTTGCCTGCAAATGCCATAATTTTATCATTCTTTATGGCTGAGTAATATTCCATTGTATATATATACCACAGTTTCTTTATCCATTCATCAATTGAAGGACATCTAGGTTGGTTCCACAATCTGGCTATTGTGAACTGAGCAGCTATGAACATTGATGTGGCTGTATCTCAGTAGTATACTGATTTTAAGTCCTTTGGGTATAGGCCAAGGAGTGGGATAGCTGGGTCAAATGGTGGTTCCATTCCAAGTTTTCTAAGGAATCTCCACACTGCTTTCCAGAGTGGCTGCACTAATTTGCAGCCCCACCAGCAATGTAAGAGTGTACCTTTCTCCCCACATCCTCGCCAACACCTGTTGTTGCTTGTATTCTTGATAATTGCCATTCTAATTGGGGTGAGATGGAATCTTAGGGTGGTTTTGATTTGCATTTCTCTTATTACTAGAGATGTTGAACATTTTTCCATATGTTTGTTGATTGCTTGTATATCTTCTTCTGTGAAGTGTCTATTCATTTCTTTAGCCCATTTGTCAGTTGGATTATTTACATTCTTGGTGTAGAGTTTTTTGAGTTCTTTATAGATTCTGGAGATTAGCGCTCTATCTGAAGTATGATTGGCAAAGATTTTCTCCCACTCTGTAGGCTCTTTCTTCGCATTGCTGAGAGTTTCCTTTGCTGAGAGAAAGCTTTTTAGTTTGAATCTATCCCATTTATTAATTCTTGCTTTTATTTCTTGTGCTATGGGAGTCCTGCTGAGGAAGTCTGGTCCTAAGCCGACATGTTGAAGCTCTGGATCTACTTTTTCTTCCATAAGATGCAAGGTCTCTGGTCTGATTCCAAGGTCCTTAATCCATTTTGAGTTTAGTTTCGTGCATGGTGAGAGATATGGGTTTAGTTTCATTCTGTTGCATATGGATTTCCAATTCTCCCAGCACCATTTGTTGAAGAGGCTATCTTTTCTCCATTGCATATTTTTGGCCCCTTTGTTTAGTATGAGAAAATTGTATTTATTTGGGTTTGTGTCCGTGTCCTCTATTCTGTACCATTGATCTACCTGTCTATTTTGTTACCAATACCATGCCATTTTTGTTACTATTGCTTTGTAGTAGAGTTGAAGATCTGGTATTGCGATACCCCCTGCTTCACTCTTTCTACTGAGGATTGCTTTAGCTATTCTGGGTTTTTTATTCTTCCAGATGAATTTCATAATTGCTTGCTCTATTTCTGTAAGGTACATGATTGGGATTTTAATTGGAATTGCATTGAATCTGTATAGCACTTTTGGTAGTATGGCCATTTTGACAATATTCATTCTTCTTATCCAAGAACATGGGAGATCTTTCCATCTTCTAAGGTTTTCTTTAATTTCTTTCTTTAGTGTTCTGTAGTTCTCATTGTAGAGGTCTTTCACCTCTTTTGTGAGATTGATTCCCAAATACTTTATTTTTTTCGAAGCTATTGTGAATGGGGTAGTTTTCCTAATTTCTCTTTCTGAAGATTCATCGCTTATGTATAAAAATGCCTTAGATTTATGTACATTGATCTTATATTCCGCTACTTTACTGAATTCACTAAAAGTTTTCTGGTGGAATTTCCTGGTTCCTCTAAGTATACAATCATGTCATCAGCAAATAGGGATAATTTGGAACTGGCAATTTATCAGAAATTTTTCTACCAGTGCTGGATATCACTTGTGAGTGCTGAATATCCTTTACCAGCAGAAAGTCATGTGTACTGAGAGTTTAGAGATCAAAGACTTCCCAGATATACTGAAAGACATGTTGCCAAATATTTTAATGCAAGGAAGAAACCCAATGTGTCCATGCTGTGGAAGAGAAGAATGAACCATTTTGCAACTTTGGGGCAGGTGCCAGTCCCTAGGGGATTGCTTCCTGGAAAACCCAAGTTTGTCCCAGAATAAAGGCCTGGGAAACTCATTCTCCATTACATGGAGCATGCCTAATGACCAGTAGAAAATCAAACGTGCATAGGAGTTCACACAGGTCAATACTGGTGGTAGAAACCCACCTAGATCTCCCCTTCTTACTCCAATTTATATGCCTGCAGGATGGGATAGGACAGATGTGTCTCACCAGGAATTCAAAAGCTCAGGGGAGCAGAAATTGAGTTTGGAGACAGAACACAAGACCAAGAAATATGGTGTCAACCTGTGACAAAGAATTGTCTCCTCCACTGCAAGAATGAAGTCAAGGAGAGAGCCCCTCAAGTGCAATCTTTCAGTATGGACTGATAATTCTGGGTCCTGGGTGTACATTGGTTTAAAACTGCCAGAAAAAAACTGGCATAAAGCCAAGAAGAGGGAATCTACCTAAGTCTAAACACCACCTCCATGAATTACTTCTAGTAGATTACCTCTCTCACTCTAGCAAGCACACCCTGAGGGTTGAGCAAGCATTTTACTGCAGATAAAACCACTTAACACTGCTCAGGAGGGAAGCTGAGAATATTTTGAACTTCCATGGAAACAATTGGTTCACTTTTTATCAAGATTTTTTGGTTTAATTTTGACTTTAATGATTTATGTACATATCCATATTTGCTTTTTTCTCATTTTTAATATTTTAAAACCAGTTATATTTCATGGATCAGTATTTTGATTATTAGACAAGCCTTTATATAAAATTATGTTTAGTTTGAGGGGTGATATTACGGTTAGTATTAAATATTATTTTGGATTAGGGATAGAGTTAGGTACTGCATATGTACATTGGGAAACATGAAAATTCATACAAAATTACATTCAAAATATTTACAGAAAGACAAAAATTATATATGTACTAAAACATGCAATGGTATATTCTGAATTAATGAATACACATTTTTTAACTTGAAAATGCATGGATATATCACATAACTGAATAAGAACATTAAGGCTAATTGGAAATACAAGTAAAACCACATAAATACTTATTATGCATCCTATTATGTAAAATTTGGTTTAGGTATGGGGTAAGATTATGGTTATTATTAAATTTTGAGTTGGTTAGGATTAGGGTTAGGGAATAATATGTATATCAGGAATCATAAATATTCACAAGAAGGTACATGTGAAAAATTGTATTAAACACACAAGAACATGTTTTTTGAAATAGGAAATTCTATGATGTGACTTTTTAATACACATTTTTTAATATTGATATGCATGGATTTATTATATTAATGAATATATATGACATATATGCAAATATACCTTTGATTATTGAATATATAATTCAAGATACACATAAAATGTTTATTAGTATACAGGCTGTTATGTGAAATGAGGTTCATGTATGAAGATAATTTAATATAGTGTTAAAATTATTATTGAACTTTGAGTTATTTAGAGAATATGTGTATATAAGGAAACATAAATATTTATAAGACTATATGTATAAAAATACTTGTGAGAAGACATGTAAACTGTATGTTCTAAAAAGAGTAAGTTATAATGTGAGTCAAAGGAATATACTTTTTAAAATAATGGGCAAAGTGAATATATCAAGTAAATTTATAAATAATAATATATATGCAAATATATCATTCATAAATGCATTTAATTTTCAAAATACACAAAATTTATGTTACTATGCTTTCATGTAAAATGATGTTTAGGTCTAGGGATAAGAATAAGTTTAATATTAAATTTGGGATGGGTTTAGGTTTAGCGTTATAGAATAAATAAGTATATCAAGAAACATGAATATGTCTATACATGTGAAAATATGAATAAAATATATATAAAATTTTGTGTTCTGAAATAGGAAGAGTATGAGTCATGTGTACACTATTTTTAAAATTGGAATGCATATATATTTCAAATGAATACATAATAATAGGTATGCAAATATACCATTAATAACTGGAAATGTCATTCAAAATACAATAAATATGCATACTGCTCTACAGGATTTTATATAAATTATTGTTAGATATGAGGTAAGTTTAGAATTACATTTAGTTAGGCTTAGAGTTGAGGTTAGGATTAGTGTATGAATACGTGTATTGGGAAACATGAATATTCATAAGAATGTGTGCTAGAAAATATGTGTGTAAATATATGAATATATATATTTTGAAAATGGAAAGGGTATAATGTACATAATATAAGTACACAGTTTTTGACTTGGGATGCATTGATATAGCACATGAATAATTATGTAATAATATATATGCAAGCACACCATGGATAATTCAATATAAAATCAAAATACAGATAATTAGAGATATCACTATATATGCTTATATGTAAAATTAGGTTTAGGTGTCAGGGTAAGTTTATGGTTAGTATTAAATTCTGAAATGTTTTAAGGTTAGGGTGAGGAACTGAAAATATATATCTGGAAACCCAGCTATTTATAAGAATGTGCCTGAGAAAAATTGGTATAAACATATAGGTTCTGATGCAGCAAAGGGTATATTGCAAGTCAGACAAACACACTTTTATTTTCCATGTAAATGCATGAATATATCAAGAAATGAACAAATATTAATATATATGTAAATGTATTATGGATACTTGAATATATGTTAAAATGCAAATAAAAACATATGACTATATATGCTTTTTATAAAATTAGATTTTGGTTTAGGGATAATGTGTGGTTTAGCAATAAATTTTCAGTTGGGTTAAAATTAGGTTTAGGGAATAATATGTATATCAGGAAACATGAAGACTCTTAAGCAAGTATGAGTGAAAATATAAACAAAATGCATATAAACATACATGTACTCAAAAAAGAAAAAATATAAGATGAACCATGCATTTACACACTTTTTCATTGGGAGATGCATAAATATATCATATATATGAATATAAAATAATATATAATCACATATACTAACAATAATTGAATATATGTCAGAATACACTTAAATATCTATATAACTTTAAAGGCTTTTATGTAAAATTAGGTTTAGTTATAGGAAGAATAGATTTAGGATTAAATGTTGAGTTGGTTTAGGATTAGAGATAGGAATGAATATGTATATTGGTAAACATGAATATTTATAAGAATCATAAAATACACATTTTTTCAATTTGAGGCTGCATGATATAACATATAACTGAACATATAATAATATATATCCAATACAGCCTTGATAATTTAATATTTAAATCAAAATACCCATAAACCTTCACATTAGCATACATGCCTTTATGTAAAATTAGGTTTAGTTCTAGGGTTAAAGTAACAGTGAGTGCTAAATTTTGATGTCTTGTGCAGTGGCACACATTAGTAATCCCAGCATCTTGAAAGACTGAGGCAGGAGGATCAAGAATTGAAAGCCAGCCTCAGCAACAATGAGGCACCAAGCAACTCAGTGAGACTGTGTCTCTAAATAAAAAGCAAAATAGCCCTGGGGATGTGGCTCAGTGTTTGAGTGCCCCTGAGTTTGATCCCTAGTACCAATAAAACAAATAACAAATAAAACTTGCTGTTAATATTAAATTTTGAGTTATATAGGGAATGAATATGTATATAGGGTTAAATGACTATTTATAAGAATGTACATTTGAAAATATGTATAAAACCATATATAAACATATAAGATCTGAGATTCAAAGTGTACGCTGAGATTGATATGTATACACTTTTTAAAAATTGAGCTATGCCTGGTTATGTTATATGAATAATATGATATAGTTTGTATGTGAATATACCACTGATAGTTGAATATACATTTAAAAGTACACATTGATAGTTGAATATACATTTAAAAATACACATAAATATTTCTATTAGATTACATGCTTTTCTGTTTAATTAGATTTAGGTATAGGAATAAGATTAAATTTATTATTAAATTTTAAGCTTGTTTAGCAAATGAATATGTATAACAGGAGAGATGAATGATCATAAGTATGTACCTGGAAAAATATGTATAAACATTAAAATATATGCTCTGAAACATGGTATGATATCATGGGTTGTATGAATATAGTTTTATAAAATCTGGGTTGGGATGTGTGCATATAATATACAATGAATATGTAATTATGTGAATGCAAATATACCACAGATAAATGACTATGTAAGTCAAAATACACATAAATATTAATATTATTAGACATGCTTTGTGTAAAATTATTTAGGTGTAAGGATAAGTTAGTGTGCATATTAAATTTGGGCTTGGGTAAGTTTAGGGTTAGGGAATGAATGTGGATAACAGAACACAAGAATATTCATAAGAATTTTTTCATGAAAATGTGTATGGTAACATATATGTTCTGAAACAAGAGTGTTTAATGGGATTCAGAGAAATAAACTCTTAAATTTAGGGATGTTATATATAATGTATACATGAATATATATTAATATATGCTAATACCACTTTGATATTTTAATATATAAGTCAAAATGCACATAAATATGCATATTAGTATAAGCACTTATATGTAAAATTAAGTTTAGATATTGGAAAATTTAGGGTTAGAACTCAATTTTGTGTTGCGATATGGTTAGAATACAGTTTTATATTGGATTAGGGTTATGGTTAGGGAATTAATATGAATATCACTAAATGTAAATTTTCATAAGATTGTGGAAAATATGATTGAAAACATATATGAATATATATTTCCTGAAAAAGGAATATTCATATTGTGAGTCATATGAACATACTTTTTCAATATTACAGATGTATGGATATGTCATATAAATTAAATCATTTATGATATATTTGCAAATATACCAATTAATATTTGTATAAATATTATTTGTATAAATATTAATATTTGTATAAATATTAATATTTGTATAAATCAATGTAAAATCAATATTCATATCACTGTATTAACTTTTATAAAATCAGGTTTAGGTATAGAGATAAGGTTAGAGTTACTTATAAATTTTTAGTGTTCTAAGGAATATGTATATCTTTGAATATGAATATTAATAAGAATGTACAATGAAAATATGTATAAAAACATACAAATAAACTTTTGAAATAGAGAAAGTTTTATTGTGAATCTTATGAATGCAGTTTTTAAATTTAGGCATACACTCATAAATTATATACATGAAAGTATAAAATATATGCAAGTATTATAATTGAACCTATCATCAAAATTCACATCAATATTCACCTTATCACATGTGCTTTTATGTAAAATTAGCTTTAGTTGTCCACACAATATTAGGATTAATAGTAAATCTTTGATTGTTTTCATATATGTTAGGGATTTTATATATGTATGTATGGTGAAACATAAGCATCTACATGTAAAAATGTGTATGAAAATATATGTATGTTTTGAAATAGTGAATGGTTAAACTGAGATGTATAAATACCTATTTTTTAAATTTGGGGATGCATGCATAAATATACAATTATATGTATGCAAATACACAATTGATAATTGAAGGTGTAAGTCAAAATGCACATACCTATTCTTATTACTATATGTGTATTTTTCTACCATTTTGTGTATCATTCATGAACTGTGATTAATTTATACACTAAATAGAGTATAGGAAAACTGCAGAGGAGCAGAGCCAGTTATCAGCTTCAACTTCAAGGCACTCACTCTGTTCTCAATATGTTGGTTTGCATTTGGATAAATAAGCACAAAGCATAAGTGCATTCATGCAACAGAAGAAATATTTTCAATACAAAATGTATCTTTCAGAACCAGGAACATATTCCCATCAACTGCTGTTGTAAAGTTTTATGAAAGTGTTTCACAAAAGGGTTTCAATGAGCCTTTGTGAATTTGATCATCCATACAGTACCAGTTGACTCACAGACATTAGTGCTCCTATCTACACAAACTCCCTTGATAGACTAGTTTTTGTAAAAGGACTGAACTGGTGTTTGAATGTGCTGGTTGAAAACAGCTTACAAGTGCTTAGGGTGAGCAGATCCTGCAAGTAACTTCAGTGTAGAGTCACTCCCTGTTCTTAATGAGTACCATGCATTTTGTATTTGGATCCATTAGCTCAAAGTTAAGTTGCTTACCAGCAAGTAAAGAAATGGTTTCCTTTCAAAGCTGTTTTGCTATTGTTAAACAGCAGTGTATTCAAAAATGCTTCACATTTCCTTGAAACTACCAGCCACTGGGCCTATTCACTTGGCCTTCACTCTCACCCTCAAAGCTGAGCCTATGATTTGTCTTGAATCTTTGGCAGAAGCCTCTCTGGTTGCCATGGGAAGCATGATTTCATCAGGCTGAAATTTTGCCAATCTATGACTTCAGTTGGTGTCTGCAGAATTGCCAGGATGGCACAGAAGGCACTCTTTGATACCCATGTTACCCAACACTAAGAAACAACCCTGGGGGAGAGACACCACATGCCCTCTCCTACGGGATCCTGGAACTCCCTCCCTTCAATTCCAAAGTGCTGAATGCCAGCTGGTTCCACTTTGCTTATTGGAGGTGTACTGATTTATGTTCTTATTTCACAGGAGCACTGGTATCCACATTAGGCATTAATTTGAAAAGGATCAAAACCAGTTTAGTAGGATTTTCAAAGGAAGTGAAGGATTCAAAGTTGTATGGAAGTGACTTTCTGAAAACTGACCTCAGTACAACGATTCCTGAGAGAATTTGCAGCAAACAGAACAACAAACATTTTGAATATTGTGAAAATATTTTTTCCTGCCAGCACATATTATGCCTGTTTTCACACATTCTGTGAGTCATTACCCTTCCATTTGTGTATTCATAGTTACAGAGAGCATCTGGCTAAGTTTCTTAGATTTTTCCTAATTTAGGGAGGCTGGTTTGCACTACACAGTCACCTGCATTTAGCTTCCCCTCTCTCCCTGAGATGATGGGAAAGATCCAGAAATTCCACACATTTACTTGGCCTAGATATCTGCTGGTTAGAATTTTTTAAAGGAAAAGTCCAGGAGGATGATGCAGAGTCACACAAAAATCTATTTATTTTGGTCATAAAGTCTTGTGATTCATTCTGTGAATTAACCCCAAAGTTTTCTGATATAATAAGACCTGAGCATAGAATCTTTCCCAGATGTCCCTTTCTCTTCTCTTGCTGCAGACCCCCATGAGTCACTGAGAAATTTGTCTGCTCACAGTTCAGCTGCAAACCTTTTATTGCTTAAAAAGACAGGGATAAATCTGTGTCTTATTACATCCCTCAAGACTGTGGCAGTTGTCATGCAAGTAATTTTTCTGGCTTGATTGTTTTCAAATGCAAAATTAAAATTCACTAGAAAGTGCTTGGATTTGTGTTGATATGGTTTTCCTGCAAAAATTTTCTCAGAGGGAAACCAGAAAATAATCCAGTCACCTGACATACTCTCCTCTTCAGATTACCCATATCCCTTAATCTCAACATTTTCTTCTCTGTTAAATCAAGCAAAGGGAATACAATTGGAAAAGTAGCAGTTTTAAGTGGAAGTCATTTCAATGAGGGTTTTCAGAACAAGGCTGGGATAAGAGTTAGCAGCACTTCCCCAGTTACCCTGAATATTGAAGAGTAGGTCTTTCTGGAGATGAGGCAACTATGAGGAACTGATAGGTTATTTCATTCTCATGAAAATGTTGATGTGGCATTTAAATCTGCAAGTTCTCAAAAAAGGAAGGATGCTCACCAGGAGTTAATGACATGAAATTTCATTGGTCAACTGAAGTTGAAGTCATATTTAGGATTTTGTAGCATTCAGGGGCATACTCGCAGTCTCTGGGCAGATTAAGTGAACTGAGAACTTGGACATGTTCCAAGTCCACCTTAATGTCAGTTGAGAAGCCTAGAGTTGATGAAAAAGACAGCTACTCTTCTCACTGCTTTTTATCATTCTGTTTTGCTTTGCATTGGAAAGGTATTACTTTCTTTAAGGAATTGAGTGAATTGGTGGTGAGTACTTAGTTTCTACTGATGTCACTCAGGAGACACAGTAGGAACTTAAAAACTGACTTCCCTGCATCATTGCAGATCCACTCTCAATTCTAATGAAGAATTTTTATGGACTTTTGCTGATTTTGATGGTTGTTCTTAAGCTCTGCTTTGCAGATTAGGTGTAAGAAGTGATTTTATCACATTGATCATCTTTCTGTGGAAATTTTTGATTGTCCATTTTAGGGTAAGGCCCCACACAAGTACACTTGATTGAAAGAATTCACATTTAACAAATGAAATCACAGACATTAGATATGCCATACCTTTTATTCAACATAACAATTAAAAGAAAAAATATATTGTGTATTTTTTGAATGCTTTAGGATCTGTATTTCATGGCCAATGGCTTCCATCACATCTTTAGATTTCATTTAAAATTTTCTGTTTTTGAAAACCAGAAATTGCCCATATTGGGTCATCATGTTTGTATTGAACAGAGATTATTTTGTTCAAATCTCTGATAAAGTGGTGCACTATTTTTTTTTCAGGAGCAATCATTCATTATCTGTCAATTTCTTCTTGCTGTTATGGCACAGTATTTTAACACTGAAGGAAGTCCTGGTATATTTTGGGAGATAATTAACAATGACTAATTTTTTCTTTAGTGTCTGTCCACTGAAGTTAGCTTTTCATTTCTAACACTCTTCTGTTTTTAGTTCCCACAGAAAGTCCTTAGCTCTTGACTTTTTTAATATTTAACTTTGAAATTTTTGTACCATTCCTCTCTTTCACCATGATGCATGTGTCAATATGATATTGTGGTCTGGAATACTGCTCATCACATCTCTATCAGGCACTTGTTTGATCCATCACATTCACTTTTTTGGAGCACCTTGGTGCCAGGATCTATGAGCATGGACTGTAGCCTGCATCCTCCTCCAGGGACCTTTGTAAATGGACCCTTGGCATTGTCACAGTGAACCTCTTGTCAGACAGGCAGTAGTTAAATCAAGAGGAAGAACCTCATTTCAAGACAAATTGGCCATTATTTCTGCAATGAAAGGTGAATTGAAGGGTATCTTGGAAACTAAGACCAAGAGAATTTGTGGGTGTAGCCAAGTTGTGGGACAGCAGCAAAGGAGGTGTCACGTAGCAGGTAGAGTGTGCAGAGAGCATCTCAACTTAGTTTCCAGATTGATCCTTGCCTCTATCACACATACTCAGTGACTCACTACCTCCTGCACTCAATAAGAATCACATCAACAACCACCACCACTTAAAAGTCAAACTTCACATGTTTCACATGTCACCTGTTTGGGCATTCTAGGAAATAGGGGCACCCAGCTCAATCATCACCTAACCCACTGAGTAGCACTGGATACACCCCTGCCTTCAACTACAATCAGTCATCCACCCATTTGACTGGATGGACCCTTGGCCATGTTCCTAAGTGAGCAAAATTGGGGGTGAGCCCAGGTATGGAGGAGCAGGACAGGAGGGTAATGTCAATTGGGAGGGTGCTTTGCTGGGTGATCCTGTAACAATGGCACACCCTCTGACCTACCCCAGTCCATCATACCAGGAGAGGACAATTGTCTGCAGCAGAATAGGAGTGTCCAAAAGGCCACCTTGCCTGTTGCAGCCCAATGAGAATAGTGCCAACTATCAGACCTGGATCATAGTGCAGGCTCTCAGGTTCCAGTGGGGTACCTTGCCCTGGAAAGAACTGGATCACCCAGAGGCCTACGGGGCTGTGTTCCCAACACACCCTGGCTCCAGTTCATCTGGGTGAAGAATTCAGGATCACATTTCTGGACAAGAACAGGTTTTTAGGACACTACCTTTGTCCTCCCTCATACCTTCACATCTGAGCCAGTGCCTGTCTGGAATCTTTGTCTGATGCAGCCAGGATCAGAAACCTCTCTGGTTTCCATTGGAACTGTGATGTCTTCATACTGTCATTCCACTTTTCTGTGACATCAGGAGGTATCTGCTGAGCAGGTAGTATATGACAGCAGGCACTCACTCATGTCCATGTTGCCCAAGGCACAGAAAACCTCTGTTGACCAACCAAGTGCACACTGCAACTGGAGCATGGAACTTCCATGCCCTTCAATACCAAGATGCTGGATTCCAGTTTGTTGCACATAGAATATTTCCCATGTTTTGTTTTCATATCATAGGAGCACTCTTAACCAAGATAGGCACTTCTTTGAGAAGATCAAAACAAGGCTAGCAAGATAATGAATGGAAGTGAAAGATTGAAAATTCAATGGAAGTGATATTCTGGGAGCAAGCTTCAGTTCAATGACTCCTGAGAGGTTTTGCAGCAAGGAGAATAGCAGGAGATTTGAAAATTGCATGAGGTTTGACTTTTTCTCTGCCAGCAGATATTTTGCCTGGGTTCACCTATCCCATGAGTCAGCACTTCTTCCCTTTGTTTATTTATATAACAGACCATGTCTGGTTAAGTTGCTTAGGGTTTCCCTAATTGAGAAAGCCTGGCTTTGTGATGGAGAACATCCATTCTTGACCTCTTGTGGTGTTGAGATGGTAGGCAAAATCCAGAAACTCAAATGAGTGGTTCATTTTGTCCAGATATCTGCTTGTTTGAATATTTAAAGGAAAATCCAGGAGGAGGAGGCAGAGAGGGACTAAAGTGAATTGATTTTGGTAGAAAATACTTGGAGTTCAGGTTGAAATTAACCCCCTAATCCTTACAATATAATGACAAGGGCATATAATTTTTCCCAGGGGTCCATGCCTCTCCTCCTGCCCCAGGCCACAATGGATGAGTGTGAAAATTTTCTGCTTAGAGTTCAGCTACAACCTCTTTCTTACTGAAAATGTTACTGGTAAAACTGTCCCAGGTGCACCAGCCAGGATGGATAATTCAATATATAAATGAAAACACAGATCAATACACATATCACTATATATGCTTTTATGTAAAATTAGGTTTATTTATTACGGTAAGTTAAAAGTTAGTATTAAATTCTAGGTTGATTTAAGGTTTGTGTGAGGGACTGAATATGTATCTCAAGAAACACAGCTATTCATAAGGATGTACTTGAAAAACAGGTAGAAAAACTTATATAAACATATAGGATCTGGTACAGGGAAGGTTATATTGTAAATCATACAAACACACTTTTATTTTCTTTGTAAATGCATGGATATATTATATAAATGAATATATACTACTATATATGCAAATAATTGAATATATATTAAAATGGATAATTGAATATATATTAAAATGTAAACAAATAAACATGAATATATACACTTTTTGTAAAGATAGATTTTGGTATAGAGATAACATTTGGTTCAGCATTAAATTTTTAGTTGAGTTAAAATTAGGTTTAGGGAGAGTTATTTATATAAGAAAACATGAAAGGTCATATGAAAGTATGTGTGAAAATATAAGAAAAGCACATATAACATATATGTTCTGAAAAAGCATAAGATGACCCATGCATTTACATATTTTTCAATAGGGGATGCATAGATATGTCATATATATGAATACAAAATAACATGTATGCAAATATACTATTGATAATTGGATATACATCAAAATGCACAAAAATATTTATATTAATATACAGGCTTTTATGTAAAGTTAGGTTTAGTTATAGGGATGATAGGGTTAGTATTAAAAGTTGAGTTGGGTTAGGATTAGAGTTATGGAATGAGTATGTTTATTGGCAAATATAAATATTAATAAGGATCAAAATAGTATACATTTTTTAAGTTGAGGCTGCAGGATATAACATATAACTGGATATATAATATTAAATATGCAAATATGGCATTGAACATTTAATATTGAAGATGAATTATCCATAAACCTTCACATTAGCATACAGACTTTTATGTAAAATGAGGTTTACTTATGGGATTAATATTACAGTTAGTGTGAAATTTTGATTCCAGGTGCAGTGGCACACTGAGCAGCTTCAGAGGAGAGGCAGGAGGATCAAGAATTCAAAGTCAGCCTCAGCAACAATGAGGCACTAAGCAATTCAGTGAGACACTGCCTCTAAACAAAATGCAAAATAGCCCCGGGGATGTAGCTCAGCGGTTGAGTGCCCCTAATATTGATCCCCAGTACCAAGAAAAAAAAAATTAGAGTTAGTGTTAAATTTTGAGTTGTATAAGGAACAAATATGTATACAGGGTAATATAAATACTCATAAGAATGTATATATTAAAATGTGTCTAAAACCATATATAAACACATGAACACTGAAACTTGAAGTGTATACTGAGTATCATACGTATACACATTTTTAAATTCTGGTATTCCTGGTTAAGTCATATAAATAAATATGAAAAAGTATATATGTGAGTATACCATTGATAATTGAATATACAAATAAAAAATACACATATTCTTATATTCTTATTAGTATACATGCTTTTAGTAAAATTAGATTTAGATATAGGAATAAGATTAAGATTACTATTTAATTTTAAGCTAGTTTAGCATGTGAATAGGTGTATCAGGAAACTTGAATATTCATAAGTATATACATATGAAAATACGTGCAAAAACTTTAAAATGCATGCTCTGAAACAGGTTATAATATCATGTGAGTTATTTGAATACAGTTTTTAAAACATTTTGAGTGGGATATGTACATATATCACATAATGAATATGTAATTTTGTGAATGCAAATATACCAAAGATAACAATATGTAAGTCAAAATACACATGAATATTTATATTGTTATACATGCTCTTATGTAAAATTATGTTAGGCATATGGATAAGTTAGTGTTCATATTAAATTTGGGTTTGTGTAATTTAGGGTTAGGGAATAATTATGGGTATCAGAACACAAGAATATTCAGAAGAATTTCTGCATGAAAACGTGAATGCTAACATATGCAAACACTTAAGTTCTGAAACAAGGGGGCTTTAATGTGAGTCATAAGAATACACTTTTGAAAATTTAGGGATGTTATATATAACCTATAAATGAACATGAAATATTTTATGCTGATACATATTTGATACTTTAATATATGTCAAAATACACATAAATATCCATTTTACTATAAGCATTTTTATGTAAAATTAGGTTTAGATACTGGGTTGGGTTAGGGTTAGAATTAATCCATAATAATATATGCACAAATATACCATTTAATAATGGAACATGTAAATCAAAGTAATTTAAATATTCATATCACTGTAAGAAGTTTTATATAAAATTATGTTTAGGTATAGGGATAATATTAGAGTTAGTTATACATTTTGAGTTGTTTAGGGAACAAATATGTGTAACTAGAAATATGCATATCAATAAGAATATACATGTAAAAATATGTATAAAAGCATATGAACAAAAGTTTGAAATAGAGAAGGGTTTAATGTGAATTTTATAAATATAATTTTTAAATTTAGGGATACAGTCATAAATTATATACACGAATGTATAATACATACACAAAGAATTATAATTGAACATATCAATTAAAATACACATAAATATTCACATTATCACATGGGCTTTTATGTAAAATTAGGTTCAGTTTTCTGTAGGGATTTCAGGTAAGTCAATGTACAGGGGAACAAAAGTACTTGAATCCAGAAAACTTCTCAGGACACAATAGGTGCCCTGTTTGAATGCCTTAGAAATGCTCTGCAACTCCTCTGCCCTTGAGGCCTGGAGATATTATCTTATTAAAACACTCAGTACAAAGGTGCCAAAAATATGCAATGGAGACAAGATAGCCTCTTCAAAAAATGGTGCTGGGAAAACTGGAAATCCATATTGCAACAGAATGAAACTAAACCCTTATCTCTCAACCTACACAAAAATCAACTCACAATGGATCAAGGACCTTGAAATCAGACCAGAGATTCTGCATCTTATAGAAGAAAAAGTAGGTCCAAATCTTCAACTTGTTGGCTTAGGATCAGACTTTGTTAACAGGACTCCCATAGCTCAAAAAATGAAAGCAAGAATCAATAACTGGGACAGATTCAAATTAAATAGCTTTCTCTCAACAAAGGAAACTATCAGCAATGCAAAGAGAGAGCCTACAGAGTGGGAGAAAATCTTTGCCACTCATACATCAGATAGAGCACTAATTTCCAGAATATATAAAGAACTCAAAAACCTCTACACCAAGAATCCAAATAACCCAATCAACAAATGGGCTAAGGATATGAACAGACACTTCACAGAAGAAGATAAAATGAAATAACACTTGTTACTAGTGAACTCTGAGAAGCATGCAATTTATGTGATCTTCACATGTGCAAAGATAGTTGTACTATGTAACCTACTGTTGCTTTATATAACCCTGGAATAGATAATATACTGAACTTGCTTTCCCATGGGAGCTACTTCTTTCTATTTACTATCCTGTGTGCTTGCCTCTTTATTAGCTCTCCCCTTAACCTTTATAGCGGAACCCCAATTAGCATTTGCAGTTGGCACCCTGAGCAGGGACACTTCTGGACATGTTGATGGGAGAAGAGGATAGTTTATTGCCTGGAACAGGCTTTGGCATGTGTCACACATCAGCTGGTACCAATCCTACTGGTAAATTATGGGGAATTCCCTGTCTGAAGCTTAATGTCATCATTGGGCTATACTTTCTTATTAGTCTAAGGCCAAACATACTGTCAGTTATGCTGATCTTGTTGCTTTCCTGTCTGAAATAGACTCTTGCTGTTATGGTATCTGGAGAGTGGAACCTTAAGACCCAAAGATTGGGAAGACATAGGTAAAAAGTTGTATGAGGAGCTAAGAGCTCTTATAACTGTGTTACATGCTTGGTTTTGTGTCAAGATGCTAACTCAAAAATAGACTTGACAGAGTCATAGACTTTTCCAGTAGTTTCTAAGACTGAAGTTTTTCTCAGACCTCTCCTTGCATTCTTACTCCTCCACATTCTCCCTTTCCTCTTCCAGTTCAGTCTCATTGATCTAAATGAGTCAGGCAGCTGCAGAGGGAGAAACTCATACATTGGCTGTCTGCCACATTAGATTAAACAATACTAATCAGCCAGAATATGAACAATTGCCTTTTGCTGTGTGTAAAGAATTAAGAAGGACAGTGTTGGAGAGTGGATTAGTAATCACTCTTAATATGACAGAGGACCTGAAAATGGGTTATGCCTTGGTTCCCAATAAGTGGAAAGCATTGGTGAAAATGGTTATTTCTCCTGCCCAAAATACAGTGGTTTTACAAGAATGCTCTGATTTAGTCCATGTTCAAGCAGAGGATAATGCTCAAGGAAATGTTAATATGATTATGATGACTTATTTTGTGTAGGGCAAGGAGAGACATTACAACAACAATCTCAGTTGCCCACAGTTGCCATTGCAGATTATAACTTTAGTTTATAAAGCATAAAGGAAGATCCCAGACACTCGGGATCCTTCCAAATCATTTGCTGTAATTAGACAAGCCTCAGGGGAGTCTTTCATTAATGTTAACTGATTGCCTAAAGCCATTGAAAGACAAGTAGACAATTTGGAGGCTGCCAATATTCTGACCAAACAACTGGCTTATGAAAATGCCAACCAAGATTGTAAAGAGGTAATGAAATCTTTTTACCATAAAATGGATACTACACTTTATGATTTATTAAAGACATGCCAAAAGTTGGAACTGAAACTCATAAAGCAACTTTACTGACTATTGCTGATAAACTTTGTTACAATTGTAAAGAACCTGGCCATATTAAAAAAAAACTGTAAGATAACAAAAGAACCACAAATACCACCCAATCAGAAATGCCCCAACTGTCACAAAGGATTTCATTGGGCTAATCAATGAAGATCTAAAACAGACATGCCGGGAAACCCAATTACAGGTAACATCCCAACCCAGGGCCAAAGGAGGAGGAACCCTTTTTACCTGCAGATACAGATGTCTCATTCACAAATGTTTCCAATTCAAACAGAAGCTCCTTCCACAAATCCTTTCCTGCCACTAGAGAGAGAGCAAGAATAGATTCAATTACTACTGAGGATGCTCAAATATGTCTGTCTTGGGAAGTTTGTAAAATTGCTACACATATTCAAGGACCTCTACCTAAAGATACCTTTGGTTTAATGTTGTCCCACTCCCCAGTGCTAATAAAGAAAAATTTATAATTCCTGGAGTGATTGATTCTGGTTATACTGGTTAAATATACATTTGAGTGCAGTCTCATATGATTTAAATCTCCCCAAAGAATCATTCATAACTCAATTAATTGCCATTATTTATATTACTGCCCAACAATCCATAAATAAAAGAGGGAAAACAAGATTTGGGCCCACTATTATTGGAGCATGTTTATCTCTAACTTAAAATAGACAAAACTAAACTTTTGTTTAAATGAACAGTCAATCACAGGGCAATTGGACACCAGGGCTGATGTTACAGTTATACCTGTCTCAATGTGGCCTCTCGCATGGCCCTTACAGAAGGCCACCACAGTTTGGGACATTGGATAAAATATTAAACAGGTGTTTACAAGCTCTCTATGATTTTGATACTCCACTCCTTCCAACTCACAAGTTAATACTCACGTTCAGCCATAAAATATGGCAATTCTCTTTCCTATATGAGAAAGAGACAACTTACAAAAGTTACAAATATCTATGGAGTCACAGTTTTTATAGAGGCCTCTGGGGAATTGACCTTCTTACCATTAAAATGGAAGGCCACCACTCCTGTCTGGGTAGAACAATGACCATTGTCTAAGGAGAATGTGGCAACCAAAAAGGCCCTCATTCAAGAACAGTTACCATTGGTACATACTGGGTCTTCTACCAGTCCATGGAACACACCAATTTTTATCATAAAGAGGAAATCAGATAAATGGAGATTATAACTAGATTTATGAGAAATAAATAAATGTATACAACCTATAGGTCCACTTCAGTGTGGATTTCCCAATCCTATTTTAATCCCTCAAATGTTTCTTTATATGTAATAGATATAAAAGATAGTTTTTTACTATTACTGTCTTTCCTGAAGATCGAGAAAATTTTGCCTTCACAGTTCCTGTTTTCAATCATCATAACCCTGCTGATATCAGTGGAAAGTTCTTCCTCAAGTGTTGGGGGCTATGCCATGCGAACTCGCCGAAGATGGCGCCTGGCAGCCAGCCAGAAGCTGTTTTGATCACATTGAAGGTACGCGTGCACAGGTGTTCTCAAGTGCTCCTGCTTGTGCCTGCTCGTGATTGGGCAGCTGGCTCCTCACCTGATCTCAACTTCCATGGCTCTGCCCTCCGCCTCTTGGAGGGAATATAAGCGGACAGTAGGTAGTAAAGAAAGAAGCAGCAGCAGAGAGAGAAATGTGACAAGGAGTAAGGAGCAACAGTAAGAGGAGCAGCTAGCAGAAAGAAACAGAGAAGCCATTAGCAGAAAGGAAGAAGAAGAAGCAGCAAGCAGATAGAAACAGCAAGTAGGGACAGCAGTGGAAGGCAGATTGCAGAGCGGAGAGCGGAGAACTGAGAACACATCTTTAGGTTGCAGATCACAGATTGCAGTATGTGGGACACATCCCTAAAGCACCTTAGGTAGACGGACCCTTAGTTCACAGGATGCAGGACGCACCCTTAAGAAGCAGCAGCAAAACTGAGAAGACATGGATTTCTGAAAGTGTAGTCTCTCTCTCTCTTAAGCAAAGTCTTTCTCTCTTATGCAAAGCCTCTCTCTCTCTCTCCTCTTAAAGCAAGCAATCCTCAGTTCCTCTATCCTCTATACCCGTGTAAAGTGTTGCTGCAGGCGGTGACAAATTGCCATGGGCGGGACACTCAAGGTATGTTAAGTAGCTCTACATTATGTCAACATTTTGTAAATAAGGCTCATCAGCCTTTCTGAAAATTATTCCCAAATATTCTTGTTCATCATTACATGAATGATATTTTGATTACTGTTTTAATATTTACAGAAGATACATTAACTAAATTGCAGCACATTCTATTACACTCTGGTCTCCATGTGACCACAAAAAAAATTCAATGACAACTCCATATTAACTATGTAGGATGTAAAATAATTTCCCAACATTATTTCATTCCTCATATTCCAAAATTGACTCTTCCTTGCAAATTTTCCTTAGTTTATTTACAGAAATTTTTAGAACATTTACATTGGGCTCCATCATATATTTCTTTTCACTACTGATATGTTGTTGCCTTTTTTTAACTGTTGAAAAAGGAACATAATCCTGCCAGTTTTTTTTCCAGTTATCTCCTCCACCAACTGCAGTTCTTCAGTGTGTTAATGAGAAATGAACTAAAAATTTTAGACTCCCCAAAACCCATGTTCCTTTATCCCTAATAATCTTTACAGGAAAGTCTTATGCCTTTGTTGCAGGTGTTGCCATTTATAATAAAAATTTGCATATAATAGAGTGGTTATATTCTCCTCACTTTTCAGGAAGAAATGTTCTTCCTTATGCTGAGATGAATGCTCATTTGATCTCAGATGGTGACCATCGTATTTTATCTCTTACAGAAACTTTATCTTACTTATGGAAAAACTTTTCATTTACAGTATTTACAACTTTCTTCATATTATCAAACTGTGTTAACTGATTATTTAGCTCCTGTTACTTTCCTCCAGATGAACACCTTTTCTTGTGTCAAGTCTCTCATGCTCCTTTTTCTATAAGCTCCTCCATTCCATTTTCCAGAAGGATTACTGTATATACTGATGGAGAAAAACAATGGGGTATGGTATCTACATTCACTGATTAAAAATGGACCAATTATTACACATTGCCTAAAGTTTCTCCTCAGTAGGCAGAATTAGCTGCAATTATTTTGGCACTTCCTATGTTTCCCACTACCTTAAACATCATTACAGATTATCAATATGTAAGCAAACAGATGCCTCATATTTCCTGTACAATTTTGTCACATCATTTGAACTCTAATGTGTTATCCCTGTTTATCACTCTATAATCTCTTTTACAGGATTGTACAGCTCCAGTATTTCTTGCTTACATACATAGTCACACTAAGATTCCTGGACCAATCACTAAAGGAAATGCTGTTTCTGATGCTGCTATAAAATCACTTTATCCTCTATTTTTAGATACTATGGAATCATAAACATTTTCATCAAAATGCTTGTTCTTTGATAAAAACCTTTTCTATTTCCTCTCAACAGACCTGTTTCATCAATAATAATTGCTCTCATTGCACACATTTTGTTCCCTTACTGTAAACACTCGAAGTTTACATTCTAATGCCCTTTGTCAGAAGAATGCAACCCATTTTCCTCTTTTTCATCCCTGTTCCTTTATATGTGTTACCATAGATACATCCTCAGGCCTTATATGGGCCAGTGAACATCGTTCAGAGATTGTCTCAGCCTGTATCTCCCATGTGCCCCTTTATATTGCCACCATGGGTAAACCTCATCATTTAAAAATTAACAATGCCTCTGCTTATACTTCGTGCCTTTGGTCAGTTTTGTGATCAATGGGATGTAATTCAGACCCATGGAATTCCTCACAATCCTACTGGACAGGTCTTAGTTGAATGTGCATTTTGCACACTTAAAACGTGCCTTTTAAAACAAAAATAGAAAAGGGGATCTAGACTTGCTCATATTAATAATGCTCTCACTATTGCCTTGTTCACAATAAATACTCCTAATGTACAGTATGAAGATAATACATATCACTGGTCCTCTGCATTGGACAGGCATTTTACACCTAAGAAACCACTACCATGGATGTGTATAAAATACCATGTTCCACTAGATCCAATTTGACAGAAACCTGTACCTTTGATTACATGGAGGAAGGGGTGTGCTGCTGTTTTTACTCCTTTAGGACCTGTCTGGATTTCTGCCAGGTGTGTGAGACCTGTCAATCATCATGAGTTGGCATTGAGGAATTCACACTCCAATTCACAAATTTTATTTGACCCTGGATAAAGAGGACCCAGATTCAAAGAAGGAAACTCCAACAAGAATGACAAGCCCCAAAGACCAAATCATCTTGTGACTTGTGGGGATATAAAGAGTTCAACATCTGCTCAACAATTGCTAACCCAGATGGAATTATAATGCATCCCAGAACACTTGGTTATAACTCAGTTTGCCAGACTTAACCCAAATTCCACAACTGTGCTGGCTATTATTGTGTTATTTCTCTATTGCTCTATCCCTGTTAGTGGTACCCCTGTACAAAAAATATTTCATCTTTGACCTCCCTTGTCCATTATAATATTTAGACCTGCTAAGTGGAAATTGTTAATTCTTCTGAGATTTGCATTCATTAATATGTAAATATAGGAAGCATACTGAGATCTTGCCTTGTCCCTGTGTGCCATCCTGCTTATGAAATCACTAATATGACAATGTTTTTCCCTAATCAAAGCATTCAAAATCCTTTGTCTTATAAAGATTCCTATAATTGGGGAAATCCTCACTATACCAAGTCTTCCCATGCCATGATGCTGGTTACACCTGTGGTCTGTTTAAATATGACTGATACCTGTGCTGAAATTCAAAATTGTACTTGTAAATGTGTGTCAATGGAATATCCTTCCTTCAATTTCTCTAATGGTGAACCCATTTTGTATAGAAATTTACATATCATTTTGCCTCCTGGATGGTTCTTTTCCTGTGGGTCTTATACTTCTAACTATATTCTGACTTATATGTCCCATGAAACTCATTGTTGTTGAAGTAGATTAACAGTGTTTCTCCCCTCCCCTCAGGATTTAATAGGTTATCATCCAGCTCATTGTTTACAAAAAAGGGCTGTATTTTTAGATAATGATACTGATGATTCAATTTATGTATTGTCTAAAATAGAATTTGAAATTTTAACTTTCTCTTTATTTGGTATTTCTGCTCTAGTGATAGGAGATTAAAACAGACAATGAAACTTGTTTGTGCTATGGTAAAAAATGTAAATTACACATCAATGGCAATTACTATGCTAAATGAGGAACAAAAATATCATCAAGCTATTCTTGATAATAGAACCTCTATTGATTGTTTGATATGGTTACATCTTAAGGATGCCAAAAATTTAATAATGTGTTCTTTTAATTTAACTGATAATAGTAACCCAAATTCAAAGGAAATTGGATCATCTTAAGAACCTTGTAAAGAAGGTGCAATAAGATAATGGAGGTTGGGATTTATCAGATGGGTTAAACTTATGCCTACCAAATTTTAAATGGATCAAACAGCTTTTCATTGGAGGATGTTTATTGATACTTGCCTTATTATGCTGTGCTTGTTTTGGCCAATGTTCACCTTGCTTTCTCTGTCCACCTTCCTTAAATAGAAGACAAGTCATTTCTATTCAAAAGGCCATACAAAACAAAAATGGGGATTTGTAGGGATTTCATTCAGGTCAGTCAATGTATAAGGGAGCAAAAGTCCATGAGTTGAGAAAAGTTCTCAGGACACAATAGGCGCCCAGTTTGAATGACTCAGGGATGATCTGCATTTCCTATGTCCTTGAGGTATGGAGACATTATCTTATTATAATAACCTTTGTTACTAGTGGACTCTGAGAAGCAAGTAAGTTATGTGATCTGTACGTGAAGAAAGCTAACTGCACTATGTAACCTAGTGTAAATTGATATGACCCTGGAATACATGATAAACTGAACTTGTTTCCCACCAGAGCTACTTCCACCTTTTTACCATCCTGTCTGCTTGCCTCTTCATTGCTCTCTCCTTAACCCTTATACCTGGACCCCAATTAACCTTTACAGTTGTACACAAAATGTTAGAAATAGCATTAAAATTTTGATTGGTTTCCATATATGGTTAGGGATTGAATATATATGTCATGAAACATGAAAAATTATGAATATCTACATGTGAAAATATGTATGAAAATGTACGCATGTTTTTAAATAGGGAATGGTTTAATGTGGGACATATAAATACATATTTTTTTAAATTTGGGAATGTATGGGTTATATATATATGAATATACAATTATAGGTATGAAAATAAACCATTTATAATTGAAGTTATAAATCAAAATACACATAACTATTCTTATTACTATATGTGCATTTATGTAAATTTAAGTTTAGATATAGGGGTAAATTTTAGGTTAGTATTAAATTTTTTGTTCTCATCAGGTTAGGGTTAGGGAATGAATATGAGTTTTCCCCAGAAAGTATGCTTGAAAATATATTAAAATAGCAAATGTTTTAAGATGAGTTATACAAATACACTTTTTAAATATGGAAGCATGGATAAATTATATATATGAATATATAATATATGAGAAAATATTCCATTTATTATTGAATATAGAAGTCAAAATACACATAAATATTCAAATTTTATGTATGTTTTCATGCAAATTCTGTTTAGTTATGGTATAAATTTGGGGTTAGTATAAAAGTTAGGGTTGGGTTTTGGTTAGGGTTTGGGAATAAATATTTATATCAGGAAACATGAATATTCATAAGAATAAACACACTAAAATATGTACTCATTTAGAAAACTCCCTTGAAGAGAAAGTTCCACTTGCAATGAACTATTGTTTACCAATGGCACACACAGTTCCAAAGTGAAACCTTAACTTTAAACTGTGAAAATCTTCTTCATGAAATCCTTCATGCTAGTTCCACTCCAGACAAACCCTAATGTGCTCCCTGACAAGTGAGCACATTTTGACATAGTGACATAAAGCTGCTTGCACAAAATGCTACTTTTCTCTTCTTCCCAGGCTCTTAGCAACCTCATGCAGAACAAAGTTCAGACCCAGTATCCAATCTGATAGGTACCCCAAGTTAGCAGGAAAAACTGGTACTGCTAAAGGGCCAACTCCCAAAAGATTCATTGAAATTGAACTGACAAACTTTCCCAAGACCCCCCTGAAGTACTAGATCCCTCTTATAAATAACTTCCATTTACCAATGGCACAGACACTTCAAAACCAAAACCTTGCCTGCAACCCTGGAAAAGGGATACTGTTTCATGCTGGATCAATTTGAGATAAACCCCAATGTGCTCACTGAGAGTTAAATGAGCTTCTGCTTCCAGAAACTGCTTCAATTCTGCCTTCCTAGATGTTCTCAGCAAACACCTATGGAGGACATTTCAGAACCAGTATCCAGAGATTGTTAGTAATTTCACTGTGTTGCTAAAGTGTGAGTGCACTATTGAAATGTCCTTTCTAGATGACCTCTTGGTATGTCTCTGACACTTGTTTAGCAGCTGCACTTCTATGTGCTGCATTTCCTTGGGAGAGCTTTTGGAATATGAAGTTTTACCAATGGCATCATTGATTCAAAAGTGAAAACTTGCTTGCAAGCTCTGAAAACTACTAATGATTCATTCTGGTTTGACCATGACTAAACCCAAAGTGCTCACTGCAAACTCTATTTTCTGCCAAAGTTACTTGCATAATCACTTTCAGTACTACTCCTCCTAGTCAGCCTCAGCAAGATCATTCAAAACACTGTTTGGACCTACAGTTGAGTCTTCTAGGAAATATTGGAATGTGCTACTGAATAGGGAGTGCACTCTTGAAATATCCTTTCTGACGAAATTTGATGTTCAACTGATATTTGTTAAAAACACTTCTCTGAGCTTCTTTTCCCCAGGCATTTGAAAGAGAAACATATAGGTACTGAGGAATCACTTGTACCTTGGTGCCCCAAGAGAGAACGAAAGTGGTATTGCAAAGAAAGATAATTTCCCAAAGTTTCATTAAATCACTGTAAAACTTTCTTAGAAAACTCCCTGAACTACCAGATCCTGCTTCCAAGGGACTACCACTCACCAATGGTCCAGATGTTTTCAATTTTAAACCTTCTCTGCACACACTTAGAAGGGGTACTGTTTCATACTACTTCAACCAGGGACAAACCCCAATTAGTTTATTGAGAACTGAGTTTCTGTAAATTGAAGCTGCTTCCACAAATTGTTTCAGTTTTTCTATTGATATCTCTTCTCAGGTAACATGTTGAGAACACCATTCAGAGTGCATATACATAGTCTCCTAGGAAGAATAGGAGTGTGCTAATAAAGTGTATGTGCTCCCTCAAAACACCTTCGCTCTCCCAGTTGAAAGTGCTCATGCAACTTGATTAGACACACCTCTTTTGTGTGTGCTGCTTTTTCTCATGAAATTTTGTTTGTGGTTATGAAATTTCATATTTTTGAATGAGTTTAGAATGGGAACAGAAAGTTTCATAAGGAGCACTTGTAGCTAACTGCTCCAAAAAAGAGAAAAAAACTGGTACTGTTATAAAGTCAATTCTCCAAATCTTCATGAAATCTAACAGGAAAACTTTATCAGGAAACCCCTACAACTTCTTGATCCCACTTGCAATGAACTGGAATTTACTAAAATTGCTTCAAAATTGGAGCGTGGCAGAATGTTCTTAAAAGCAGTAAATCTTCATCTAGTTCCACTCAGGAGAAACCACAATGTGCACACTGAGAACTGAATTCCTGAGACTTGAAGCTGCTTCAGAAATGTGCTTCACTTCTGGTCTTTCTAGCTCTTCTCAGCAATCACATGCACAGCTCAGTTCAGATTCCATACCCAGAGTCTCCTACTAAGAATTGTAGTGTGCTGTTAAAGGGTGAGTGAACTCTTGTAACCTTCTCTCTGGGTCACATTCAGACATGACAATGTACTTCTGTGTGCTGCTATTTCTCAGGCATTTTAAATAAAGCCATAAAGGTTCTAAGGGAGAAATTGTACCTAGGTGTCCTAGTTAGAAAAGAAATTTGCATTTTAAGAAAGTCAATTCCCCAAAGCTTTATTAGAACTGTCAAATTTTATCAGGAAATTTCCTACCATTGCCAGATTTCACTAGTGAGGGACCATCCTTTACAAATTGCACATAAGTCACAGAAGTCATGGGTACTGAGAGTTTAGAGATGAAAGACTGCCCAAATAAACTGAAAGGCATGCTGATCAATGTTCTAGCACAGGAAAGAAAGTCAATCTGTCCATACTGGATGTGGAGAAGAGGAAAGATCCATTTTGCAACCTTGTTGCAGGTACCAGTCCCTAGGGTTCTGATTCCTGGAAAACCCTAGTTTGGCCCAGTACCCAGGCCTGAAAACCCATACTGCATTACCTAATGATGAGCATGCCTAATGATGAGTAAAAAATCAAACATGCAGAGGAGTTCATACAGGACATTACTGGTAGTGGAAACCCACCCAGATATCACCTTCTCACTCCAATTTACATGCCTGCCATTGAGATGCTTTTGACCAGAAATTAAAAATGGTGCAGGTGGGAGAGGTTGAGTTTGGATACAGAACCCAAGACCAGGAAAGAAACATAGGGTGCACAGTTGACAAAGTGGGCTAAGAATTATATCCTCCACTGCAGGAATGAAATCAAGAGGAGAGCCCTCAAGTGCAGTCTTCCAGTGTGGACTTGAAATTCTGGGCCCTTGGGTGCACTGGTTTAAAACTTCCAGAACAATTGGCATCAAACCAAGAACCTGGAACTTACATAAACCTAAACACCACTCCATGAGTTACTCCTAATAGATTACCTCTCTCACTCCAGCAACCACACCCTGAGGGTTGAGTAAGCATCTTACTCCAGATGAAACCACCTCACACTGCTGATGAGGGAAGCTGATCATCTGTTTAACTCCAGTGAAAACAATTGGTTAACTTGTCATGAGGGTTATGTTTCTTGATTTAATTGTTACTTTAATGGTTCATATACATATTCATGTTTTTTTTTCAATTTTTTAGGATTTTAAAGCCAGTTATTTTTCTTGGATCAGTATTTAGAGTCTTAGATGTGCTTTTATGTAAAATTAGTTTTAGAGGGGTAACACTATGGTCAGTACTAAACTTTATGTTGGGTAAGGGTAAGAGATAGGGACTGCATGTGTACATTGGGAAACAGAAATATTCAAAGGAAAATACATTAAAAATATATATGGAAACATATATACATATATGTTTTATATATATTATATATATATAATATATAAACATGCAACAGTATATTGTGCATTAATGAATAAACATTTTTTTCACTTGAGAATGCATGGATATATCATATACCTGAATATTTAAGAACAATCAGTCAAACTGAATATATAAGTAAAACCCACATAAATTCTTATAGTATTATGCATCCTATTATGTAAAATTAGTTTTGGGTATGGGGTTATGTCAGAGATATTATTAAATTTGGAGTTGGGCTAGGATTAGGGTGAGGGAATGAATATGTATATCAGGAATCATAACTGTTCACAAAAAGGGACATGTGAAAATGTGTATAAAAACACACAAGAATATATGTTTTCTGAAATAGAAAATTTTATAATGTGACTCCTTTAAATAGATTTTTTTGAAATTAAGATATGCATGGATTTGTGATATAAAAATATATTATAATGTATGTGCAAATATTCAATTGATTATCAGATATATAATTCAAAATAAACATAAACATGTTTATTAGCATGCGGGCTGTTATGTGAAAGAAGTTCAGGTATGGGGTAATTTAATTTAGTATTGAATTTAGTATTAAATTTTGAGTTGTTTTGGAAATATTTGTATATCAGAGAACAAATATTCATAAGAATATACATATAAATATGCATGTGAAAAGATACACAAAGCTGTATGTTTGAACGAAGAGTAAGTTGCAATGTGAGTCAAATGTATATACTTTTTAAATGATGGGCATATATGATATATCTTATAAATTTATACATAATAATGTATATGCAAATATATCATTCAAAATTGCATAAACTTTTCAAAATACAGAAAATTTGCATTAGTATTCTTTTATGTAAAGTGATGTTTAGGTGTAGGTATAAAAACAAGGTTAGCATTAAATTTTGGGTCTGTTTAGTGTTATTGTTATAAAATGAATAAGTACATCAAGAAACATGAATGTAAGATTATACATGTGAAAATATGAATGAAATATAAAAATATGTGTTCTGAAATAGGGATGAGTATAATGTGAGTCATGTGTACAATATTTTTAAAATTGCAATGCATGGATATATCAAATAAATAAATTTAATAATAAATGTATGCAAATATACCATTGATAATTGAAAAAAGTCAAAATACACATAAACATGCATACTACTCTACATGATTTTATGTAAATTATTGTTAGCTATGGGGGAAGTTTAGTGTTACTTTTAGTCAGAGTTAGGGTTAGGATTAGTGTATGAATATGTGTATTGGCAAACATGACTATTCATAAGAATGTGCGTGAATATATGTATGAAAATATATGAACATACATATATTCTCAAAAATGAAAGCATAAAATGTGAATAAGTACACATTTATTAACTTTGAATGCATGGATGTAGTATATGAATGAATATCTAATAAGATATATGCAAATATACCATTGATAATTCAATATATAAATCAAAATACAAATAAATACACATATCACTGTAAATGATTTTATGTAAAATGAGGTTTAGGTATCAGGGTAGTGTTAGGATTAGTATTAAATTCTGGGTTGTTTAAGGTTAAGGTGAGGGACTGGATAAGAGTATCAGTAAATACAAGTATTCATAAGGATGGGCCTAAGAAAAATAGGTATGAACGCTTTATAAGCATATAGGTTCTGGAACAGGGAAGGGTATATGTTGAGCCATATGAACACACTTTTATTTTCTCTGTGGATGCATGACATATTATATAAATAAATATATAATAGTATATATGCAAATGTACCATGGATATTTAAATATATGCTTAAATGTAGATAAATAAGCATATGAGTACTTATGCTTTTTGTAAAATTAAGTTGTTATAAGGATAATGTATGGTGTAGCATTAAATATTCAGTTGGGGTAAAATTAAGTTTAGGGAATGAATAAATATCAGGATGAAGAGTCATAAGAAAATATTTGTGAAAATATAAACAAAACACATATACACATAAGTGTTGTGAAAAAGAAAAGGGCATAACGTGAATCATGAATTTATACATTGTTCATTAGGCATTGCATGGCTATACCATATATATAAATATCAAATAATATATATTCAAATATACTATTGATAATTGAATATATGTCAAAACACTTAAATATTCATATTACTATACCACTTTTAGGTAAAATTAGGTTTAGTTATATGGATAATGGGATTTGTATTAAATGTTTATTTGAGGTAGGGTTAGAGATGGGAATGAATATATATATATATATATATATATATATAGGGAAACAAATATTCAGAAGAATCATAATACATATTTTTTAAATTTGAGAATACATGGATATAACATAAAATGGAATATGTAATGAATGATACATACGCAAGAAACATGAATATTCATAAAAATCTTTTTATTTTAATACATATATTTTTATATTGAGGCTGCATGTACATAACAAATAACAGAATATATAGTAATATATATGAAAATATGGCATTGATCATTTAATATATGTCAAAATACCCATAAACATTCACATTAGCACACATGCTTTAGTGAAAATTAGTTTTAGTTATAGTGATAAAATAACAGTTAGTGTCAAATTTGGATGCTGGGTGCAGGGGCACAGACCTGTAATTCCAGCATCTCAGGAGGCTGAGGCAGGAGGACCAAGAATTCAAAGCCAGCCTCAGCAAAAATGAGGGACTAAGCAAGTCATTGAGACTATGCCTCTAAATAAAATGCAAAATAGACCTGGGGATGTGTCTTCATTTTTGAGGGCCTCTGAGTTGAATCTCCAGTAACAAAACAAAACAAAACAAAATCTAAAGTTAGTGTTAAATTTTGAGTTGTGTAGAGTGTGAATATGTATATAGGGTAACATGAATATTCATAAGAATGTACATGTGAAAATATGTATAAGACTATATGTAAACATATATGTTCTGAAACTCCAAGTGTATACTGAGAGTCATATGTACACACTTATTTAAATTGTGGTATGCCTGGTTAAGTTATATGAATAAATATGAAATAGTATATGTGTCAATATGCCATTGATAATTGAATATACAAGTAAAAGCCCACATAAATATTCATATTGGTACACATACTTTTATGTCAAATTAGATTTTGGTATAGGAGTAAGATTAATGTTAGTATCACATTTTAAGTTGGTTTAGCATATGAATATGTATATCAGAAAATATTAATATTCATAAGTATGTACATGTGACAATGTGTAAAACCATTAAATACATACTCTGAAACAGGGGATTGTGCCATATGAGTTGTATGAATACACTTCTTTAAAATTTGATTTGGGATGCATGCATATATCCTATAATATATACATAATTATGTGAATTCAATATACCACAGATAACTTAATATGTAAGTCAAAATTCACATAGATATTCATGTTTTTATACATGCATTTATGTAAAAATTCTAGATCTGTGGATAATTAATGTTTTTACTAAATTCGAGGTTGGGATATGTTTAGGATTAGGGAATGAATATGGATATCAGAGCACAAGAATATTCATAAGAATTTTTGCCTGAAATTGTGTATGATAACATATATAAACATACATGTTCTGAAACAAGGGGGGTTAATGTGAGTCCTACTAATACACTTTTTTACATTTATGGATAATATACATAACTTATAAATGAATGTATAATAATGTATGGTAACACCATTGATATATTGATATATAAGTCAAAATTCACATAATACCCATATTTGTATAAAAAATTTTATGTAAAATTAGGTTTAGATATTGGAAAAAATTAAGGTTAGAATTAAATTTTGGGTTCGATTAGAGTTAGAATTCAGTTTTGGTTTAGATTAGAGTTAGGGTCAGGGATTTAATATGTATATCAGTAAATGTGAATGTTCATAAAATTGTATGTGTGAAATATGTTTTAAAACGTACATGAACATATGTGTTCAGACACAGGTTGAGTATAATGTGAGTCATATGAACATACTTTTTTAAAATTTCAGATGAATGAAAATATCATATAAATTAATCTAAAGAGTATATATGCAAATATACCACTTAATAATTGAATATGTAAATCGAAGTAACACAACTATTTATATCACTATATAATCTTTTATATAAAATTAGGTTTAGTTGTAGGGTTAAGGTTAGAGTTAGTTATACATTTTGAGTTATTTAGGGAATTAATATGTATAACTGGAAATATGAATATTAATAGAATGTATATGTGAAAATATGTCTGAAAATATATTTAAAAATTTTTGAAATACAGAAGGGTTTAATGTGAATTTTATAAATAACCATTTTAAATTTAGGGATACACTCATAAACAATATACATTAATAAATACTATGCAAATATTTAAAATTGAATATATCTATCAAAATACACATCAATATTCACATTATCACATGTGCTTTTATGTAAAATTAGGTTTAGTTATCCAGACAATGTTAAGATTAATATTAAATTTTTGGTTGGTTTCCATATATGGTTAGGGATTGAATTTATATATGATGAAACATGAATATTCATAATCATGTACATGTGAAAATATATATGAAAATTCATGTTTTTTGAAATAGGAAATGGTTTAATGTGAGACATAAAAATACATATATATTTAAATTTTGTGATGCATGGATAAATAGATATGTGAATATACAATTATATGTATCCAAATATAGTATTGATTATTGCATGCATAAGTTATAACTATATCATCAATATACTTGCATTTATGTAAATTTTACCTAAGTATTAAATTTTGGGTTGAGTTAGGGATAGGGTTCGGAAATAAATACATATATCAGAAAACATGACTTTTCAACAGACAGTATGCTTGAAAATATATTGAAATAGTGAGTGGTTTAAATGAGTCATAGTAACACACTTTTTAAAATATGGATGCATGGATAAATTGCATATATGAATATAGAATATATATGCCAATATATCATTGATTATTGAATATAGTAATAAAAATACACACACATATTCATATTTCTATGTGTTTTCATGCAGTTACATTTAGTTATTTTATAAGTGTAGGGTTAGTATTAAATTAAGGGTTGGGTAAGGGAATGAATATGGATATATGTAGACACAAATATCCATAGGAATGCACACATGAAAATATGTACTCTTTCAGATAACTCTCTTGAAGAGAAGATCCCACTTGCAATGAACTATTGTTTACCAGTAGCACACAGAGTTTCAAAGTGAAACCTTATCTCCAAGCTATGAAAAGCAGTAAATCTTTGTGCTCATTCTACCCAGGACAAACTTCAATGTGCTAACTGAGAAAGAACTTCTTTCAACTAGAGGATGCTTGCACAAAATGCTACTTTTCTGTTCTTTCTGTCTTCTTAGCAATCTCATGCAGAACACAGTTTAGACTGTATATCCAGTCTGGTAGGTGCCCCAAATTAGTGGGATATGCTAGAACTGTGAAAGGGTCAACTCCCAAAAGATTCATTAAAATTTAACTGAGAAACTTTTCCAACCCCCCCCCCCCACGCAAACTACCAGATCCCTCTTGCAAAAAACTGCCATTCACCAAAGGCAGACGCACTTGAAAAGGAAAACCTTGCCTGGAACCCCTGAGAAGCAGCACTGTTTTATCCTGGGTCAACTTGAGATAAACCCCAATATGCTCACTTCCAACTGAGGTCCTGCTTCTACAAACTGCTTTAGTTCTTCCTTCCTAGATGTTCTCAACAAACACCTGTGGAGCACAGTTCCATCCAGAGGTAGTTAGTAACAATTTCACTGTGTTGCTAAACTGTGAGGGCACTATTGAAATGCGCTTTCTGGAGGACATCTGGACATGCCTCTGCCATTTGTTTAGCAGTTGCACTTCTATGTGCTGAGTTTCCTCAGGAAAACATTTGGGATATGAAGATGAAAATTTTTAGAAACAACTTGTATCTATGTGCACCTAGTTTACCAATTCTATTTACCAATGACACATTTGATTCAAAAGTGAAAACTTGCCTGCAAGCTTTGAAAAGTGGAAGTTCTTTATTCTGGTTTGATCACAACTTACCCCAATGTGCTCAGTGATAACCATATTTTCTGCTGAAGTTGCTTGCAAAATCACTTTCAGTTCTGCTCCTCCTAATCTTTCTCAGCAATGTCATTCAAAACACAGTTCAAACCCAATATAAAGTCTTCTAGGAAAAATTGGAATGTGCTACTGAAGAGTGCACTCTTGAAACATTCTCTCTGATGAATTTGGATGTTCTACTGCTATGTGCTAAACACTTACAATTCTCTGAGCTGATTTTCCTCAGGCATTTGGAATAGGAACATATAGGTTCTGAGGGATCACTTGTACCTAGGTACTCCAAGAGAGGATGAAGCTGGTATTGCAAAGATGATCAATTCCCCAAAGTTTCATTGAAATCAAACTGTAAAACTTTCTCAGAAAACTCCCTGAACTACCAAATCCTGCTTGCAAAGGACTGCCATTTATCAATGGTCCAGATGTTTCCAATCTGAAATATTACCTGCACACACTTAGAAGTGTTACTACTTCAGATGAGTTTAACCAGGGACAATCCCCAATGTGTTCCCTGAAAACTGAATTCCTGTAAGTTGAAGCTGCTTGCACAAAGTACTTCAGTTCTGCTCTTCCTATGTCTTCTCAGCCAGCACGTGGAGAACACAGTTCAGAATCCATATACAGAGACTCCTAGGAAGAAGAGGAGTGTGCTGCTGAAGTTTGGTTGCTACCTTGAAATTCACTCTCTCCCAGTTGGAAGTGCTAGTGAAACTTGTTTAGACACTGTACTTCTGTGTGTACTGATTTTTCTCAGGAAATTTTGTTTGTGAATATGAAATTTCATGTTTTTTTAATGAGTTTAGAATGGGAACAGGAAGTTTCATAAGGAGGACTTGTACCTACCTGTTTCAAAGATGAGGAAGAATCTTGTACATTATGTAGTCAATTCCCCAAATCCTTATGAAGTCTAACAGGAAAATTTTCTCAGGAAAACCCACAGTGTTTGATCTCACTTGCAATGAACTGGCATTTACCAATGACAAGGAGGTTTCTCTGAAAAGAAGTAAAGTTTCTTGCTTGTTCCACGCAGGAGAAACCACAATATGCAAACTGACAGCTGAGTTACTGCAACTTGAAGCTGCTTCAGAAATGTGCTTCCCTTCTGCTCTTAGCTCTTCTCTGCAGTCACATCTGAAGCACAGTTCAAAACCAATATGCAGAGTTCGCTAGCAAGAATTGCCATGTGCTCCTTAAGTGTGAATGCACTCTTGAAAGGTTCTTTCTAGATGATATTCAGAAGTGTCAAGGCACTTCTGTTTACGTATAGGGTTAAGGTTATGGTTAGTATTGTATTTTGGTTTTGGTCTAGGGTTAATGTTACAGAATGAATAAGTATATCAAGAAACATGAATAGATTATACATGTGAAAATGAGTGAAACATACAAATTATATGTTCTGAAATAGGGAAGAGTATAATGTGAGTAACGTGTGCACAATTTTTAAAATTGGAATGCATGGGTATATCAAATAAATGATAAGAAAGCAAATATATTATGGATAATTGAAAAATACATGTCAAATGCACATATTCTACATGATTTTATGTGAAATATTTTTAGCTATGGGGTAACTTTAGAGATACTTTCAGTTAGGGTTATGATTATGTGTATTGAGATACAAGAATACTCATAAGAATATATGCATGAAAATATATATTAAAATATATGAAAGTACATATATATGTATTCTGAAAAAGGAATGGGCATAATGTAAGTAATACAAGTACACATTTTTAAACTTGGGATACATGGATATAGCATATGAATAAATATGCAATGATATATTTGCAAATACACCAATGATAATTCAATATATAAATCAATATACAGATCATTACACATATCACTGTATATGCTTGTATGTAAAATTTGCTTTAGGTATCACAGTAAGTTTAGGGTAAGTATTAAATTCTGCATAGTTTTATGGTTAGGATCAGGAACTGAAAATATATATCATGAAACATAGCTATTCATAAGAATGTACCTAAGAAAATAGGTATGAAAACCTATATAATTATACAGGTTCTGGACAAGGATGGATGTATTTTGAGTCACATAAACACATTTTATTTCCTGTGTGGATGCAAGGATATATCATATAACTAAATATATACTAATATATATGCAACTGTTACATGGGTAGTTGAATATATATTAAAATGAAGATAATTAACATGTGAACACATAGGCTTTTTAAAAATTTTGGTTTTAGTTTAGGGATAATGTTTGGTTTAGCATTAAATTTTCAGTTGGATTAAAATTAGGTTTAGGAAATGAATATGTTTCTCATGAAATGTGAAGAGTCATAGGAAAGGAAAGTATGTGTGAAAATACAAACAAAACACATATACACATATCTGTAATGAAAAAATAACAGGCATAACATAAGCTGTGATTTACACATTTTTCATTAGGGGATGCATAAATATATATATGAATATAAAATAATATATATGCAAATATACTATTGATAACTGAATATACATCAAACCCACATAAATATAAATATTACTACCCAGGATTTATGTAAAATTAGGTTTAGTTTTGAGGATAATAGGCTAAGTATTGTTGAGTTGGGGTAGGATTAAAGTTACAGAATGAATATGTATTTTGGGAAAAATGAATTAATAAGAATGGTAATTATACATGTTTTAAAATTGAGTCTATATGGATATAATATATAACTGAATATGTAATAAAATGTATGCAAGAAAAATAAGTATTCATAAGAATCATAATAATGTGCATTTTTAAAGTTGAGGCTGCATGGACATAACATATACCTTAATATATAATATTATATATGCCAATATGTCATTGATCATTTAATGTTTAAGTCAAACTACCCATAAATATTCACATTGGCTTGCATGCTTTTTATTCAAAATTAGGTTTAATTATAGGGTTAAAATTATAGTTAGTGATAAAATTTGATGCCTAGTGCAATGGCACATACCTGTAATCCTAGTAGCTCCAGAGGCTGAGGCAAGAGGATCAAGAATTCAAAGTCAGCCTCAGCAAAAATGAGGCACTAAGCAACTAAGTGAGACTCTGTCTCTAAATAAAAAGCAAAATAATCACGAGGATGTGTTTGGGTGGGTGAGCACCCCTGAGTTCAATCTCCAGTACCAAAAATAAACAAAAAAATTAGAGTTAGTGTTAAATTTTGAGTTATATAGGAAATGACTATGTACATAGGGTAACATGAATATTCTTAGAATGTACATGTGAAATTATGTCTAAAACCATATGTAAATATATATGATCTGAAATTCAAAGTGTAATTTATGTTCTGAAATTCAAAGTGTATACTGAGATTCACATGTATACACATTTTTTAAATTGTGGTTTTCCCGGTTATGTTACATAAATAAAAATGAAAGAGCTTATATGTGAATATACAATTGATAACTGAATACACAAGTAAAAAATAAACATAAATATTCCTATTTGTATACATGCTTTTATGTAAAGTTAGATTAGGTATAGGAAGGATATTAATGTTAGTATTAAATTTTAAGTTGTTTAGCAAATGAATATATATATCAGGAAGGTGAATATTCATAAGTATGTTTGTGTGCAAATATGAGCATAAATGTTAAAATACATACTCTGAAACAGGGGTGGTATCATGTGAGTGTATTAATACAGTTTTTTTAAAAATTGGGGATGGCAAACTTGCATATATCATATAATAAATACATAATCATGTAAAAGAAAATATAGATAACTGAAAATGTAAAAACAAATACACATTCATATTATACATGCTTTTATGTAACATTATGTTAGGTTTAGGGATAATGAGTGTTCATATTAAATTTGGGATTGGGATAAGTTAGGGTTAAAAATGAGTTTGGATATCAGAACACAAGAATATACACAGGAATTTCTGCATGAAAATGTGTATGATAACATATATAAACATTTATGTTCTGAAAACAAGGGGACTTAATGAGTCATAGGAATACACTTTTAAATTTAGGGATGTTATATACAACCTATAAATTAATATATAATAATATGTGCTAATAGACCTTTGATATTTTATATATAAGTAAAAATGTACATAAATATGCATATTAGTATAAGTGCTTTTATGTAAAACTAGATTTAGGTATTGGGGAAGTTTAGGGTTTAGCTTTAATTTTCTGTTGCGTTGGGGTTAGAATACAATTTGGGGTTGGGGTAGAGTTAGGGTTAGTAATTTATATGCATATCACCAAATGTGAATTTTCATAAGATTGTGTGAAAATGTGTTTGAAAACATTAATGAACATATGTTTTCTGATACAGGAAGATTTATAATGTGAGTTTTATGAACAAACATTTTCAAAATTGAAAATATCATGTAAATTGATCTATAAAAAATATATGCAAATATACCATTAACAATTGAATATGTAAATAAATGTAACATATATATTCTTACGACTGCACAATCTTTTACATAAAATTAGTTTTAGGTATAGGAAAATGTTAGAGTGAGTTAAAATTTTTGAGTTGTTTAGGGAAATAGTATGTATATCTGGAAATATAAATATTAGTAAGAAAGTACATGTGAAAATATGCATGAAAACATGTAAATAGCAGTTATGAAATAGAGAAGGGTTTAATGTGAATTTTATAAATACTTTTTAAATTTAAGGATACAACTATAAATTATATACATGAAAGTATAATATACATACAAATATTTATATTTAAACATATCAATCAAAATATACACCATTATTCATATTATCAAAATATGTGAAACTAGGTTTATTATTCACACAATGGTAGGATTAGTATTACATTTTTTATTGGTTTCCATAGATGGATAGGAATTGAATATGCATATTGTGAACATGAATATTCATAAATATCTACTTGTGAAAATATGTATGAAAATGTACATATGTTTTGAAATAGGTAATGGTTCAATATGAGACATATAAATACATATTTTTCAAAATTTGGAGATGCGTTGATAAATACATGTGAATAAACAATTAAATGTATGCAAACATACCATTGACAATTGAAGGTATAAGTCAAAACACACATAACATTTCTTATTACTACATATGCATTTATGTAAATTTAAGTTAGGTATGGGGTAAATTTCAGGTTAGAATAAAATTGAGGCTTGTGTTAGGGTTAGAGTTAGGGAATGAAAATGCACATCAGGAAACATGAGTTTTCATCAGAAAGTATGTTTGAAAATATATTGAATGAGCAAATGGTTTAATGTGAGTCATTGATTATTGAATATGGAAATTAAAATACACACAAATATTCAAATTTCTGTATATGTTTTCATGCAAAGTTCCTTTTAGTCATGGTATGAACTTGTTTAAATTTAGGTTTGAATTTGTGTTAGAGTTAGGGAATGAATATAGATATCAGGAAACATGAAGACTCCTAAAAAGTATGTGTGAAAATATAAACAAATTGCATATGCATGTGATTGTAAAAAAGAAAATTAAAAGAGAAAGCATATTAAATGAGCCATGCATCTACACATTTTTCATTAGGGGATGCATTGATATATGATACATATAAATATAAAATAATATATATGAAAATACACTATTGATAATTGAATATATATCAAAATACATATTTAATGTATTCTATTAATATACAGGCTTTTATGTAAAATTAGGTTTAGTTATAGGGATAGTGTTAGTATTAAATGTTGGTTTGGTTTAGTATTAGATTTAGGGAATAAATATGTATATTGGCAAACATGAATATTCATAAGAATCATAATAAAAGATACTTTCTTAAGCTGAGTCTGCAAGGATATAACATATGCCTGAATATATAGTATTATATATGGTAATATGGCATTGATCATTTAATATTAAAGTGAAAATAACCATAAACATCCACTTTAGTATACATGCTTTTATGTAAAAGTAAGTTTAGTTATAGTGTTGAAATTATAGATAGTGTTAAAATTTGATGGCTGTACAGTGGCACACACATTTAATCCCAGCAGCTCCAAAGCCTGAGGCATGAAGATGAAGAACTCAAAGCCAGCCTCAGCAACAGTGTGGCACTAAGAAACTCAGTAAGACTCAGTCTCTAAATAAAGAGCAAAATAGCCATGAGGATGTAGTTCAGTGGTTGAGCACCCCTGAGTTTAATCCCAGTACCAAAGAAACAAAAAATATAACATAAAATAACAGGTAGTATTAAATTTTGAGTTGAAAAGGCAATGATTATATGTATAGCGTGTCAGGAACAATCATAATAAGGTACATGGGAAACTATGACTAAAACCATATGTAAACATATATGTTCTGAAACTTGAAGTGTATACTGAGAGTCATATGTGTACACTTTTTTAAATTGTGTTATGCCCGGATATGTTACATAAATAAAAATGAAAGAGTATGTATGTGAATATGCCATTGATAACTGAGTATACAAGTAAAAACTACACATAAATATTCCTATTTATATACATGCTTTTATGTAATTTTAGATTTAGGTATAGAAATAAGATTGTTTAGTATTAAATTTTAAATTGGTTTAGTGAATGAATATTTATATCAGAAAACATGTATATTCATAAGTAAGTACATGTGAGAATATGTGTAAAAATGTTAAAATATAGGCTTTGAAACAGGGGATGGTATCCTGTGAGTTGTATCAAAAGAGCTTTTTTAAATTTGGAGATGGGATGTGTGCTTTTATTATACAATGAATATGTAATTGTGAATGCAAATGTACCATAGATAACTGAATATGTTAGTTATAATACACATAAATATTCAAATCATTATACATGCTTTATACATATATGAACATATGTTTTCAAATATAGGATATGTTTTCTGATACAAGATATGGTTCTGTGGTTGGGTGCCCTTGAGTTTAATCCCCAGGACGAAAAAATCAACAAACAAAAAAAATTACAGTTAGTGATAAATTTTGTGTTGTATAGAAAATGGACATATTTATAAGATAATATGAATAATCATAAAAAGGTACATGTGAAAATATATCTCAAAACATATGTAAGCATATATGTTCTGTAACACGAACTCTAAATGATGAGAGTCTATGTATATGCTTTTATAAAAATTGTAATATGACTGGTTATTATATAAATAAATATGAAAGAGAACATATGTAAATATACAATTGATAATTAAATAAAAAAGTAAAAAGTACACATAAATATTCCTATTTGTATACATTCTTTTATGTAAAATTAAATATAGGTATAAGAGTAAGATTAAGGTTAGTATTAAACTTTAAGTTGGTGTAGGAAATGAATATGTGTATCAGGAAACTTGAATATTCACAAGTATTACATGTAGAAATATATGTTAAAACTTTAAATACATATCCTTAGACAGGGGATGGTACCTAGTGAGGTATATGAATACGTTTTTTTTTAATTGGGTTTGGGATGCAAGCATATATCATAATGAATATATAATTATGTGAATGCAAATAAACCAGAGATAAGTAAAATTTTTAGTAAAAATACACATTAATTTTTATATTATTATAAATGCTTTCATGTAAAATTAGGTATAGGAATAATTAGTGTTCATATTAAATTTGAGATTGGGATAAGCTTAGGGTTAAGAAATGAATATGGTATAAGAACACAAGAATATTCATAATTTTGCATGAAAATGTGTATGATAACATATATAAACATACATGTTCTGCAAAAGGGAGGTTAATATAAATCATAGGAATACCCTTTTATAAGGGTGTTATAAAAGGGTTATATAGGAATGTTGTATATAACCTCTAAATAAATATATAATAATATATAATACACCTTTGATATTTTAATATATAAGTAAAAATGCACATAAATGTGCATGTTAGTATAAGTGCTTATATTTAAAAATAGGTTTAGATATTAGCAAAGGTTAGGGTTAGATTTCAATTTTCTGTTGGGTTAGGGTTAGAAGACAATTTTTTGTCAGGTTAAGCTGAGGCTTAGAAATTAAAATGTGTATCGAGTAAATGTGAATTTTTATAAGATTGTATGGGTGAAAATATGTTTAAAAGCATATACAAACATATGGCCTTCTGATACAGGAAAGTTTATAATGTGAGTCATATGAACAAACTTTTCAAAATTAGAAAATATATCATAAAAATCTATAAAAATGTATATGCAAATTTACCATATATCAACTGAATCTGTAAATAAGTAACATATTCCTATCACTATACAAACTTTTTCATAAAATTAGGTTTAGGTATAGGGGTAAATTTAGAGTGAGTTATAAATTTTTAGTTGTTTAGCGAACTAATATGTATATGTGGAAATAAGAATATTAGAATGTACATGTAAAAATATGTATTAAAACATATAAACCAACTTGAAATATAGAAGGATTTAGTGTAAATTTTCTTGATATGCTTTTTAATTTTAGGAATACACTCATAAATTATATACATGAAAGTATAATATGTATACAAATATTTATAATTGAACATGTCAATCAAAATACCATCATTATTCATATTATCACATATGCTTTATGTGAATTAGATTTAGTTATTCACACAACATTAGGATTCATATTAAATTTTTGATTGGTCTTTATACATGGATAAGAATTGAATAGATCGATCATGAAACATGAATATTCATAAATATCTACATGAGAAAATATGTATGAAAATGTATATAAGTTTTGAAATAGCTCATGGTTCAAAGTGAGATATATAAATACATATTATATTTCTTAATTGGGATGCATGGGTAAATATATCTGTGATAATTGAAAGTATAAGTCAAAACAGACAAAATGTTTCCTATTATATATGTGCAGTTATGAACATTTAAATGCATATATGGGGTAAATTTTAGTTTAGAATTAAATTTTGGGTTGGGTGAGGGATAGGGTTAGGGAATGAATATGTACATCAGGACATGAGTTTTCATCACAAAGTATGCTTGAAAACAGTGAAATAACAAATAGTTTAATGTGAGTCATACAATACATTTTAAAAAATATGGATGCAAGATAAATTACATATATGAATATATTATATATATACAAATATACTATTGGTTATTAAATATAGAAATTAAAGCACACACAAATATTCATATTTCTATAAAGGTTATTATGTAAATTCAGTTTAGTTATGGTATAAATTTAGGGTTAGTATTAAATTTACAGTTGGTTTGGTTTAGGTTTAGGGAATGGATATGGATATCAGGAAATATGAAGAGTCCTAAGAAAGTATGTGTGAGAATATAAACAAATTGCATATACATTTATGTTATGAAAAAAGTGCATAAAATGAGGCATTTACACATTTTTTGTTAGGGAAAACATTGATATATCGCATATATGAATATAAAATTATATATATGCAAACATACTATTGATAATGGAATATATGTCAAAATGCACATATATTCATATTAATATACTGGCTACTATGTAAAATTAATTTTAATTATAGGGATACTATGGTTAGTATTATGTTGAGTTGGGATAGGATTAAATTTAGGGAATAAATGTGTATATTGGCAAACAAGAATATTCATAAGAATCAAAATAAAAGGCATTTTTTAAGTTGAGGATGCATGGATACAACATACCTGAATGTGTAATATTATATAGGCACATATGGCAATAATCATTTAATATTTAAGTCAAAATATTCATAAACATTCACATTAGAGTACATGTTTATATATAAAATTAGGTTTATTTGTAGGTTTTACAATTGGTTTTAAAATATAAAGCCTGGTTCAGTGGCACACACCTGTAATCTCAGCAGTTCCAGAGGCTGTGACAGGACGATCAAACATTCAAAGCCAGCCAAAGCCAGCCTCAGCAACAATAAGGCACTAAGCAACTCAGTGAGATGTTTTCTCTTAATAAATAGCAAAAGAGCCCTGAGGATGTGGTTTGGTGGTTGAGCACCCATGAGCTTAGTGCCCCAGTATCAAAACAAACAAACAAAAATTATAGTCAGTGTTAAATTTGAGTGTTATAGGGAATGAATATGTGTATAGGGTAACAAGAATAATCATAAGAATGTATATGTGAAAATATATCTAAACCATATGTAAACATACATTTCTTAAACTCAAAGTGTATACTGAGAGTCATATGTATACAGATTTTTTAAATTGTGGTATGCCTGGATATGTTATATAAATAAATATGAAAGAAAATATATGTGAATATACCATTGATAATCAAATAAGGAAGTATAAAATGCACATAAATATTCCTATTTGTATACATGATTTTCTGTAATATTAAATTTAGGTAGAGGAATAAGATTAGGGTTAGTATTAAATTTTAAGTTGGTTTAGGGAATGAATATGTATATCAGGAAACATGAATATTCATATATATGTACATTTTAAAATAGGTGTAAAAATGATAAAATACATGCCCTGAAAAAGGGGATGGCATCCTGTGAGTTTCAATTGGATTTAGTATTGTGCATATGTCCTATAATGAATATGTAATTGTGAATGCAATAGATAACTGAATATGTAAGTCAAAATACACATAAATATTCATATAGTTATACATGCTTTTATGTAAATTTATGTTAGCTAGAGGGATAATTAGGTTTTGTATTAAATTGGGGTTGGTGTATATTGAGAGCTAAGAAGTGAATATGGATATGAGAAACCAAGAATATTCAGAATTTTTTGCTGAAAATGTGCATATTAACATACATAAACATATATGTTGTGAAACAAGGGGGATTTAATGTGAGTCATAGGAATATATTTTTTAAACTTAGGGATGCCAAGCATAACCTATAAATGAATATATAATAATATAAGCTAATACAACTTTGATATTTTATTATATAAGTTAAATGCAAAAAATATGCATATTTATGGAAAATTAGGTAGGGATTTGGGGGAAGGTTAGGGTTATAATTCAGTTTTCTGTTGGGTTAGGATTAGAATACAAATTTGGGTTGGGATAGGGTTAGGGTTAGTAATTAATATGTATATCAGTAAATGTGAATATTCAAGATTGTAAATGTGAAAATGTGTTTGAAAACATATGTAAACATATGCTTTCTGAAAGAGGAAAGTTTATGAGTCATGTGAAAAAAGGGTCACATGGTGGCTGGGTGGGGGAAATAGCAACTTCAGTAGAGAGTGGTGTTTTGGCCAGTTGAGGCAGCACAGAAGAAGCATTTATGACCTTCTACAGTAAGGTGAAACAAATAGAGAAGAGAGATTTGGTTCTGACATCCCAAAATCAGATTGAAAGTTTGACCCATCCTGGTTCTTCTTATTTTAATTTGAACCCATTTGATGTTCTTCAGATACACCTTGAAGTGACAGATGAAGAAATAAAAAAACAGGTTTTGGCAGTTGTCCATATTGGTGCATCCTGACAAAAATCAAGATGATGCTGATAGAGCACTGAAGACTTTTGAAACTGTGAACAATGCTTACAAGTTGTTACTGGATCAGGAACAAAAGAAGAGGGCCATGGATGTAATTCAGGTAGAAAAAGAAAATGTGGAACACATTTTGAAATAGCAGAAAAAACAATAAGAAGGAAGAAAATGTAGAGGAAGATGATCCCAAGTTGTTCAAACAAGCAGTATATAAACAAACCATGAAACTCTTTGCTGAGCTGGAAATTAAAAGAAAATAGAGAGAAGCCAAAGAGATGCATTAAAAGGAAACAACAAAGAGAAGCAGAGATGGAAACTGAAGAAAAAGTCAAACGAGAAAAGGAGTGACAGAAAAACTTTGAGGGAAGTCTAGATGGTCGGGTGGACAGCTGGCAAAAACTTCAAGCAAATACAAAGGGGAAGAAAGAGAAGAAAAATCTGACCTTCCTGAGACCACCCAAAGTAAAAATGGAGCAGCGTGAGTGACCCCCTGGGTCATTCACAACCACAGAACCTTCTCCCAACTCTCCTTCCTGCTCTGAAGGACTCATTCTTTTCTTCCCATCTCCACCCCAACATAGAGTAGTTTTGCTTTTTAGTCCATTTTGTTTTCAATACAATTTAATATCAATCAGAGTAATTGTTTTGTATATTGAAATGAGGGGCTCTGCTTAAAAAAGACTCCCTCACCCATTAACCCTTAGAAAAACCAGGATTGGAAGGTGCCACCATTGGTGTTGCCTTCTTTCCCACAGTCTGTAACTTCATGTTTTGTACTTCACTGAATTGTGATGGTTAGAAACTTCCATGTGTAGTTTATGAAAACCATCCAATTAAACATATTGCTTACAGTGGTGTTGCTGTGACTTCAGAGATAAGAGTGGGCTGCATTAGGGAGCCCCTTTGTCTCAGTTCTTGTTTCTGGGCATGCCATCTTTTGAAGCCCTAGATCAGAAAAGGAAGGCAGTTGGGCATACAGAGCAGTCAGTTGATGCCCTGAAGTCCTCCTGTATTTAGCATGTGCCCTTCTGTCTGACTGACCAATCAGTGTGGCATGGAGACACTGAGTCACCTATCAACTTGTTCCAAAGAGCTAACCATCTTCCATCCAGTACCATTGTGTCCTAGCCTGTCTACATTCATTAGTGGTAATATTCTTTATGTATAATAAATTTTTATACTGCTCCCCCAAAAAATATATATATACATATATATTTTTATCACTATACAAACTTTTACATAAAATTAAGTCTAGGTATACAGGTAAAGTTAGAGGGAGATATAAACTTTAAATGGTTTAGAGAAAAATATGGATACCTGGAATTTTGAATATTAGTAAGAAAGTACATATAAAAATATGTATGAAAACATAAACAAATGTTTTGAAATAGAGAAGGGTTCAATGTGAATTATAAAATATGATTTTTAAATTTAGGGATACACTCATAAGTTACATGAAATTATAATATATATACAAATACATAAATGAATATATCAATAAAAATACACATAATTATTCATATTATCACATGTGCTTCTATGTGAAATTAGGTTTTATTATCAACACAAGGTTATGATTAGCATTAAATTTTTGATTGGTTTCCAAAAATGGATTGAGATTTGATATATATCTTAAAACATGAATATTCATATATATCTGCATTTTTAAATATGTAAGAAAATGTATGTTTTGAAAGAGGTAATGGTTCAGTGTGAGACATATAAATACATTTTTTTTTTAATTTGGGGATGTGTAGTTAAATATATATGTGAATATACAATTAAATGTATGCAAATACACCATTGAAAATTGAATATAAAAATCAAAATATGCATTCTTGTTACTCTATGTATAGTTTCATATGTTTAAGTTTAGGTATAGGGTAAATTTTAGGTTAGAATTAAATTTGGGATTTGATTATCTAAAGTTAGGGAATGAATATGTAGACCAGGAAAGATCAGTTTTCACCAGAAAGTATGCTAGAAAATAATTTGAAATAGCAAATGGTTTAATGTGGGTCATACAAATACCCTTTTTAAAATATGGATGCATAGATAAATTACACAAATTAGTATATCATATATATACAAATATACCATTGATTACTGTATATAGAAGTAAAAAAACACAAATACTCATATTCTTATGTAAGTTTTCATGGAAAGTTCCATTTTGTGATGGTATAAATTTAGGGTTAATATTAAATTGAGGGTTGGGTTTGGGTTAGGTTTAGGGAATGAATATGAATATCAGAAAACAAGAAGAATCCTAAGAATGTATGAAAATAATAAAAAGTTGCACATACATATATTTTATGAAAAATGAAAACACATAAGATGAACTACGCATTCACACATTTTTCATTAGAGGATGCATTGATATATCATAAATATGAATATAAAATAATATGTATGCAAATATACTATTGATAATTGAATACATGTCAAAATACACATAAATATTCACATTAACAAAGACTTTTTGTAAAATTAGATTAATTATAGGGTTTAAATTAAGTTATTGTTAAAATTTGATGCTTGGTGCAGTGGCACACACCTGTAATCCAGGCAGCTCTGGAGGCTTAGGCAGGAGATGAATTCAAAGCCAGCCTCAGCAACAATGAAGCACTAAGCAACTCAGTGAGACTGTGTCTCTCAATAAAAAGCAAAATAGCCTTCAGTATGTGACCCGATGATTGAACATCCCTGAGTTTGAAGCCCAGTAAACAAAAAACCAAACAAAAAATATCAATTAGTGTTAAGTTTTGAGTGGTATAGGGAATGAATATATAGTGTAACATGCATAATCATAAGAATGTACATATGAAAATGTCTAAAACCATATGTAAATATAGATGATTTGAAATTCAAAGTGTATACAGAGTCATATATATACATATTTTTAGAATTGTGGTATGCCTGGATATGTTAAATAAATAAATGTGAAAGAAAACATATGTGAATATACCATTGATAATTAAATGAGAAGGTAAAAAATACACATAAATATTTCTATTTGTACCCAAGATTTTATGTAATATTAAATTTAGATACAGAAATAAGATTGAGTAATATTAAATTTTATGTTGGTTTAGCAAATGAAAAACTGCATCAGGAAACATGAATATTTATAATAATATACATGTGAAAATATGTGTAAAAACATTAAAATACATGCTCTGAAACATGCAATGGTATCATGTGAGTTGTATGAATAATTTTTTTTCTATTGGGTTTAGTGTGCATGGATACATCATATAATGAATATGTAATTGTGAAAGCAAATATACCATAGGTAACTGAATATGTAAGTCAAAATACACATAAATATTTATATTGTTATAAATGTTTTGATGTAAAATAGGTTAGGTATAGGGGTAATTAGTGTTCATATTAAATATGGGGTTGAGATAAGTTTAGGGTTAACTAATGGATATGGACATCAGTGTCCATGAATATTCATAAGAATTTTTGCATGAAAATGTGTATGATAACATACTAAACATATGTTGTGAAGCAAGGGGGATTAAATTTGAGTCAAGGGAATATAATTTTTATTACTTAGGGACATTATTTATAGCCTATAAATGAATATATAATAATATATGCTAATACGACTTTGATATTTTAATATATAAGTAACAATGCACATAAGTATGCATATTAGTGTAAGCATTTTATGTAAAATTAGGTGTAGATATTGGGGAAGGCTAGTGTTAGAATTTAATTTTCTATTGGGTTAGGGTTAGAATGTAATTTTGGGTTCATTTAGGTTAGGGTTAGGAATTAATATGTATATGAGTAAATGTGAATTTTCATGAGATTTTTGTGTGTGAAAATGTTTGAAAACCTATATAATCATGTTTTCTGGTATAGAAAGATTTATATTGTGAGTCATATGAGCGCACATTTTTAAATTGCAAAATATATCAGATAATTTAATGTATAAAATATTTATAAAAATATACCATTTAAAAATGAATAAATAAATCAACAAATATAGTCTTATCACTATAAAAATTTACATAAAATAGTTTAGTTATAGAGGTAAAGTTACAGTAAGCTATAAATTTTGAGTTGTTTAAGAACAAATATGTATACCTGGAAATATGAATGTTAGCAAGAAGGTACATGTGAAAATATATATGAAAACATAAACAAAATTTCTGAAATAGAGAAGGGTTCAATGTGAATTTTAAAATATGCCTTTTAAATAGGTATACACTCAAAAATTTTATACATGAAAGCATAATATGTATACAAATATATATAATTTAAAATACCAATCAAAATACACATCATTATTTATATTATCACATGTACTTTTACGTGAAATTAGGTTTTGTTATCAACACGATGTTAGGATTAGTATTAAAATTTTGATTGGTGAGCCAACCCACCAACACACACGCTGAGGTCAGAGGCCATTGCTGAGCCAGCTGCTCGCTGACCCCCAAAACACGGTAGGATGCCATTGCGCAGAGCTATCTGGCCTGCCGACCGCCACGCCAAGGTCAGATGCCATTGCTAAGCCTGCCTGCCTGCCTCCCTACTGCTAAGGGACACCACACTTGCTTCTGTGCTGACTCAGCACACCCTAACTGGGGCTTCCCAGGTTCTTTGGAGACTGGTGCAGGCATTTTGAATTATTCCTGAGGGCATGTCCATCATCATCTGAAGGGCAGTTCCCTTCATGAGACACCTACAGGAGACTGGAGGTCCTTTGACAGGACTCAGGATTCAAGAACAGGAGGTATTGACAGACTTGGGACTAACTCAGAGCCACTGGGTGAGTCTCTCCCATGGGGCAAGGTTCCCTGCAGTATTCCTGGAATGCAGGGAACTTCATGGAGTAGAGTTGCCCAGTGAGACTCACCTGCTGGAGCCATGAACCCAGACAACCAGGAGCATTGTAGAGGAGAAGCACGGAGCAAGAGGCTTCAGCGCAGAGTGAGGGTCCCAGGCCTGGGTGGTAGGTCCAATCCGCAGGGAACGTCATAGAGGAGGACCGCTCAGAGAGAGAGTCCCTCACAGGGCCAAGCCCCAGTCCAGATGGTAGTTCCAGGGCCCCTCCCATAGGAGGGCTGCCCAGCGAGAGTCTCCATCTTTTGACAGACCATTGGTCAACAAGTGGAGGCACCGCTGCACATCAGCCTTCCTGCCTGAAGGCCACAACCCCTAGAGGGGCTTGTGGATCCTTGTGGGTCACTGCATTATCAAGTTCTTTCAATACATCAGGCTACTGAAGGCTAGGAGGTGAGTTATTAGAAACCTAGAGGGACACTATAAGTCAATAGAGGAAATATGCAATATCTCAGAGTTTCACTATTAGAGGGGTAAAAACCTGACCAATATGAGAAAATAAGGGAAGAAAATGTCCCAAAGAAACCTAGATGCTACAGCAATAAAATCCAATGACAGCATGGCAGAAGAAATGTCAGAAAGGGAGTTCAGAATGTACATAATTAAAATGATCAGAGAAGCAAATGAGGAGAAGAAAGAGTAAATGCAGGCATTGAATGATCACACCAATCAACAGTTAAAAGAGCAAAGGCAGGAAGCAAAAGATCATTTCAATAAAGAGTTAGAGATACTGAAAAAAAGTCAAACAGAAATCCTTGAAATGAAGGAAACAATAAACCAAATTAAGAACTCCATAGAAAGCATAACCAATAGGATAGAACACCTGGAAGACAGAACCTCAGGCATTAAAGACAAAATATTCAATCTTGAAATCAAAGTTGACCAAACAGAGAAGATGGTGAAATCATAAACAGAATCTACAAGAATTATGGGATATCATGAAAAGGCTAAATTTAAGAATTATTGAGATTGAGGAAGGCTCAGAGAAACAAACAAAAGGAATGAACAATCTATTCAATGAAATAATATCAGAAAACTTCCCAAATCTGAAGAATGAAATGGAAAACTAAGTACAAGAGGCTTATAGGACTCCAAATATACAAAATTACAACAGACCCACACCAAGGCACATTATAATGAAAATACCTAAAATACAAAATAAAGACAGAATTATAAAGGCTGCAAAAGAAAAGAATCAAATTACATTCAGGGGGAAATCAATACAGATAACAGCAGATTTTTCAACCCAGACTCTAAAAGCTAGAAGGGCCTGGAAAAACAGTTTTCAAGCTCTGAAAGAAAATGAATGTCAACCAAGAATCTTAAATGCAGCAAAACTTACCTTCAGAATTGACAATGAAATAAAATCCTTCCATGATAAATAAAAGCTAAAAGAATTTACAAAAAAAAAAAAAAAGCAGGCACTACAGAACATTCTCAGCAAAATATACCATGAGGAAGAGATGAAAAACAGCGATGTATATCAGCAAAGGGAGAAACTACCCTAAAGGACGAGCCGAATAAAGGAGAAACCAAGTTGCATCAAAAAACAAAAACAAAAATGAGCCAAATGACCTGCAATACAAATCATATGTCAATAATAACCCTGAATGTTAATGGCCTTGTTGGGGGCTATGCCATGTGGACTACACCAAGATGGCAACTGGCAACCAGCCAGAAGTTGTTTTGATCACATTGGTGGTGAGGAAGTCAGTTAACATAGACACACTCAAGTGCTTTATCATTGGCCATATTCAAATAAGTCCACGCACACAATGCATGCACATGTATTCCCGAGTGCTCCTGCTCGTGCCTGTTTGAACTTTACCATGATTGGACAGCTAGCTCCTCACCTGATCTTTGCATAACTAGCATTGGCCCTACCCTTCGCCTCCTGGAGGGAATATAAGCCTGCTCTCCTCAAGCACTGGGGTTCCAGGTTCTTGAATCGTCAATAAACTGCTTCAAATTCAAGAGTCTTGCTGCCTGTTTGTTTCCCACACCAAATGACTCCGCTGGACGGTGTCATGTGGTGGCCCATATGGGGAACTCTGCATTCGTCTCCCCTCCTGAGAACCCAAATGGTAAGTAGTGAGGTAAGCTGCAGCCCCTGTCTCTAAGGCAGTTAGGTGCTCAGGATAGCTGGGCAGGTAGTGAAATACAAAAATAAATAGGATAGTAAATGAGCTCCTGGGTGTGTGTATTTTGTGTTACTTGTGTGTTTGTACTACTGTTAGTGTGGTCTTTGTTCGTCCTGTATCAAACTTATTTAGCAGCAAAAGATGGGTTCAGAAATATCATGAAATCAGTCTGAAAGGATAATTCAAAAATTATTAAAGGAAAATGGCACACCAGTAAAACAAAAAACAGTAAAGTGTTATGTACAGACCCTAGAGAGGGTGAGTCCTTGGTTTTTAGAAGAAGGCTTAATGAACATTCCTCAATGGGAACAACATAGGAATGACTTAAGAAAAGCAGAAACAGAGGGCATAGACCTTCCCCCTGGTACCATTCCTATGTGGACCTTAATAAGAGGATGCCTAACTTCAACAAAATGAGGCATAAAAAATATATTACAAGAAGGAGAAGAAGTGCTAGAAGAGATTAAAGAGGAAGTTAGCTGGAGTAGCCAAAACCAGGAAGAAAGTTCTGAAGAGGAAGGAGACACTGGGGAGGAACTAGAAAATAAGCGAGTTAACATTGCAGAATTGCTAAAGGGCAGGAAAGACCATGAGATAATTACCCCCTCAGCTCCCCCTTATGATGAAAGGTGGAAAGACCCGACATTTTGTAAGCACTCTTGTTGGCCATGTTGTAGTGGAGTCCCAAGTGATAAACAGATCGGGAATCACTGGGACCCTGTGGAAGGCCCATTAAGACTGTCCTGCCCGGTCTTGGCAGACAATCAGGGGCAGCAATTTCATCAGGCCCTAGAATTTAAAATAGTAAAAAATCTTAAAGAGGCAGTCACTAGTAATGGGCCCCAAGCTCCATTTACCGTGAATATGGTGGAATTCATCGCAACACTTAATCTGATTCCTAGTGATTGGGCAAGTATGTGTTGAACAGTTTTGCATGGTGGACAATATTTAATGTGGAAAGTAACCAATCAAGAACTCTGTGCAGAGACAGCTCATAGAAACACAGTCGCAGGTTTCCATCAACGAAACCTAGATATGTTACTGGGACAAGGACTATACACTGAACAACAGCAACAAATTACGTATGATCCAGCAGTCTATCTTCAGATAGCTACCACCGCTGTTAGAGCTTGGAAAACATTACAAGGTAATGGGGACTTGCAAGGGCAATTATCCAAAGTTATACAGGGCTCAAATGAACCATATGCATGCAGAATTTGTAGACCATCTGTTACAAATAGCAGGCAGAGTGTTTGGGGATTCAGAACAGGCAATGCCTTTAATAAAACAGTTAGCATGTGAACAAGCTAATAAATGGTGCAGGGAAGCAATTAGGCCATAGCAAAATAAGGATCTCAAAACCTATTTAAAAATATGCGGAGATATTAATGAGTCAGCTATACAGGGTCAAGTACTAGCAGCTGCTGTCACCCAAGGAGTAGCTCAAGCTATGGGGGCCAAACCCAAAAGCTGTTTTTCATGTGGACAGCCAGGACATTTTAAAATGGATTGTCCAAACCCAGGTCATAGTACACACAAAAAATGCCCAAAGTTTTGTCCAAGACATAAAAAAGGAAAACATTGGGCAAGTGAATGTAAATCTGTAACTGACATTGAAGGAAAACCACTCCCAAAAAATGAGATGAGGGGCCCTCGGGCTCGGGCTCGGGCCCCACAAATATTTGGAGCCCTGAAGGAAGGACAGCCAGTGGCAGATCCCGTCAGAGTGATTCCTCGAACCCATTATCCATTAACTCCCTCATCAGACATACAACAAGAAGCACAGGATTGGACCTCTGTGCTACCACCAGGGCAGTACTAACTCCAGAAATGGGGGTTCAATTAATACCTATGTGTATCTATGGATCTCTTAAATTGGGGACAGTAGGTTTACTATTAGGGCGCAGTTCTGCTGCCCTAAGAGGACTCCATATAACACCAGGAGTAATTGATCCAGATTATAAGGGAGAGATAAAAATAATGACCAGTTCCCCAAAAGGTATTTGTTATAAGTCAGGGGGATAGAATAGCACAAATACTGGTGATACCCAGTGAACATGACAAATATTTAGCAAAAAAGAATAAAAGAAATGAATTGGGGTTTGGATCCACAGGGGAACCTATGGCCATGCTTGCCTTAGATCTAAACACTCACCCCATGTATACTATAAGAATAAATGACAAGGAATTTAATGGGTTATTAGACACTGGAGCTGATCTTAGTATCATAACATTAACCCAATGATCAAAAGATTGGCCTCTTCAAAAGGCTGATCAGACCTTATGAGGTTTGGGGGTTGCCTCAAACCCACCCCAGAGTGCACAGTTATTGAAATGGACAGATATGGAAGGAAATCATGGTACTTTCCAACCCTATGTCTTAAGAGATTTACCTGTTAATTTATGTGGGAGAGACATATTAAGACAATTACAGATCAAGTTGACTAATGAACATACACATATTAACCCGATAGCTTGTAATATCATGGTGAACCAGGGATTCATACCTGGAAAAGGACAGGGAACACATTCACAGGGAATAACTGAACCCATCCAAGCTATGAGGAGAAGTAATAAAGAGGGATTGGGTTTTCAGAGGGGGCCACTGAGCCAATAAAAATTACATGGAAATCACAAAAGGCTGTTTGGGTACCTCAGTGGTCCCTCAATACTCAAAAGTTACAAACAACCAGAGAGTTAGTAAGACAACAACTGGCCTTAGGCCATATACAACCCTCTATGTCTCCTTTCAACACACTTATTTTTATAATTAAAAAGAAATCAGGAAAGTGGCAACTCCTCCAAGATCTTAGAATATTAATAATCAAATGGTAGTAATGGGAGCAGCTCAATCTGGACTCCCTCAATTGTCTGCTATTCCGAAGGATTGGAGGATTATAGTTTTAGACATAAAAGATTGATTCTTTTCTATACCACTTCATAAGGAAGATACCTGTAGATTTGCTTTTACTGTACCAACTACTAACCACGAAGGACCCGATCAAAGATATGAATGGACAGTATTGCCGCAAGGCATGGCCAACAGACTATGTGTCAGGTCTATGTAGACAAAGCTTTACAGCCTATTAGAAAATTTGATAAAGACCTAAAGATCTCTCATTATATGGATGATGTCTTATTAACTCATCCTAATCAAGTCAAATTTTTCAGAGTATATGATGGGCTGGTCAAAAATCTTCTTCAATTCAGATTAGAGATAGCAGAGGACAACTTACAGAGTTCTTGCCCCATTACCTACCTTGGTGCCATTATTGACAAAACCTTAATATGACCCCAAAAGGTTACCTTTAGGATGGATAAATTAAAAACATTAAATGATTTTCAGAAATGTTTGGGAGGTATAAACTGGATAAGACCATATTTAAAATTAACAACTGAAGACCTTGAACCATTATTTGATATTCTTCAGGGAAGTAATGATCCTGCCTAACCCCGGGAAATTACCACAGAAGCTAGAAAAGCATTATGTAAGGTAGAAGATGCCATTACTAAGGCACATTTAGATCGGATAGATATAACTAAGCCTATATTGCTGATAATTATAACCACCATAGGAAGTCCTACAGGAGTGTTCTGGCAACAAGGACCTATTTACTGGGTCCATCTTCACTATAACCAAAAGATAACTCTAGCGAGTTATCTAGAATTAGTGGGAAAGTTCATAGAAAAGACAATAACTAATGCTATAGGAATTTTTGATATTATTCCAAAAAAAATTATCACTCCTTAGAAACCAGAAACTATAATTGAGCTCACATAAGAATCAGAAATATGGGCTACCATTATATGTAATTATAATCCAAATTTTAATAACCACTACTCCGGGGACCTGATGATCCAAATGTTCATCAGACACTCATTCATATTTCCTAAAGTCACCAGAAAAGATCCCATACCAAATGTTATAACTTGCTTTTCTGATGGATTCAGTAATGGAAGAGCTGCTATAGTCACGCCAACATGGACATTTACTTTTGTTTATCCTCCACAATCTGCCCAAAAGATAGAGCTTCTAGCCATTTGTCAAATTTTCCAAATGTTCCCAAATCAGCCATTTAATCTGTTCTCTGACAGCAAATAAATAGTCAATGCTTTAAATATCATAGAAATTGTACCAAAAATATCCTCAGCATCTACCATTCATTCCACATTATCTACAATTCAAAAGTTAATTTGGGACCATAAGCAACCATTTTTTGTTGGACATGTTAGGGCTCATACCGGGTTACCAGGACCTCTCTGTATGGGTAATGCTTTAGCAGACTTAGCTACTAGAAACGTACATATTTTTTCCACATTCTTTGAAGCAGAAAATTTTCATAAAAACTTCCATGTTAATGCTAACACTCTTAGAAATGTTTTAAGTTGACTTAAGAACAAGCTAGATGTATTGTCAAAAATTGTCAACATTGTGTCACTTATCTCCCAGTACCTCAAAATGGTGTTAACCCTAGAGGATTTACAAGCCAACCATATATGGCAAATGGATGTTACTCATATACCAGAATTTGGAAAGATTAGATACATGCATGTGTCCATAGATACTTATTCGGGATTTATTATGGCCTCCTTACAGTCAGGTGAAAAAACAAAAGATATTATAAATCACTGCCTACTTACCTTTTCTATTCTGGGTGTTCCAGAAACAATAAAAATAGACAATGGTCCAGGCTATCCATCCTTAACCTTTAAACAGTTTTGTTCTACATTTAGTATACACCATGTCACAGGTATTCCTTATAAGCCCCAGGGACAAGGAATTATAGAAAGAGCTCATCTAACCATTAAGACCTTATTAACAAAACAAAAAGGGGAAATGGGGAGTCATATCCACCTAAGAACAGATTATCCATAGCCCTTTTTACTTTAAATTTTTTAAATTTGGATAAATCAGGAAAATTCACAGCGGATCCACATGCTGCAGTTGACACTGACATAAAACCACAAGTTTTATGGAAAGATGTTTTAACAGGAGAATGGAAAGGACCTTCCCCAGTCTTGATTTGGGGAAGAGGGCATGTGTGTGTACTCCCACAAGAAGAAAAAACGCCAATTTGGATTCCAGAAATGCTAGTCCGAGCAGTTAAAATGGTTCATCAAGATGCAGCCGAGCCCTTTGAATATCCTGCCGCTACTGATGATGATAATGAATTTCATCCAAGGTGAACAGTTCTGGACAATAATCAAGGTACTGCCTTAACTAGTTCCAGTCTCTCAAAATGGTACAGTCTTTCCTCAGTTCTTTTCTACTAATGAATCCACTGGGCAAGTTACCCTTAACTACACACCACCATCGGACTCCAAATTTACCCAAATTTATCATTAAAGAATATGCTTCACCTTTAGCAATGACACACCTTGTGTACAATTGATTAATTGTACTTTGGCAGGTATTACCTTAAATAAAGAAAACAACTCCAATACAAATGTTACCAGTTACATGCCCAAAGCTATTAGTAATAAGACTGATTTTCATATCCATTGATATGGCCATTGCCAGTCCTTCAAAAAGCCTATTACTTGGCCTCTTTATGGGAAGCTTGTCAGCACCTAGGACCTGATAAAAAGGTCTCCAGTAATCTGGCTTTTGGACCTTGATATTTACCTAATCAGATATATATCACATCTCAAAGCACAGAAGATTTTATAGAAAATTTGGAATATAAAGGTAATTTCAACCCCTTATCCATCTGGTCCTTATGTGGACCTAACGCATGTATGGATATAAGCCCCCTGGCTTTTGTAAAAGGAGGGTAAAGGAAAGTGCACTGATCGAAAGGTTAATGGAGTTAATACTGAAATATGTAGAGAGAGTGAAAAAATTATTTTTTCATATACTCCTGTGAGCCTAGCTCTCCCTTTCCTTTTTGTGGCTTCTAGTGAGAACCTCTCTAGACAGTTATCTTCACAGATCACACAACAATGGACAGATAGATTCGACGGGCTAGTAACAGGGCTTCAACAACATATCCTCATCATAAGCGCCACTAAGGTGGAAGTCAAACCAGGAGAACTTATCATAGGAGCATTAAATAAACTAACACAATTTGGCACCAAATTTGGAAGACTCTTAAGTCTCACACTAATCAGCTTGGATGTCCTTGTGTTAATTCTATTCTACATTTACAAATGCCTCAAAATCAGTCAACAGGCTCATAATGTGATCATAAAACAGGCCATGGCTGCCCTTGAAGCAGGACAATCTTCCAACATATGGCTTAGTATGCTGGATCAGTAGTCAAAGATGGGTAACCACGGGAAAACACTGTACCAACCTAAGACAGAAGGGCCAAACCTGTTTTGGTATCCTTTGATGATGGATGAGGACAGGATGTTGATTCCTGGGACCTAAGACAGACACGATCCCTGCCAGCTTCATTTTCATTTCATATAAAGAAGGGGGAGATGTTGGGGGCTATGCCATGTGGGTTACACCAAGATGGCACCTGTCAAACAGCCAGAAGTTGTTTTGATCACATCAGGGGTGAGGATGTCAGTTAACATAGACACACCCAAGTGCTTTATCATTGGCCATATTCAAATAAGTCCATGCACACAACACATGCACATGTATTCCTGAGTGCTCCTGCTCGTGCCTGTTTGACCTTTACCATGATTGGATAGCTAGCTCCTCACCTGATCTTTGCATAACTAGGGTTGGCCCTACCCTTTGCCTCCTGGAGGGAATATAAGCCGGCTCTCCTCGAGCGCCGGAGTTCCGGGTTCCTGAATCATCAATAAACTGCTTCAAATTCAAGAGTCTTGCTGCCCATTTGTTTCCCATGCCAAATTAACTCTGCTGGATGGCATCAGGCCTGAACTCATCAATCAAAAGACATGGACTGGAAGAATGGATTAAAAAGAAATAATCAACAACTTGCTGCATACAAGAGACCCATCTCATAGAAAGAGATACCCATAGACTAAATGTGAAAGGATGGGGAAAAACATACCATGCACATGGACTCAGCAAAAAAGCCAAAGTATCCATCCTCATATCAGATAATATGGATTTCAAGCCAAAGTTAGTCAGAAGGGATAAAGAAGGACATTTCATACTGCTTAAGGGAAGCATATATCAGCAAGATATAACAATCATAAATATCTATGCTCCAAACAGTGGCCCATCCATGTATGTCAAATACTTCTAAATTCCAGGAATCAAATAGACCACAACACAAAAATACTAGGTGATTTTAACACACCTCTCTCACCACTGGTCAGGTTTTCCAAACAAAAATTGAACAAAGAAACCACAAATCTCAATAACACAATCAATAATTTAGACTTAACAGACACATAGAATATACCATCCAAAAAAGTGCCAATACACTTTCCTCTCATCAACACATGGGTCCTCCTTTAAAATAGACCATATTTTATGCCACAAAGTTAATGTTAGAAAATACAAGAAGACAGAGATACTACCTTGTATTCCATCAGATCGTAATGGATTGAAATTAGAAATAAATGACAGAGTGAAAAACAGAAACTACTCCAACACCTGGAGATTAAATAATATGCTATTGTATGATGAATGGATAACAAGACATCAGGAAGGAAATTAAAAAATTCTTAGAGGTAAACGAGAACAAAGATACATCATATCAAAATCTCTGGGACACTATAAAAGCAGTACTTAGAGGAAAATTTATTTCATGGATTGCATTCAATAAAAGAAGAAAAAATCAACAAATAAACAACCTAACACTACAGCTTAAAGTCCTAGAAAAAGAAGAACAGATCAACACCAAAATTAGTAGAAGACACAAAATAGTTAAAATCACAGCTGAAATCAACGAAATTGAAACAAAAGAAACAACTGAAAATTTTGACAAAATAAAAAGTTGGTTCTTTGAAAAAAAATTTAAAAATTGATAAACCCTTAGCCACACTAACAAAGAGAAGGAGAGAAAACTCAAATTATTAAAATTTGCAATGAACAAGGAAATATCACAACAGACATGATTGAAATACAAAAAAGATAATTACAAGTTATTTTGAAAATCTATACTCCAACAAAATAGAAAATCTCGAAGACATCAACAGGTTTCTAGAGACATATGAATTACCTAAACTGAACTAGGAGGACATACACAATTTAAATAGACCAATTTCAAGTAATGAAATAGAAGAAGTCATCAAAAGCCTACCAAAAAAGAAAGTCTGGGGCCAAATGGGTTCTCAGATGAGTTCTACAAAACCTTAAAGAAGAGTTCATTCCAATACTTCTCAAAACATTCCATGAAATAGAAAAGGAGGTAACTCTCCCAAACTCATTCTATGAAGCCAATATCACCCTGATACCTAAACCAGACAGAGACACATCGAGGAAAGAAAATTTCAGACCAATATCCTTAATGAACATTGATGCAAAAATTCTCAAAAATATTTTAGCAAATCACAAACAAAAATATATTAAAAAGATAGTGCACCACGATCAAGTGTGTTATATCCCAGGGATGTAAGATTGGTTCAACATCTGGAAGTCAATCAATGTAATTCACCAAATCAACAAACTTAAAGTCAAGAATCACATGATTATTTTGATAGATCAAAACACTAGAAAAAATAGAGATACTGGGAACATTACTTAACACTGAAAAGGCCATCTATGCTAAGCCCATGGCCAATATCATTCTAAATGGTGAAAAACTGAAAGCATTCCTCCGAAAAACTGGAACAAGGTTGGCATGCCCTCTTTCACCACTTCTATTCAACATTGTCCTCGAAACTCTAGCCAGAGCAATTAGACAGACCAAAGAAATTAAAGGAATACAAATAGGAAAAAAAAAAAAAACTCAAACTATCCTTATTTGTTAATGACATGATTATATATTTAGAGGAACTGGGAAATTCCACCAGAAAACTTTTAGAACTCATAAGTGAATTCAGTAAAGTAGTGGGTTATAAGATCAATGCACATAAATCTAATGCATTTTTATACATAAGTGATGAATCTTCAGAAAGAGAAATTAGGAAAACTACCCCATTCACAATAGCCTCAAAAAAAAAGAAAATATTTTGGAATCAATCTCACAAAAGAGGTGAAAGACCTCTACAATGAGAACTACAGAACCTAAAGAAAGAAGTTAAAGAAAACCTTAGAAGATGGAAAGATCTTCCAAGTTCTTGTATAGGCAGAATCAATATTGTCAAAATGACCATACTACCAAATGTGCTATACAGATTTAATGCAATTCCAATTAAAATCCCAATGACATACTTCACAGGGATAGAGCAATCATGAAATTCATCTTGGAGAATAAACCCAGAATAGCTAAAGCAGTTCTTAGCAGGAAGAGTGAAGCAGGGGTATTTCAATACCAGAACTTCAATTATACTACAAAGCAATAGTAATAAAAACAGCATTATACTGGTACCAAAATAGACAGGTAGATCAATGGTACAGAATAGAGGACACAGACACAAACCCAGATAAATACAATTTTCTCATGCTAGAAAAAGGTGCCCAAAATATGCAATGGAGAAAAGATAGTCTCTTCAACAAATGGTGCTGGAAAACTGGAAATTCATATGCAGCAGAATGAAGCTAAACCCCTATCTCTAAACCTGCACAAAACTCCACTCAAAATGGATCAAGGATCTTGGAATCAGACCAGAGACCCTTCATCTTATAGAAGAAAAAGTAGGTCCAAATCTTCAACATGTTGGCTTAGGACCAGACTTCCTTAACAGGACTCCCATAGCACAAGAAATAAAAGCAAGAATCAATAACTGGGATAGATTCAAACTAAAAAGCTTTCTCTCAGCAAAGGAAACTATCTGCAATGTGATGAGAGAGCCTATGGAGTGGGAGAAAATCTTTGCCACTCATACTTCAGATAGAACAATAAATTCCAGAATATATAAAGAACTCAAAAACCTCTACACCAAGAATACAAATAACTCAATCAACAAATGGGCTAAGGAAATGAACAGACACTTCACAGAAGAAGATATACAAGCAATCAACAGATATATGAAAAAATGTTCAAATCTCTAGTAATAAGAGAATTGCAAAACAAAACTACCCTAAGATTCCATCTCACCTCTATTAGAGTGGTGATTATCAAGAATACAAGCAACAATAGGTGTTGACGAGGATGTGGGGAGAAAGGTACCCTCATACATTGCTGGTGGGGCTGCAAATTTGTGCAACCACTCTGGAAAGCAGTGTGGAGACTCCTTAGAAAATTTGGAATGGAACCACCATTTGACCCAGCTATCCCACTCCTTGGCCTATACCCAAAGGACTTAAAATCAGCATACTACAGAGATACAGCCACATCAATGTTCATTGCTGCTCAATTCACAATAGCCAGATTGTGAAACCAACCTAGATGCCCCTCAATTGATGAAAGAAACTCTGGTATATATATACAATGGAATATTACTCAGCCATAAAGTATAATAAAATTATGGCATTTGCAGGAAAATGGATGAAATTGGAGAATATCATGCTAAATGAGATAAGCCAATCTCAAAAAACCAAAGGACGAGAGATCTCACTGATAAGCGGATGATGATACATAATGGGGGGGTGGGAGAGGGGCAAGAATGGAGGAAGGAGGGACTGTATAGAGGGAAAAGAGAGGTGGGAGGTGGGGGAAAGGGAAAAAAAATATGAGAATAAGTAAAAAACTATTACCCTAGGTAAATGTATGATTACACAAATGGTATTCTTCTACTTCATGTACAGAGAAACAAGGTATATCCCATTTGTTTACAATTAAAAAAAGTAAAAAGAAAAAAGATGAGTCATGCATTTACACATTTTTTATAGTGGGTGCACGGATATATTATATATGAATATAAAATAACATATATGCAAATATATTATTGATAATTGAATATATGTCAAAACACATAGTTATATTACTATAAAGGCTTTTATGAAATATTAGTTTTAGAGCAATATTGGGGTTAGCATTAAATGTTGCATTGGACCAGCACTGGAGTTAGGGAATAAATATCTATATTGGAAAACACAAATATTCATAAGGATCATAAAGATACACATTTTTTATGTTGAGGCTGCATGAGTATTACTGAATATATAATTATATGTATGCAAGAAACATGAATATTCATAAGAATTATAATAATACATATTTATTAATTGAGGCTGCATGAGTATTACTGAATATATAATTATATGTATGCAAGAAACATGAATATTCATATGAATTATAATAATACATATTTATTAAGTTGAGGCTGCATGGATATGACACATAACTAAGTATATAATGATATATATATATATACAAATATGGATTTGACCATTTTTTTAAGTCAAAATACTCATAGACATTTACATTAGCCTACATGCCTTTATGTAAATTTAGGTTTAGTTATAGGGTTGAAATTATAGTTAGTGTTCAATTTTGATGCCAGGTGCAGTAGCACACACCTATAATCCCAGCAGTCTGGGAGGCTGAGGCAGGAGGATCAAGAATTAAAAGCCAGTTTCAGCAACAATGAGGCACTAAGCAACTCAGAGAGACTCTGTCTCTAAATCAAAAGCAAAATAGGCCTGGTGATGGGGCTCAGTGTTTGAGTGCCCATGAATTTGATGCCCAGTACCAATAAACAAAATAGCAGTTAGTGTTAAATTTTGAGTTGTATAGGGAATGAATATGTATATAGTATAACATGAATATTCAAAGGCTGTACATGTGAAAATATGTATAAAATATGTAAATATGTATAAAATCATGTATAAACTTATCTGTACTGAAACTCAAAGTGCATACTGATAGTCATATGTATACACTTTTTAAAAATTGTGGTATGCCTGGTTATGTTATATAAATGAATATGAAATAGTATATATGTAAATAAAACATTGATTATTGAAAACACATGTAAAACTACACATAAATATTCCTATTAGCATACACACTTTTACGTAAAATTAGATTTAGGCATAGAAATGAGATTAAGGTAAGTATTAAATTTTAAGTTGATTTAGCAAATGAATATGTATATCAGAAAATATGAATATTCAAAATTAGGGAGTGAGAACCTTTCTGCACAGAACCAGCTCCAAGTCCTGGAGCCAGCGCAGCGACCTCTGGCCTGCAAGCAGCTTCAGGGACCAGGACAGGTCAGCCAGGGACTTCCCCAAGCAGCCCGGCCCCCTCCAGCAGGAGGTGCCTTTCAAGGCTAGCTTCTTGGAGCAGACCACCCAGTGAGAGCCTTTCTACACAGAGCCAGCCACAAGTCCCCGAGCCAACGGAGAGCTCTGACCTGCAGGCAACCTCTGGGACCAGGGTAGGGCAGCCAGAGACTTCTCCAGGCAGTCCTGCCCCCTCTGGCCACAGGCTCTTTCCACAGGGTGAGCCAAGATGGTGGACTAGAGGGTGAATGCATCTCCATTCGCTCCAGAACCCAGGATTCAAGAAGGGAAGGCATTGACAGACTCAGACTAAAATAGAGCCATGGGTGAGTCTTCCCCACTGGGTGAAGTTTGGCCTGGGCGGTAGGCCCGGAATGAGGTGGCTTATCAGAGTAGGGCAGATCAGCTAGAGTCTTCCCCAGGCCAGGCAGCCCTGCGCACTCCGGCAGTGGGCTCCTCCCACACGGCCAGCTTCTCCAGCTTCTTGGAGCAGGGCCCCCAGTGAGAGTCTTTCTGCACAGAACCAGCTCCAAGTCCCGGAGGCAGCGCAGTGAACTCCAGTCCACAAGCAGCTTCAGGGACCAGGACAGGGCAGCCAGGGACTTCCCCAAGCAGCCCAGCCCTCTCCGGCGAGAGAAAGGCTAGCTCCTTGAAAGGCTAGCTTCTTGGAGCAGACCGCCCAGTGAGAGCATTTCTACACAGAGTCAACCACAAGTCCTCGAGCTAACGGAGAGTTCTGACCTGCAGACAGCCTCTGGGATCAAGGCAGGGCAGCCAGAGACTTCTCCAGACGGCCCTGCCCCCTCCGGCCACAGGCTATTTCCATGGGGCAATCCAAGTTGGCGGACTAGAGGGTGACTGCATCTCCAGTCGATCCAGAACCCAGGATTCAAGAAGGGGAGGCACTGAGAGACTCGGACTAAAATTAGGCCACGGGGTGAGTCTCCCCCACCAGGTGAAGCTCAGCCTGGGCGGGAGGCATGAATAGGGGCAGCTTATCAGAGCAGAGCAGGGCAGCTAGAGTCTTCCCCAAGTATCCCTGCACACTCCGGCAGTAAGCTCCCCCACACGGCCAGCTTCTCGGAGCAGGCTCCCCAGTGAAAGCCTTTCCACACACAGTCAGCTCCAAGCCCTGGAACCAGTAGCAGGCTAGGGGCAGCTTTCTTTGGAAGCACTGCATTATCAAGTTCCTCCAAGACTAATGACTACTGAAGTCTCAAAGGTGATACACTGAAAATCTACCAGGACACTATAAGCCAATAGAGGAAACCTGAAATATCTCAGAGTCCCACTGACATCTGACCAATATGAGAAAACAAGGGAAGAAAATGTCCCATACAAACCTAGATACTATATCAATAAAACCAATGACAGCACAGCAGAAGAAATGTCAGAAAGGGAGTTCAGAATGTACATAATTAAAACAATCAGAGAAGCAAACAAGGAGATGAAAGAGCAAATGCATGCATTGAAGAAGGGGATGAAAGAGCAAATGCAGGCATTAAATGATCGCACCAATCAACAGTTAAAAGAGCAAATAAGGGAAGCAAGAGATCATTTCAATAAAGAGTTAGAGATACTGAAAAAAAAAAACAAACAGAAATCCTTGAAATGAAGGAAACAATAAACCAAGTTAAGAACTCCATAGAAAGCATAACCAATAGGATAGAACACCTGGAAGACAGAACCTCAGACATTGAAGGCAAAATATTTAATCTTTAAAACAAAGTTGATCAAACGGAGAAGATGGTAAGAAATCATAAACAGAATCTACGAGAATTATGGGATATCATGAAAAAGTCAAATTTAAGAATTATTGGGATTGAGTAAGGCTTAGAGAAACAAACCAAAGGAATGAACGGAACAATCTATTCAATGAAATAATATCAGAAAATTTACCAAATCTGAAGAATGAAATGGAAAACCAAGTACAAGAGGCTTATAGGACTCCAAATACACAAAATTACAACAGACCCACACCAAGGCACATTATAATGAAAATACCTAACATACAAAATAAAGACACAATTTTAAAGGCCACGAGAGAAAAGAATAAAATTATATTCAGGGGGAAACCAATAAGAATATCAGCAGATTTTTCAATCCAGACCCTAAAAGCTAGAAGGGCCTGGAACAACACTTACCAAGCCCTGAAAGAAAATGGATGTCAACCAAGAATCTTATACCCAGGAAACTTACCTTCAGATTTGACGACTAAGTAAGATCCTTCCATCATAAACAAAATCTAAAGGAATTTACAAAAAGAAAACCGGCATTACAGAACATTTTCAGCAAAATATTCCATGAGGAAGAGATGAAAAACAACGATTCAAATCAGCAACAGGAGGAACTAGCCTCCTGTTGCTAGAACCCAAATCATGTCAACAAACAAAAATGAGTCAAATGACTGGGAATACAAATCATATCACAATAATAACCCTGAATGTTAATGGCCTGAACTCATCAATCAAAAGACATAGACTGGCAGATTGGATTAAAAAGAAAAATCCACCATTATGCTACCTTCAAGAGACTCATCTCAAAGAGATACCCATACAATAAAGGTGAAAGGATGGGAAAAAACATATCATGCACACGGACACAGCAAAAAAGCTGGAGTATCCATCCTCATTTTAGATATTGTGAACTTCAAGCCAAAAATAGTCAGAAGGGATAAAGAAGGACATTACATACTGCTTAAGGGAAGCATAAATCAGCAAGACATAACAATCATAAATATCTATGCCCCAAACAGTGGCTCATCCATGTATGTCAAACAAATCCTTCTCAATTCCAGAAATCAAATAGACCACACCACAATACTACTAGGCGATTTTAACACACCTCTCTCACCACTGGATAGATCTTCCAAACAAAAATTGAATAAAGAAACCATAGATCTCAATAACACAATCAACAATTTAGACTTAATGGACATATATAGAATATACCATCCAACAAAAAACGAATACACTTTCTTCTCAGCAGCACATGAATCCTACTCTAAAATAGACCATATTTTATGCCACAAAGCTAATGTTAGCAAATAACAAGAAGATAGAGATACTACCTTGTACTCTATCAGATCATAATGGATTGAAATTAGAAATAAATGACAGAATAAAAAACAGAAACTACTCCAATACCTGGAGATTAAATAATACACTATTATATGATGAATAGATAACAGAAGACATCAGGAGGGAAATTAAAAAATTCTTAGAAGTAAACGAGAACAAAGACACATCATATCAAAATCTCTGGGACACTATGAAAGCAGTACTTAGAGGAAGATTTATTTCATGGGGCGCATTCAACAAAAGAAGTAGAAATCAACAAATAAACGACTTAACACTACAACTCAAAGTCCTAGAAAAAGAAGAGCAGACCAACAACAAAAGTAGTAGAAGACAGGAAATAGTTAAAATCAGAGTCGAAATCAATGAAATTGAAACAAAAGAAACAATCAGAAAAATTAACAAAATAAATAGTTGGTTCTTAGAAAAAATAAACAAAATTGATAAACCCTTAGCCACACTAACAAAGAGACAGAGGGAGAAAGTTCAAATTACTAAAATTCAGAATGAACAAGGAAATACTGCAACAGACACGAGTGAAATACAAAACATAATTAGAAGCTATTTTGAAAACCTATACTCCAACAAAACAGAAAACCTCGAAGACATCAACAAGTTTCTAGAGACATATGAATTACCTAAACTGAACCAGGAGGACATACACAACTTAAATAAATTAATTTTCAGCAATGAAATAGAAGAGGTCATCAAAAGCCTACCAACAATGAAAAGTCCGGGAACAGATGGGTTCTCAGTCGAGTTCTACAAAGCCTTTAAAGAAGAGCTCATTCCAATACTCCTCAAAGTATTCCATGAAATGGAAGAGGCGGGAACCCTCCAAAAGTCATTCTATGAAGCCAATATCACCCTGATACCTAAACCAGACAGAGACACATCAAGGAAAGAAAATTTCAGACCAATATTTTTAATGAACATTGAAGCAAAAATTCTCAACAAAATTTTAGCAAATTACATACAAAAATATACTAAAAAGACAGTGTACCACGATCAAGTGGGTTTTATCCCAGGGATGCAAGGTTGTTTCAACATACGGAAATCAATAAATGTCATTCACCATATCAACAGACTTAAAGTTAAGAATCACATGATTATTTCAATCAATGCAGAAAAAGCATTCGATAAAATAGAGCATCCCTTCATGCTCAAAACACTAGAAAAAATTGGGGTAGTGGGAACATTCCTTAACTTTGTAAAGGCCATCTACGCTAAGCCCATGGCCAATATCATTCTAAATGATGAAAAACTGAAAGCATTCCCCCTAAAAACTGGAACAAAGCAGGGATGCCTTTTTTCACCACTTCTATTCAACATCATCCCTGAAACTCTAGCCAGAGTAATTAGACAAACCAAAGAAAATAAAGGGATACGAATTGGAAAAGAAGAACTCAAACTATCCCTGTTCGCTGATGACATGATTATATATTTAGAGGAATCTGGAAATTCCACCAGAAAACTTTTAGATCTCATAAGTGAATTCAGTAAAGTAGCAGGTTACAAGATCAATGCTCATAAATCCAATGCATTTTTATACATAAGTGATGAATTTTCAGAAAGAGAAATTAGGAAAACTACCCCATTCACAATAGCATCAAAAAAAAATAAAATACTTGGGAATCAATCTCACAAAAGAGGTGAAAGACCTCTACAATGAGAACTACAGAACACTAAAAAAAGAAATTAAAGAAAACCTTAGAAGATAGAATGATCTCCCATGTTCTTGGATAGGCAGAATTAATAATGTCAAAATGGCCATACTACCAAAAGTGCTATACAGATTCAATGCAATTCCAATTAAAATCCCAATGATGTGACTTACAGAAATAGAGCAAGCAATTATGAAATTCATCTGGAAGAATAAAAAACCCAGAATAGCTAAAGCAATCCTCAGTAGAAAGAGGGAAGCAGGAGGTATCGCAATACCAGATCTTCAACTCTATTACAAAGCAATAGTAACAAAAATGGCATGGTATTGGTACAAAAATAGAAAGGTAGATCAATGGTACAGAATAGAGGACATGGACACAAACCCAAATAAATACGATTTTCTCATACTAGACAAAGGGGCCAAAAATATGCAATGGAGAAAAGATAGCCTCTTCAACAAATGGTGCTGGGAAAACTGGAAATTCATGTGCAACAGAATAAAATCAAACCCCTATCTCTCACTCTGCACAAAACTCAACTCAAAATGGATCAAGGACCTCAGAATCAGACCAGAGACCCTTCATCTTATAGAAGAAAAAGTAGGTCCAGAGCTTCAACATGTTGACTTAGGATCAGACTTCCTTAATAGGACTCCCATAGCACAATAAATAAAAGCAAGAATCAATAACTGAGATAGATTCAAACAAAAAGCTTTCTCTCAGCAAAGGGAACTATCAGTAATGTGACGAGAGAGCCTACAGAGTGATAGAAAATCTTTGCCAACCACGCTTCAGATAGAGCACTAATTTCCAGAATCTATAAAGAACTCAAAAAACTCTACACCAAGAATACAAATATTCCAGTCAACAAATGGGCTAAGGAAATGAACAGACACTTCACAGATGAAGATGTACAAGCAATCAACAGATATATGAAAAATGTTCAACATCTCTAGTAATAAGAGAAATGCAAATCAAAACTACCCTAAGATTCCATCTCACCCCAATTAAAATGATGATTATCAAGAACTCAAGCAACAATAGGTGTTGGCAAGGATGTGGGAAAAAGGTACACTCATACATTGCTGGTGAGGTTGCAAATTAATGCAGCTACTCTAGAAAGCAGTATGAGATTCCTTAGAAAGCTTGGAATGGAACCACCATTTGACCCAGCTATCCCACTCCTTGGCCTATACCCAAAGGACTTAAAATCAGCATACTACAGAGATACAGCCACATCAATGTTCATAGTTGCTCAATTAACAATAGCCAGATTGTGGAACCAACTTTATACATTCAGTTGATGAATGTATAAAGAAACTGTGGTATTATATATACTATTTAATATTACTCCACCATAAAGAATGATAAAATTATGGCATTTGCAGGCAAATGGATGAAAGAGAATATTGGAGAATATTGTGCTAAGTGATATAAGCCAATCTCAAAAAAAACCAAAGAATGAATGATCTCACTGATAAGCACATAATGGGAGGTGGGAGGGGTTAGTGTTAGGGTTAGGCTTAGATTTAGGGTTAGGGTTAGGGAGGTGGCAAAAATGGAGGAAGGAAGGACTGTATAGAGGGAAAAGAGGGGTGGGAGGGGTGGTGGGAAGGGAAAAAATAACAGAATGAATCAAACAACATTACCCTATGTAAATTTATGATTACACAAATGGTATGCCTTTATTCCAAGTACAAACAGAGAAACAACATGTATCCAATTTGTTTACAATAAAAAATATTCTAACAAAGTTTTAATATCACTTTTGAGAATATTCTTGCAAGTTACCATGGTTGTATATCAAGACCAACAGTCCAGAGTGGTATAAGAGATAGGTTTATCTCTGTGTGTTTAGGAGGAAAAATATGTTGTAGCTGAACACTGAGTAGAAAATTATCCCAGTGATTTATTGTGACCTGGGGTAGAAGAGTGGCAATTCTATGTGGGAAAATTTATATGATAAGGTTGATAGTATAAAATGACTTCTTTGTGATCATTTGCACCTGAACCCCAAGCCAAAACAATCAAAAATATAGTCATTCCTGTATAACACTACTTTTCCTCTTGGACATTTTCTATGAGGAATTCTAACTAGCAGATATATGGGAAAATCAAGTTGGTGCTGGATCTTGCCTATAATCTCAGGCGTTGGGAAAGATGAGGAATGTGGTTCTCCTAGGCAAAGTCAGTTTCCCTAAATTAGTGAAGGCCTAAGACATTTAGTCAGACACTGTCTGTAAATAGAAATAGGGAAATTGTAGAGGTGATGGCTCACCAGTTCTGTGATTCCACAAACAATATTTGCTGGCAGAATAAAAAATCCTCTTCCAATTTTCAGGCTTCTGCTAGATATGTTTGCTGCAATTCCACTCAAGATTCATTAGAGTGAGCTTAATTTAAGAAAGTCATATCCATTGACCTCAAAATCAATCACTTCCAGTCAAAGTCCTTCGACCCTAGAATTGATCCTTCTCAACCAAATGCCTAGCTTATTTACCAGTGCTCTTGTAACAAGAGAGCAAAAGATGTGAGAGCTACAATACACTTTGTGGAATGGGCTGACATCAGGCATGTTGGATTTGAAGGGCATAGACTTTCCAGGCTCAGATAAAAGAATGCTTTTTTGTTTCTGTCCCAGGGTGTGTTTGTGGTTCTTGGGCAACATTGGTTTGATGAGTGGCTTTCCTGATATTCTGACTGTGCTGGAGATCCTGCCTGATGTCACAGAAAGGTATCATAACAGAAAAATGAGGTCATGAGTCCCATGGAAACAAGCGAGGTTTTATTTCCTGGTGCTTCAGACAAACATTCAAGAGAAGCTGCAACTCACCTGTGATGGGAAGAGGGAATATGAAGGGATCGTGTCTCTGATGCCTTCTCTTTTCAAGAAATGTGATCCTAACATCTTCTACCAGGAGAAGAGGAGTCAGGGTGTTTTGAGGTTGCCACCCTCCAGCCCCTTTTCCATCCAGTTTCTTCCATTACAGGAACCCCACTGAAGCCTGACAGCCCTCCCCCCAACCCTGCAGGCCCAGTAGGTGGCATTGCCTTTGTTTGGATGCACCAGGTACCATGGCCATCTGCCCACCCAGATACTTATGCAGGCAATTATCCCACACCAGGCCTTGTGCACCAGGGACCCAGAGTGGACCAGAGGGTGAGTGGGTCATCCTGGTTAGCACCAGCCCCAGTGGTATTGCACTAGGAATGTACTCCTGCCAACCTGGCCTCACCTGGTATTTTCCTGAGTTAGGAACAGGCCTAGAACCCTAACAAACACATGGAATTATGGCTGTTGTCAGCAAAGATCAGGGGATCATGTGAAGCTTGGTAGGTTACATGATGATTGAATTAGGAAACATCACACCAACTCGGGTGGCATGCTCCAGTTTCCTATAATTCCCAAAGAGGAGACAGCTTGAACCTGGCTAGTTTGACTTCTTAGTGGAAGTGTGTGGCAGCTACTATCCCTATGAGAAGAGGATTCAATCCATCTTCTAGCATGTGTGATGGAGTCATCAAAGAATATAGCAAGCAAGGAGAGTTGTTCTGGGATCATTCCACCCACCAATTCCAATCTCATTTGCTGCTGCCTAACAACTAGTCTGCACAGAAATTCTTGGATTAGTTTTCAAGGGAATTTTCAATCACTTTTAATTGCAGAAATATCTGGTCAACTGTATTCACATAATGGTTCATTCCTAGACTTGACTACTGCCTGTCTGGCACAAGGCCCTCTGTAACAATTCCAAGGGTCCTTTTCCAGACCTGGGGGTAAGCAAACTGCAGGCAGTGTCACAGTTCCTGGCAAAACTATGCTCCTATATAGCAAAACAGATGATCTCGTGCCTGATGATGGTTAGATGAGCACACTTTAACAGGGCCTAATACCAATCTTGAACATGCATCACACTAAAGGAGGGGGATGGTACAAAGGTTCAAAGTAAAATGTTCAAAACCCAAGAGGAAAGTTCATTCTGGAGGCACTAAATGCAGAATGGAGTTGGAAATAAATACCAACATATATGAAGAGTCACTAAAAAAAAAAAATCATTGTTAATGGTCTCCCAAAAAATTCACCAGATTTTCTCATGTACTTAGTATTATACATAACAAAGAAGTACTCATGATATCCTTCTGTAAGGAACAGTAATTTCAGACAGTAATTCAACTTGCAAAGGTCATCAGTGCCCTTGAAAATTTTTGGCCTAATCTGTTGCTTGAAAGGGACAGTGAATTACAGGTATGCTGATTTACTTTTCTGACATATGACCTATGAGGAAAGGCATTCCTTATACCACAGCACCTACACCCAAACACATAAGTTTACAAAAGTATAAATTTGGAAATGCATCACTGAATGATTGCTCTCATAAAAAAAAGTGCAGCACTACTTCAGAAATTTAAACAAAATATCTTGCTAAAATACAAAAATGAATAACAACATGGGTGAAGCCTGAATTTTAAAAATAGAAAATTTTGAAAAATTACTAAAGATGGAATAGGATTTACCAAACAGGAAAAGCAGATCCTAAAGCATTTCCAAAAATCCAAATCCTTTCTTTTTCTTGTGATTACTTATATCCGCCACAAACATGCCAAACACCTAATGTCTCTGATTTCATTCTTTCAATGTGAATTCTTTGAAATAGGCATTTTTTGTCATTCTTTACCCTACCACCACAATCCATTAATCCCCCAAACCATAGTAAATATGAGAACAACTTATCTTTCACCCAATTCTACACAGCATCCTTTAAGAACACCAATCAACTTAGCAAAATCTATGAAAATACTTCAATATTATTGAGACTAGACCTCTAATAATACGGGGAAACCAGGTTAAAATATACCTTTTCCTCCAAAACAACATCAGCAAAACATAAGATATATATTCCAACACAATTTATAAATTAAAAAAAATAATATCTTCAAAATACCAAGCACAACAATTTGCATACAAATTGATGGAATTTAAGAATATCATGCTAAGTGAAGTAAACCTATACCAAAAAACCAAAGGTTGAATGTTTTCCCTGATAAGTGGATGATGATATATAATGGGGGTGGTGGGGTAGGGGTGAGAGAAAAATGGAGGAACTTTATGTAGAGGGAAATGAGAGGGAGGGGGTATGAAAAATGGTGGAATGAGACAGACATAATTATCCTATGTACATGTATGATTACATGAATGTTATGAATCTACATCGTGCACAACCATAGAAACAAAATGATGTACCCCATTTTTGTACAATGAATCAAAATGCACTCTGTAAAAATAAAAAATAAATTTTAAAAAATACCAAACACAACAGAATGAGAAAATGTAGGGCCAAGGGCAACTCTCTTTTGTCTTCACAACATGGTAATCCAGTTGATATTGAGGTTGACTTGAAAAATACCCAGGTGTAGAAGTCCACTCCTTGTGCCCCAGAAGGCTACTACTTCACAATGACAACTGCAGTTGAAATTTTGAGTTTCATTTCAATAACCGTGCTTAGTATTTTCTTCTTGAAAAACTTGCTGATTAAATACCTACATCAGTATATTCATATTATTATATCTATCAGTTCCTGAGAGATGCCTCATTTCCAGGAATAAATTCTCTTAAGAAATCCATGTCATTGTGGAAGTACTATGACTGCCACTGCATGTCTCTGCTGAAAATTCTCAATGGAATGTGTTTCCATTTAAAATCGGGGCTTTCCCACTTAAAACTTAGGCTTTTCCAACCTTGGTTTATTCACATGAATTAACAGAGAACAAATCGTGGAGACATTGAAAGTATGTTGTTATGTCAAGAGGCTCTTTAATGTAGGTGACTAGAATCTCTTCTGGTCCAACATTGTGATATCCTTGGCAGAAAAATCACCACAAGACTAAGCAAAAAATTGGTAACAAATTTTAAACTGCACTTTGAGAACATTCCTGCAAGTAACCTTGGTTGCATATTAAGATGCACAGTTCAGAGGGGTATCATAAGGGAAAGATATATACCTGTGTGTTAAGGAGTAAAAGGTTGTAGCTAAATGCTGAGCAGAAAATTTTCCCAGTGATATGTTGTGGCCTGGGGTAGGAGGTTTGGGGGTCCTATATGGGAAATTTATATGCTCAGATCCTTAGTACAAAATGAGATTTTGGGGATCATTCACACCTGAGCCCCAAGCCATTACAATCAAAATGTATTCCTGTATCACACTACTTTTCCTCCTGGACTTTTTCTTTGAGAAATTGTAACCAGCAGAAATATGGGGGAAATGCACAGCCCCAAGTTGGTGCTGGATCTTGCCTATAATCTCAGGTATGGGGGAGAATGAGGAAGGTGGTTCTCCTGGGCAAAGCCAGGTAACCTAAATCAGTGAAGACTTAAGACACTTAGCCAGATCCTGTCTATAAATAGAAACATGCAATAAGAAACAGTGATGGCTTACAGGTTCTGTGATCCCAGGGATAATATTTGCTGGCAGAATAAAATATCCTCATCCTACTTTGAGACTTCTGCTAGATTTACTTTGTGCAATTTCACTCAAGATTCATTACAGTGATCTTAATTTAAGGAAGTTGTATCTATTGAATTCTCAATCGATCAGTTCCAGTCAAAATCCTTTGACCCTGGATTTGATCCTTCTCAAAGATATGCCTAACTTGTTCACCAGTGTACCTGTGACATAAGAGCAAAAGATTCAAGAGCTAAAACATACAAATTGGAATGGGTTTGCATCTGTCATGCTGGATTTGATGGGTGTGGACATTCCAGACTCACATAAGGGAACGCATATTTGTTTTTGTCCCCAGGGTTCTTTGATGGTCTTGGGAAACCTTAGTTTGATGAGTGGTATGCCTGATATCCTGACTGTGCTTATGATACTGCCAGATGTCCCAGAAAGACGTCATGTCAGAAAAAGTGGTTTACTGTTCCCATGTCAACAAGAGAGACTTCAGGTCCTGGCACTACAGACCAAGATTCAAGACTAACTCTGATGAAAAGTGGAAATACAAAGACAGTGTATCCCAGGGGCCTTCTCTTTTCAAGAAATGTGATCCTAACATCTTCTACCAAGAGAAGAGGAGCCAGGGTGTGTTGGGGTAGCAACCCTATGGGTCTTTGATTGATCCAGCTTCTTTCATTACAGGAACCCCACTGAAACCTGACAGCCCCAAAACCCTGCATTCATGGTAGGTGGTGCTGCATTTCCTTGTAAGCACCAGGCATCATGGCTGCCTGCCCACCATCATCCTTATGCAGGCAATTATCCAACACAAGGACTTGTGCACCTGGGACAGAAAGTGGTGTGGGAGGGCATGTGGTCATCCTGCTTAATATCAGCCCCAGTTTCATTGCACTCAGAATGTGCTCCTGCACTCCTGGGCTCACCCAAGATTTTCCTGGTCAGGAAACAGGCCTAGGACCATAAAAAGCATGGAAGGATGACTGTTGACAGCAAAGGTCAGGGATTCATGCAGTGCAGCTTGGTGGATTAGGTGATGATCAAATTGGGAAACATCACTCCAACTGGAGTGGAATGCCCTTCCTTCCTAGAATGCCCAAACAGGGAACAATTTTACCTTGGATATTTGTCTTCTAAGTGGAAGTGTGTGGCAGCTATTATCCCTAAAGTGGAGAGAATGGAGTCAACTTCTCAGCATGTGTGATGGACTCATGGATGGAGCTAGCATGTGAGGAGAGATATTCTGGGCTCACCCCACCTGGCACAACTAGGTTACATACAGAAATTCTTGGGATGAGTTTCCAAGGGGACCTTCAATCACCTTTAATTTCAGAAATATCTGGCCAGGCAGTATTCACATAATGGTTTATTCTGTAGACTTCACTACAGGCTGATTGGCACAAAGCCCTTTGTGACAATGCCAAGTGTCCTTTTCTAGCCCTGAGAGGATGCAAACTGCAGGCCAGTGTAACAGTTATTGGCAAAACTATTCTCCAATAAAGTGAAAGTGATGGATCAAACAAGTGTCTGATGATGGTGAGATAAGTACCTTTTCACAGGGCATAATACCAATCTTGAACATGTATCATGCTGAGGGAGAGGGAGAGACAAAGGTGCAAAGAAAAATATTCAAGAAGGGAAGAGTAACTTTCATTTTGGTGGCACTAAATACATAATGGTGTTTCAGACTAAAACCACCTTAAGTTAAGGGTCACTAAAAAAAAAAGTCATTGTAAATGATCTCCCAAAAAATTCCAGAAGATTTCCACAGCTACTAAATATTATACAAATAGAGCAAGAAGTAATCATGAGATCATTCTGTAAGCAATGGTAATTTTGAACAGTAATTCAACTTGCAAAGGTCACCAGCACCACTGGATTTTGGGGGGATAATCTTTTGCTTGAAAGGAACCGTGAATTATAGGAATGTTGATTTTACTTGTCTGGCACTGGGCCTTTGAGGAAAGGCATTCCTTACACCACAGCACCTACACTGAAACATGTAAGTTTAAACAAGTGCAAATTTGGAAATGCAGCACTGAATGATGACTCTCCTAAAAAAGAGGGTGACACAACTTTAGAAATTAAAAAAAAAAAATCTTGCTAAAATACAAAATGAATACCCAATATGGGCAAACCATGAATTTCAAAAACAGAAAATTTTGAGAAATAACCAAGGATGTCATAGGTCTTACAGAGCAGGAAAAGCAGATCCTAAAGCATTACCAAAAATTCAAATCCTTTTTTTTTTTGTTGTTGTTGTTGTATTGCTTATATTCACCACAAGCCTAACACAAACCAATTTTTCTGATTTCGTTCTTTCAATGTGAGTCCTTTAAATATGGATTATTTGTCATTGCTTACCATACCAAGCACAATACAATAATTCCCAGAACCATAGTAAATACGAGAACAGCACATCTTTCATCCAATTCTGTGTAGCATCTTCTAAGGACATCAATCATACTTATCAAAATTGATAAAAATACTTCAATATTATTGAGAGTACACCTCCAATGATACAGGGACTCCAGGTTAAAATACTCCCTAATCCTCCTGAATGATATCAGCAGAAGATAATACATGTATTCAGCCACAATTCATACATTTTCAAAATATTTTCTTCAAAATAACAAGAAAAACAGAATGAGAAAATTCAGGGCCAAGGGCAGTTCTCATTTTTCTTCACATCTTGGTATTTCAGTTGATACTGATGTTGACTTAAAAAATGGTTAGGAGGGGGGTTTTATGAAAAGGCCAAATTTGAGAATTATTGGGATTGAGGAAGGCTTAGAGAAACAAACGAAAGGAATGAACAATCTATTCAATGAAATAATATCAGAAAATTTCCCAAATCTGAAGAATGAAATGGAAAATCAAGTTCAAGAGGCTTATAGGACTCCAAATGCACAAAAATACAACAGACCCACACCAAGGCACATTATCATGAAAATACCTAACATACAAAATAAAGACACAATTTTAAAGGCTGTGAGAGAAAAGAACCAAATTACATTCAGGGGGAAACCAATATGGATATCAGCACATTTTTCAATCCAGACCCTAAAAACTAGAAGGGCCTGGAGCAACATTTTTCAAGCTCTGAAAGAAAATGGATGCCAACCAAGAATCTTATACCCAGCAAAACTTACCTTCAAATTTGATGATGAAATAAAATCATTCCATGATAAACAAAAGCTAAAAGAATTTACAAAAAGAAAGCCAGCATTTCAGAACATTCTGAGCAAAATATTCCATGAGGAAGAGATAAAAAATAAAGAAGCAAATCAGCAAAGGGAGGAATTATCCTAAATGAACTGTCAAATAAAGAAGGAACCAAGGTGTGTCAAAAATATAAATAAATAAATAAATAAAATTTTAAGTATGAACAAAATGACCGGGAATACAAATCATATCTCAATAATAACCCTGAATGTTAATGGCCTGAATTCATCAATCAAAAGACATAGACTGGCAGATTGGATTAAAAAGAAAGATCCAACAATATGTTGCCTGCAAGAGACTCACCTCATAGAAAGAGATACCCATAGACTAAAGGTGAAAGGATGGGGGAAAATATACCATGCACGTGGACTCAGCAAAAAAGCTGTAGTATCCATCCTCATTTCACATAATGTGGACTTCAAGCCAAAGTTAGTCAGAAGGGATAAAGAAGGACATTTCATACTGCTTAAGGGAAGCATAAATCAGCAAGATATAACAATCATAAACACCTATGCCCCAAACAGTGGCTCATCCATGTATGTCAAACAAATCCTTCTCAATTTTAGAAACCAAATAGACTGTAACACAATAATACTAGGTGATGTTAACACACCTCTCTCACCACTGGACAGATCTTCCAAACAAAAATTGAACAAAGAAACCATACATCTCGATAACACAATCAATAATTTAGACTTAACAGATATTTATAGAATATACCATCCCACAAAGAGTGAATACACTTTCTTCTCAGCAGCACATGAATCCTTCTCTAAAATAGACCATATATTATGCCACAAAGCTAATGTTAGCAAATACTAGAAGATAGAGACACTACCTTGTATTCTATCAGATCATAATGGATTGAAATTAGAAATAAATGAAAGAGTAAAAAACAGAAACTACTCCAACACCTGGAGATTAAACAATATGCTATTATATGATGAATGGATAACAGAAGATATTAGGAGGGAAATTAAAAAATTCTTAGAGGTAAATGAGAACAAAGAAACATCATATCAAAATCTCTGGGACACGATGAAAGCAGTACTTAGAGGAAACTTTATTTCATGGAGCGCATTTAATAAAAGAAGTAAAACTCAACAAATAAACGACCTAACACTACAGCTCAAAGCCCTAGAAAAAGAAGAGCAGACCAACACCAAAAGTAGTAGAAGACAGGAAATAGTTAAACTCAGAGCTGGAATCAACGAAATTGAAACAAAAGAAACAATACTAAAAATTGACAAAATAAACAGTTGGTTCTTCAAAAAAATAAACAAAATTGATAAACCTTTAGCCACACTAACAAAGAGAAGATGAGAGAAAACCCAAATCACTAAAATTCGGAATGAACAAGGAAATATCACAACAGACATGACTGAAATCCAAAACATAATTAGAAGCTATTTTGAAAATCTATACTCCAACAAAATAGAAAATTTTGAAGACATCAACAGGTTTCTGGACATATGAATTGCCTAAACTGAACGAGGAGGACATACACAATTTAAATAGACCAATTTCAAGTAATGAAATAGAAGAAATCATCAAAAGCCTTCCAACAAAGAAAAGTCCAGGACCAGACGGGTTCTCTGCCGAGTTCTACAAAACCTTTAAAGAAGAGCTCATTCCAATACTTCTCAAAGTATTCCATAAAATAGAAGAGGAGGGAACTCTCCCAAAGTCATTCTATGAAGCCAATATTACCCTGATACCTAAACCAGACAGAGACGCATCGATGAAAGAAAATTTTAGACCACTATCCTTAATGAACATCGACACAAAAATTCTAAACAAAATTTTAGCAAGTTGCATACAAAAACATATTAAAAAGATAGTGCACCATGATCAAGTGGGTTTTATCCCAGGGATGCAAGGTTGGTTCAACATCAAGAAATCAATAAATGTAATTCACCATATCAATAGACTTAAAGTCAATAATCACATGATTATTTCAATAGATGCAGAAAAAGCATTTGACAAAATACAGCACCACTTCATGCTCAAAACACTAGAAAAAATAGGGATAGTGGGAACATTCCTTAACATTCTAAAGGCCATCTATGCTAAGCCCATGGCTAATATCATTCTTAATGGTGAAAAACTGAAAGCATTCCCCCTAAAAACTGGAACAAAGCAGGGATGCCCTCTTTCACCACTTCTTTTCAATATCATCCTTGAAACTCTAGCCAGAGCAATTAGACAGACCAAAGAAATTAAAGGGATAAGAACTCAAACTATCCCTATTTGCTGATGATATGATTATATACTTAGAGGAACCAGGAAATTCCACCAGAAAACTTTTAGATCTCATAAGTGAATTCAGTAAAGTAGTGGGATATAAGATCAATGCACATAAATCTAAGGCATTTTTATACATACTTGATGAATCTTCAGAAAGAGAAATTAGGAAAACTACCCCATTCACAATAGCATCAAAAAAAATAAAATACTTGGGAATCAATCTCACAAAAGAGGTGAAAGACCTCTACAAATGAGAAATACAGAACACTAAAAAAAAGAAATTAAAGAAAACCTTAGAAGATGGAAAGATCTCTCATGTTCTTGGATAGGAAGAATTAATATTGTCAAAATGGCCATACTACCAAAAGTGCTATACAGATTCAATGCAATTCCAATGAAAATCCCAATCATGTACCTTACAGAAATAGAGCAAGCAATCATGAAATTCATCTGGAAGAATAAAAAACCCAGAATAGCTAAATCAATCCTCAGTAGAAAGAGTGAAGCAGGGGGTATCGCAATACCAGATCTTCAACTCTACTACAAAGCAATAGTAACAAAAACGGCATGGTATTGGTACCAAAATAGAAAGGTGGATCAATAGTACAGAATAGAGGACATGGACACAAACCCAAATAAATACAATTTTCTCATACTAGACAAAGGGGCCAAAAATATGCAATGGAGAAAAGATAGCCTCTTCAACAAATGGTGCTGGGAGAATTGGAAATCCATATGCAACAGAATGAAACTAAACCCATATCTCTCACCATGCACGAAACTAAACTCAAAATGGATCAAGGACCTCGGAATCAGACCAGAGACCTTGCATCTTATAGAAGAAAAAGTAGGTCCAAATCTTCAACATGTCAGCTTAGGACCAGACTTCCTCAACAGGACTCCCATAACACAAGAAATAAAAGCAAGAATCAATAACTGGGATAGTTTCAAACTAAAAAGCTTTGTCTCAGCAAAGGAAACTATCAGCAATTCGAACAAAGAGCCTACAGAGTGGGAGAAAATCTTTGCCAATCATACTTCAGATAGAGCGCTAATCTCCAGAATCTATAAAGAACTCTACACCAAGAATGCAAATAATCCAATCAACAAATGGGCTAAGGAAATGAATAGACACTTCACAGAAGAAGATCTACAAGCAATCAACAAACATATGGAAAAATGTTCAACATCTCTAGTAATAAGAGAAATGCAAATCAAAACCACCCTAAGATTCCATCTCACCCCAATTAGAATGGCAATTATCAAGAATACAAGCAACAACAGGTGTTGGCGAGGATATGGGGAGAAAGGTACACTCATACATTGCTGGTGGGGCTGCAAACTAGTGCAGCCACTCAGGAAAGCAGTGTGGAGACTCCTTAGAAACTTGGAATGGAACCTTCATTTGACCCAGCTATCCCACTCCTTGGCCTATACCCAAAGGACTTACAATCAGCATATTACAGAGATACAGCCACATCAGTGTTCATAGCTGCTCAGTTCACAATAGCCAGATTGTGGAACCAACCTGGATGTCCTTCAATTGATGAATGGATAAAGAAACTGTGGCATATATATACAATGGAATATTACTCAGCCATAAAGAATGATAAAATTATGGCATTTGCAGGCAAATGGATGAAATTGGAGAATATCATGCTAAGTAAGATAAGCCAATCTCAAAAAAACCAAAGGACAAATGATATCACTAATAAGTGGATGATGACACATAATGAGGGGTGGGAGGGGTTAGTGTTAGGGTTAGAGTTAGGGGTAGGTAGGGGGCAATAATGGAGGAAGGAAGGACTGTATAGAGGGAAAAGAGGGGTGGGAGAGTTGGGAGGGAAGGGAAAAAATAACAGAATGAATCAAACAACATTACCCTATGTAAATTTATGATTACACAAATGGTATGCCTTTACGCCATGTACAGAGAAACAACATGTATCCCATTTGTTTACAATAAAAAAAAATGGTTAGGAGTAGAAGTTCATGCCCTGTGCCCCAGGATGCTATTCATTCACAAGGTCCACTGTGGTTGAAATTTTGAGTTTCATGCCACTAATCCTAGAGAGCATTTTTCTCCTTGAATAACTTGCTGATTAAATACCCACATCAGTGTATTCATAAGAATAATATAACCTATCACTTCCTGAGAGGTGTCTTATTTCCAGGAATGACAACTTTTAAGAAATCCAGGGCACTGGGGAAGCCCTGCTGGCTGCAACCACAGCTCTATGCTGAAAATTCTCAATGAAATGAGTTTTCACTTAAAACTGGGACTTTTTCACTTAATTTGTGCTTTTCTAACCTTAGTAAATTCATTTGTGTTAATGGAGGACAAAATGTGGAGACACTGGAAGGTTGTTGTTGTCTGAAGAGGCTCTTTAAAGTAGGTGACTGGATCCTCTTTGTATCTGACTTTGTGATATGCTTGGCACGGAAACCACCCCAAGGCAAATTAAAAATTTTCTAACAAATTTTTAATTTTATTTTTGAGAACATTCTTGCAAGCAACCTTGATTGCATATCAAGACCCACAGTCCAGAGTGGTATCATAAGAGAAAGGGTTATCTCTCTGTGTTTAGGAGGAAAAATATTTTAACTGAATACTGAGCAGAAAATTGTCAAAATGATTTATTGTGACCTGGGATAGGAGGAGTGGCAGTCCTAAGTGGGAAAATTTATATGCTAGGTTGTTAGTATAAAAGGGCACTTTGGGATCATTTATACCTGATACTCAAGTTATTACAATCCAAATATACTCATTCCTTTATCACACTACAGGAATTTTTTCCCCTGGACTTTTTCTTTGAGAAACTCTAACCAGCAGATACCCCCATGGTGGTGCTGGTTCTTGCCTATAATTTGATGTATAGGGAGGATGAGGAAGGTGGTTCTTTTAGGCAAAGTCAGTTTCCCTGAAGTACTGAGAGCCTAAGACACTTAGCCAGACCCTTTCTGTAAATAGAAATAGTCAAAGGGAAGAGGTTTCAGCTCATGAATTCTGTGCTGCCAAGAACAATATTTGCTAGCAGAATAAAAAAATCCTCATCCAATTTTCAGACTTCAGCTAGATATGTTTGCTGCAATTCCAATGAAGATTCATAACAGTGAGCTTAATTTATGAAAGTCATATCCATTGAGCTCTAAAACAATCACTTCCAATCAAAATCCTTCAATCCTGGGTAAGATCCTTCTCAAAGAAATGCCTAACTTGGTTACCAGTGCTCCTGTGACATGACAGGAAAAGGTGGAGAGCTACAATATACAAATTGGAATGGACTGGCACTTGGCAAGTTAGATTTTAAGCTCCTGGATGTTCCAGGTTCAGGTAAGAGAATGCATTTTTTTTTTCTGTCCCCAAGTGGTATTTGTGGGAATTGGGCAACATTGGATTGACGAGTGGTATCCCTGATATTCTGGCTGCACTGCAGATACTGCCTTATGTCACAGAAGTGTGTCATGACAGAACAATGAGGTCATGATTCATATGGCAACAACAGGCTTTAGGTCCTGGCACTTCAGACAAGATTCAAGAGAAGTTTCAGCTCAGCTATAATGGGAAGAGGGAATATGAATGGAACATGTTCCAGGTAACTTCTCTTTTCAACAAATGTGATCCTAACATATTCTACAAGGAGAAGATGAGCCAGGGTGTGTTGGTGGTTTGACCCCATGGGCCTTTGATCCATTCAGCTTCTTCCATTACAGGAACCCCACTGAAATTTGACAGTCCCACTATTCTGCAGGCCTGGTAGATGACGCCACATTTCTTTGCACACACCATGAATCATTGCCAACTGCCCACCCAGATCCTGATACAGGCAATTATCCCACGCCAGGTCTTGTGTACCTGGGACAAACACAGATTGGAGGAAGGGCAAGTGGGTCATCCTGCTTAGCACTAGCTGCAGGGGCATTGCATCGGAATGCACTCCTGAAGGCCGGGACTCACCTGGGATTTTTCTGAGTCAGGAAACAGGCTAGGACCCTAAAAACACACTGAATAATTGCTGTTGGCAGCAGAGTTCAGGGGATCATGCAGTGTAGCTTGGTGAGTTAGGTGGTGATTGAATTGGGAAACATCACACCAACTTGGGTGGCCAGAGTTGGAACCTGGGAAGTTTGTCCTCCAAGTGGACAGGTTTGGCAACTATTATTTCTAATGTGTAGACCATGGAGTCAATTTCTCAACATGTGTGGTGGTGCATTGGAAGGAGTTAGCAAGAGAGAAGAGATGTTCTGGACTCACAACACCTGCCAGGTCCAATCTCATTTTTTGTTGCCTTACAACTAGGCTATGAACAAAATTCTTGGGATGGGTTTCCAAGGGGTCTTTCAATCACCTGTAATTGCAGAAATATCTGCACAATCTCTATTCATATACTGGCTTATTCTCTAGCAGGGAGTACTGTTTGTTGACACATGGCCCTCTGTGACAATGCCAAGGGTCAGTTTCCATCCCTTGGAGAATGTAAACCACAGGCAAGTGTAACAGTTAATGGCAAAACTATGCTCCAAAATAGCAAAACTCTTGGATGAAACAAGTGCCAGATGATGGTGAGATGAGCACACTTTATCAGGGCATAATACCAAATTTGAACATGCATCACAGTGAAGGAGAGGGATGGTACAAAGGTGAAAGACAACATATTCAAAAAGTCAAAAGAAAAGTTCATTCTGGAAGCAATAAATGCTGAACAGTGTTGGAGATAAAAACCAACTTAACTGAAGAGTCACTAAAAAAAAACATTGTTAATGATCTCCAAAAAAATTCATGAAAATTTAATCAGCTACTAAATATTTTACAAATACAGGAAGAAATAATCATGAGATTATTCTGTAGGCAATGTTAATTTCGGACTGTAGTTCACCTTGGAAATGTCATCACGCCATTGGAAATTTTGGCCTAATCTGTTGCTGGAATGGGACAGTGGATTACAGATATGCTGACTTTGCTTTTCTGGTGCCTGACCTATGAGGAAAGGCATTCCTTACACCACAACCCCAACACCCAACATATACATTTAAGCAAGTACAAATTTTGAAATGCAGCACTTCTTGATGTCTCTAGTAAATAAGAGTGCAACACAACTTCAGAAATTTAAACAAGAACATCTTGCTAAACTACAAATATGAATACCCATTATGGGAAAAACCTGAATTTCAAAAGCAGAAAATTGTCAGGAAAGATGTTATGTTACTTACTGAGCAGAAAAGGCATATCCTAAAGCATTACCAAAAATCCAAATCCTTTTTTTTCTTTTTATTGCTTATATTCACCACAAACATGCCACACACTTAATGTCACTGATTTCACTCTTTCAATGTGATTCCTTTCAAATAGGGGTTATTTTGACATTCCTTACCCTACCAAGTTCAATCCAATCATTCCCAGAACCATAATAAATATGAGAACAGCATGTCTTTCACCCAATTCTACAGACCATCTTTTAAGAACATCAAACACACTTAGAAAAATCTATAAAAATACTTCAATATTTTTGAGACTAGACCTCCAATTTTTCAGGGTCATAAGATGAAAACACACCCTATTCCTCCTGAAAGATATCATTAGAAAATAAGATTTGTATTCAGTCACAATTCATGTATTTAAAAAAAACCAAAAAAACAAAACTTCAAAATACTAAGCACAATACAATGAGAAAATTCAGGCCCAAGAGCAGCTCTCTTCTGTCTTCATATCTTGGTATTCCAGTTGATATTGAAGTTGACTTGAAAAATGCACAAGTGTAGAAGTCCACTCCCTGTGACCCAATAGGATACTATTTCACAAGGACCACTGCAGTTGCAATTTTAAGTTTCATGACACTATCTCCGTTGAACATTTTCTTCTTTAACAACTTGCTGATTAAACACTATCTCCGTTGAACATTTTCTTCTTTAACAACTTGCTGATTAAATACTTGCATCAGCATATTCATAAGAATGATATGACCTATCAGTTTTTGACTGATGTCTCATCTACAGGAATACCAGCTCTTAAGAAATCCAGGCCACTGTGGAAGCACTGCTGACTGCATCATAACTCCATGCTGAAAATTCTCAATGGAATGTGTTTCCAATTAAAACTGGGGCTTTTCGACTTAATGTACTTCTTTTCAAAACTTGGCTTTTTCACTTAATTTAACAATACAAAATGTGGATACGTTGTTGTCACCTGAAGAAGCTCTTTAAGGTAGATGACCAAATTCTCTTCTGATCTGACTTTGTGATATGCTTAGCAGAATCCCCCCTGAGGATGAAGCAAAAAAATTTCTAACAAAATTTTCATTTCACTTTGAGAACATTAATGCGAATAACCTTTGTTACATATCAAGACCCACAGTCCAGAAGGGTATCATAAGAGAAGGGTTTTTCTCTGTGCATTTAGGAGGGAAAATGTTCTGGCTGAATGCTGAGCAGAAAATTACCCCAGTGATTAATTTTATCTTGGGTAGAAGGTGTGTCAGTCTTCTATGGGAAAATTCAAATGGCAAGTTTGTTAGTATAAAAGGAGATTTGGGGGATCACTCAACACCTGAACCCCAAGCCATTATAATCAAAATGTACTCATTCCTGTATCACACTACTTTTCCTTCTGGACTTTTACTTTGAGAAATTCTAACCGGCAGATATCTGGAAAAATGCACAGCCCCATGGTGGTACTGGATCTTACCTATAATCCCAGGTATGGGGAATGATGAGGAAGGTTGTTGCCCCAGGAAAAGCATGTTTTCCTAATTTAGTGAAGGCCTAATACACTTAACCAGATCCTGTCTGTAAATAGAACTATTCAAAGGGAAGAGGTGAGGGCTAATAGGTTCTATGATTGCAGGGACAATATTTGCTGACAGAATAAAAAATCCTCTTCCAATTTATACACTTCTGCTAGATATGTTTGCTGCTATTCCACTCAAGGTTCATTACAGTAAGCTTAATTTAGGAAAGTTATATCCATTGAACTCTCAGTCACTTCCAGTCACAATCCTTTGACATAGGATTTGATCCTTCAGAAAGAAATGCCTAACTTGGTTACCAGTGCTCCTGTGACATGAAAGAAAAAGATGCAAGAAGTACAATATAAAAAGTGGAATGGGCTGGCATCTGGTATGTTGGATTTGAAGCACTTGGATATTCCAGGTTCAGGTAAGAAAATACATTTTTGTTCTTGTCCCCAGTGGGTGTTTGTGGGTCTTTGACAACACTGGTTTGATGAGTGGCTTCCCTGATATCCTGGCTGTGTCAGAGATACTGCCTGATGTCATAGAAAGGCATCATGACAGAACAATGAGGTCATGGTTCCCATGTCAACAAGAGAGACTTCAGGTCCTTATGCTTCAGACCTAGATTCAAGAAGGGTGCCAGATCAGCTGTGATGGGAAGAGAGAGTACAAAGGCAGCTTGTCTCAGGTGCCTTCTGTCTTCAAGAAATGTGATCCTAACATATTCTTCCAGGAGAACAGAAACCAGGGTGTGTTGTGGGTGTGAACCAAGCGGCCTTTGAAGAATCCAGATTCTTCCCTTACAGGAACCCCACTGAAGTTTGACAGCCCCCACTGCCCTGCTGGTATGGTAGTGAATTGCCTTAGGTTTGAAACATCAGGCATAAGGGCTACTGTGCACCCTGATTCTGATGTAGGCAATATTTCACACCAGGTCTTGTGCACCTGGGACCAACAGAGTGGTGTGGGGGTGCAAGCAAGTCATTCTGCTCAGCACTAGCTCCAAGAATATTGCACTCAGAATGTTCTCGTGCATGCCTGGGTTCACCAGGGATATTCCTGAGTCAGAAAAGTGGCCTAGAACCCTGAAAAGAACATAGAATGATGACTGATGACAGCAAAGGTCAGGTATTATGCAATTTTGTGAGTTAGGTGTTGATTGAATTGGGAACCATCACACCAACTCAGGTGCCATGCCCCTCTTTCTATGAATACCCATACAGTAGACAGTTGGAACCTGGGAAGTTTGACTTCTAAGTGGGAATGTGTGGCAGCTATTATACCTAATGAGAAGATGGAATCAATCTCTCAGCATTTGTGATAGAGTACTGGAAGGATCTAGTAGCTAAGAGAGATGTTCTGGTCTCACTTCACCTGCCAGTTCCAAATTCTTTTGCTGTTGCTTTACAATTGAACTGCAATCAGAAATTCTTCAGATTGAGTTTCCAAGGAGACCTTCCATCACTTTTAATTGCAGAAATATCTGGCCAAATTGTATTCACATAATGATTCATTCTCTAGAAGTGACTACTGCCTGTTTGTCGCAAGGCCCTCTATGACAATGCCAATAACTCTTTTCCAGTCCTTGGATGTTGCAAACTTCAGGCAAGTGTGACAGTTACTGCAAAAACTATGCTTGAATATAGGGAAACTGTTGGATGATACAAGAGCCTTGTTCCATCCAGCAGAACCGGCGCAGAGAAAGGAGACACCACTAAGCTTCAGTTTGATGAGATTTATTGCACCCTTCCTGCCTTCTTCTTCTTCTCTCTCCCTCCTCTTCTCCCCCAGGCTCCTAGCTTATCAGCCAATTATAGCAAAGCTTTCTCTCATGCAGGAGAGCATGTAGGGGAATGCCACCATAACACTATATAAATCACGAGCTGCCCACATGTGGCATGATTTTAAATAGCCAATCCTTGAGCCTGGCATTAACATGTCATAAGTCTCCAAGGAACTAGTAACAGCAAACAGCCTTTTAGGTACTTCCTCATTTTGGCAGCCAGCACCCTTTGGCTCACTGTCAGGTGCCATCTTGTCCAAGATGACCCTCAACAACTCCCCCTTTTTTTTATTTAAAGAAAAGAACAGTGACTGTGTCTGTCTTAGGTGCCAGAGTCAAACTTTATCCTTACCCGTCATTGGGAGTCAAAGAGCTGTTGGCATGCTTTGATCCCTGTCTTAGGTTGGTATAAAGTTCACCCTGTGCTTACCCATCTTTGACTACCAGCCCTGTAATTGGGAGAGCCCAATCTGTGGATCAGAGCCTTGGTCCATGGCCATAAGGGCTTGCCATACCACTAAGACTTTCTGTCTTTGATGACTCCTTAGAGACAACAGATATCTGAGCAGCAATAATAAAAGCAAGAACAATAATCCCATCATAGCAAAACTTCCCATCTATTGTTTACCAAATTATAATGCTGACTGCAGGAAACTAATGGCTTCTGGCATACCCAGGACCTTGACTTGAGTACTATTTATCACAAATATAGAATTTCTTAATAGGGTAGTCAAATTAGTAAACTCTTTAGTCCATGTCCCATTAAGCATGCTTCCAAGTTTTTTGGACAGATTTGCAGCAGCAGTAATATTAGAATAGGGTATAGGGGTAACACATAATGCTTGGGCATGTACTAGACAGCCCATCTGTGCAGTAACAGTCAACATGTCCACTTGTTCTTGTAGTAAGTCCACTCTTTGGTTTAGAATCAGCATTCCCATGGTGAGATGTGCATTGATGTTTTCCTGGCTGTCAATGCTTCAGCAGTGGCTGGTGACAGGCTGTTGAGCGCGTGAGCAGTAGGAATAGCAGTTCCTAGGGCAAGTCCAGCAGCAGTGGCAGCAGTTGCAGCAGCTGCCACAGCAACAGCAATGGCTATAATTGCTGAGATACCAAAATCTCTTTTGGCTCTCATGGGTAGGAAATTCTACTCACATGGTTTAAGGTCACTGGGACTGGAATAAATATAGAAATCCTGGCAATCACAGCCAGAGGAAATAATGAAGCATTCCAACAACTAGATACATAACACTCTTGGTTAATGCAGTTAAGGATCTCAGTATCATTATCATTGTTATTAGTAATGTTAATATTAAACTTAGAACTGTTAGACAGAATGAACACAAATGGAGACGTGACACATACAGGAGTAGGGGGAAAGATTGATTAAAGGAAGTGAAATTAGCCACATACCCTGTATAACTATAAACAGGTGTACTACTTCCCTCTATATAGGCTTGCTTTTGACTGTACCTTTGTTGAATGAGAGAGAGACTGCCTCCCTGTATCATACTAAATGGACTAATGTCCATACAAGCAGACACACCACAAAGATACCACATGGAAAGAGGAGAATAGTCATTGGTAAAAAAAAATCAGTATCTATAGCGGCATATGTATAAGATGCATTTGCCTTTATATTTCTTAACAATTCTCCAATCTATGGCAAATGACCCAAAGGAAAAGTAAGGAGTCACCTTATAAGCCATAACATCCCCTTGACATCTATCCCATTTAATAGGTCCAACATTGCCATAAGAAGTTGGTGTACAAGTGGGACCCCATCTAGGCTGTTGTGTACAATTTACACTACGAATGACCTTGGATATATTTAAAGCAAAGGCATAAGGGTCCTTTCCATGCCTATACCCATAAGAAAGATTCCAATTGGGAGCAAGTTGCACACAGGGCAAGGTACCATTGGTGGTTTCTAAGGTGGCTAACCAGAGGAAGCAAAGACTCCTCTTAACTTGAAGTTTAGACTAGTATTAAGTGATTTTACACTGGAATCAGCTGGTAGGTAAGGGATACCTAGAAATTCTGTACTAGAAAATAATTGAGGGAAAACTTGTGCGTCATGAGTGATAGGCAAGGGAATAGGCCATGTGGATAGCAGTCCCTAGAATATATCCCCAAAAGTTTTAGGAAGAGTTAACAACAGCAGGCTTACCACCATCACCATCATTTTGTGTTTTGGTGCCATTTTCTTTCTTACCAAGTGTTCCAGGACCCAGATAGGTTGTTGTTGATCCTGAGGAAAAACACAAACAGATCCTCACCCCCAAATTAATACTGGGTCAGATCCTTTCAAGGACAGAGTCAAGATGTCTTTCCACATTGCTTGTGGATGGCCACCAGACTTTCCACTAAAATGTCTATCAGCCACAGTACAGCCCATAGCATTCAAATTTTAAAAATTGAGGGTGAATAAAGCAAGGTTAAGTCTGTTCTTGGGAGGGGCTAATGCCCCTATTCTCCCTTTTTGTTTAGTTAAACAGACTTTTAATATTTGATTAGTTCTTTCCACAATAGCTTGTCCTTGTGGATTGTAGGGCAATCCTGTAGAATGATAGACATTAAACTTTGAGCAGAACTGTTGAAATGAAGAAGTATACACAGGTCCATTATCTGTTTTAAATGATTTTGGCCTTCCCATAGTAGCAAAGGCTTGAAGGCAATGACTGATTACATCTTTTGTCGTTTCCCCTGTATGGGCAGTAGCAAATATATATCCTGAGTAGGTATCTACAGTTACATGTACAAATCTTAAAGTACCAAATTCAGAAGTATGGGTGACATCCATCTGCCATAGATGATTTGGAAGGAGTCCTCTAGGATTGACTCCAAAATGAGGAACAGATAATTGAGGTGCACAGGCAGGACACTGTCTTACTATATCTCTGACTTGTTCTTTTGTAATGTTATATTTTATTTTGAGAGTAGTAGCATTGACAGAAAATCTTTATGGAAATTAGTTGCTTCTTCTACAATATTAAATACATGAGGATCTCGAGTAGCTGAGTCTGCAGTAGAATTTCCTTGAGCTAAAGGCCCAGGTAAGCTGAATGTGCTCTGATATGGCCTATATATAAAGGTTCTTTGAAAATCCACAGAAGAGTTTGTACTTGATAAAAGCATTGTTGTAAGGTAGATTGAGGATTACTGAGTCCAGCTGTCTCAAGCCATGGCACAAGCTGGGCAATATAGAGACTGTCAGTATAAATATTTTAAGTTTCCTCAGAAAATGTTTGTAAGGCAGTTATTATTGCTTCTAGTTCAGTTTTTTGAGCAAATTTATGAGAAGTAATAATAGTCTGTACTTTATCAGAAACCACTGTAGCTGCACCAGAGGAGGAGCCATCTGTAAAGATTGTTTTTGCTACTGGGATAGGTTGAGCCTTAACAATCTGAGGGAAAATAACAGGATGTCTTTTGAAGAAGCTGACAATAGGTGAACTTGGCAAGTGATTATCAAATGTGGCCATGGTAGAACAATAAACAATTGCCCAATCTTCATTATTGTTAACTAGTATTTCAATTTGTTTTGTTGTATATGGGACAATAACTGTTTGAGGATGAACTCCAAAAGCTCAAAGGGCTGTCCTAAGTCCTAATACAACTAGATTTGCCACCATCACAGGATACGGGGAAACAACTTTTTTGGGGGACACTGGCAAATGGATCCATATCAGGGGTCCAGTTTGCCACAATAGACCTGTAGGAGTGTATTCAGAATCTAACATTATGAGACTAAAAGGCAAGGATAGATCAACTCTATCACTATGAGCATTTTCTAAAGCTTGTTCTACTAACTTTAAGCCTTTTCTACCTTCAGGAGTTAAATTTCTGGGGGATGTAGGGTCCTGAATCTCCTTGGAGAATATCAAACAAAGACTTAAGTTGACCAGAGGTGATTCCCAAATTTGGCCTTATGCAATTTATATCACCTAATAATTTTTGGAAATCATTTACAGTCTTAAGCTTTTCTGTGACCAGTTGAATTTTTTTGTGGCCTAACACAGGTATCTAATACTTGATGTCCTAGAAAGGTTTTGCACATTTTCTGGGGCCACATGTAATCCCCATTTTTGTAGGGTTTTAATAATATTGTCAAATACCCTTAATAAAGTCTCCTGTTCCCTATGAGCCAAAAGAATACCATCCATATAATGGAGACAATAAAGTTCTTTATAATTCTGTCTAATCTGTGACATAGCCTGGCCAACATATATTTGACACATAGTGGGACTATTTGCCATTCCCTGGGGAAGGACCACCCATTGGTATCTAGTATTAGGTCCTTCATTATTCAAAGAAGGAATGGAAAAGGCAAATCGAGGACTATCCTCAGGATGAACAGGAATGGAAAAGAAATCTTTTATGTCTATAGAGATGATATGATAATGTTTTGGAATAGCGGCTAATGAGGGGAGACCCAGCTTCACTGGGCCCATAATCTGCATACTGGAATTTATGGCCCTCAGATCTTGCAAGAGTCACCATTTCCCAGACTTCTTTTTTATGACAAAAATGGGTGTATTCCAAGCAGAAGTGAAGGAATGATATGGTTTTCCTTTAATTGTTGACTAACTATTTCCTGGGCCGCCTCTATTTTTTCTTTAGAAAGGGGCCACTGGGGGACCCAGATAGAATTATTGGATTTCCATGTTATCTTTAATGGTTCAGTGGCCCCTCTGGAAAACCCATCCCCTTAGTCCCTGTTTGTCCTTCGGCTTGAATGGGGCAGGTAACACCTTGTAAATTTTTGCTTAGTTCTTTTCCAGAAATATAACCTTGTCTTACCATGACTGGAAAAACAGTTGGGTTTAGACAGGAAATATTTTGCTCAACTGAGGAAGAAATGACAACATCCATCTGTGTTAAAATGTCTCTTCCCCAAAGAGTGACAGGCAGATGAGCTAATACATAAGGTTGAAATGTTCCCTTTTTTCCATTAGGTTTTCCATCAGGGTCCTCCCACAATAATACAGTTGAACTTTGTAATGGGGTTTGGGCAAATCCAAGTCCCCTTAAGGTAATACTTGATGCTGTAACAGTCCATGATTTGTTCCAGTCCTTTTGTCTTATAATAGAGATGTCAGCACCCATGTCTATTAGGCCCTCTATGGAAGTACCATTAACTTTTAACTTAAGCATATGTCTTTTTTTGGTGATTGTGCCCAAAAGACACCTGATCCTGTGGATTCAAACCCATTGTTTCCCCTAGTCTTTTGTGAACTTGGAAAGGCCCCATGATGGCTAGACAATATCAATATTTGTGCTATTTTATCTCCTGGAGAAACAACAGATACTCCTCGAGGGGAAGATAACATAATCTTTATTTCCCCGGTATAATCAGAATCAATGACTCCTGGCAATACTTGTAATCCTGACAGAGTTGTGGAACTCCATCCTAACAATAATTCTACTTTGCCCCCAGGGAGTGGTCCATGTACACCCATGGGGACCACTTGTACTCCCATTTCTGGGGTTAAGACGAGTCAGGCGGAGGCACAGAGGTCCAATCCCCCTCTCCCTGATGTTCCTCAGGACAATGAGGAGATAGTTGGAAAGGATTGTGAGTGGGGATCTGTACTATGGGGTTCTGAAAGGCCCCGTATATTTGAGGGCCCCGGGTTAGACCCCCCTGGCCATTTTTTGACTGGGTTGAAATAGGATTTCCCTCTGTGTCAATTCTTGATGTACAATATTTCACCCAGTGCCTTCCTTTTTGGCACTGGGGACATAGACCTGGGGCAGGTTGATTTGCCCCTTGTTGTTCCCTAGTCTTAGGTGTTTCCCTGGGCTTTAGTCCTGTGGGTCCTTCAGGGCAGTCTTTTCTGAAGTGCCCTTCTTGCCCACACTTAAACCATGTTTTTCTTCTAGCTCCTAATGGCCCCTGATTTGGCCCATGAAGAGCAGTGGCTACTACTTGTCCTGTTATGACTGCATCATTGATATCCCTGCAGACTTTTATATAAGTACTTAAATCTTTATTTTTCCATGGTCTTATAGCTCCTTTACACCATTTATTTGCTTATTCTTAAGCTAATTGTTTTATTAAGGGTATTGCTTGTTCTGAATCCCAAATACTCTAGCAGCAGTTTGAATTAATCTATCAACAAAATCTGCAAATGGTTCGTTACTTCCCTGAATCACCTTGGACAACTGTCCCTCCAAATCTCCTGTCCCTTGAATTAATTTCCAGGCTTTAGTGGCAGCAGCAGCAATTTCTGTGTACATCCCAGAATCATAAGTAGTCTGTTGCTGAATACCTTCATAGTTTCCTTCTCCTGTTAGCATTTCTACATTTCTTTGGGGAAAGCCTGCGGCAGCATTACAGTGTACCATTTCTAATGAGGCTTCCTGCCATGCAGTTTTCCACACTAGGTATTGCCCCCCTAATAGCACAGCTTACATAACCTTTTCCAATCTTCCAGCACTAGATTTAGTCCTGATACTGATTCCAACATACTAATTGTAAATGGGGCCTGGGGACAGTACGTAGCTACTGCTTCCTTAAAATTTTTTACTGTTTTGAAATCTAGAGGTTGGTGGAATCTTTGTCTATTTTGGTCCTCTAGAACAGGGAACAATTGTGGGACTGCTGAGGTTTCTTTAATGGGGGTTTCTTCTCCCCATGGTGAAAAACCCATCTGATTTATAGCATAAGCTAACTCCTCCCAAGGGTACCTTGGCAGATATAGGGGGCAGGCTGCTGCCTCCAGGAAGGGATTGGTGTTTCTTCCTGATATAACTGGTGGGGGTGACCGTGTCCCTGATGCTCTTTCTAATTCCTCCCTGGTAAGCCCCTCTTTCTCTTCTTTCTCTTTTTGAGAAGTTACACTTTGTTGTTCCTTTATCTCTTCCAGACACATACTTCCTTCTTCTACTAAAATTTGTATTTTGCCTTTCTCAGATGTTAGACATCCCTTAATGAGCTGCCACATGGGAAATGTACCTCTAGGTAACAGGGATTGCTTTTCTGCATTGATAAGATCCTCTTTATGATGTTCCCATTGTGGAATATTTAGGATTCCCTCTTCCAAAAACCAAGGACTAACCTTGACCAGTGTGGTTACATATGCTGTTACAGTAGATTGTTTTACAGCAGTCCCATTAGCCTTAAGCACATCTTGTATGATTCTTATCATTTGATTTTTTGACACTGGTGACCCCATTCTGGAGTTATGACACTTGTGACCCCACTCTGGAGTTATGTGATCCCTTTCTGGAGTTATGTGACATCCCCCTTATACACTCTGGCCAGAGATTCCCGGGAGGTTATCCTACAATTTTCCATGAGCTTACCTTAAGTTACTTACCTGGGAGGATGTGGAAGGAGAAAGAAAGTTCCCCATACAGGCTACCACTTTTTCCATCCAGCAGAACAGGTGCGGAGAAAGGAGACACCACTAAGCTTCAGTTTGATGAGATTTATTGTGCCCTCCCTGTTTCTCTGTCTCCTGCCTTCTTCTTCTTCTCTCTCCCTCCTCTTCTCTCCCAGGCTCCTAGCTTTATCAGCCAATTATAGCAAAGCTTTCTCTCACGCAGGAGAGCATGTAGGGGAATGCCACCATAACACTATATAAATCACGAGCTATCCACACGTGGCATGATTTTAAATAGCCAATCCTTGAGCCTGGCATTAACATGTCATAAGTCTCCAAGGAACTAGTAACAGCAAACAGCCTTTTAGGTACTTCCTCATTTTGGCAGCCAGCGCCCTTTGGCTCACTGCCAGGCGCCATGTTGTCCAAGACGGCTCTCAACAGTGCCTGATGATGATGAGATGAGCATACTTTAAAGGGCATAATACCAAATTTGAACATGCATCATGATGGAGGGGGATGGTACAAAGGTGAAAAGCTACCTGTTCAAAAAGCCAAGAGGAATGTTCATTTTGGAGGTAATAAATGCAGAATGGTTTCAGAGATTAAAAAAAAAAAAACCTAAGTGAAGAGTTACTAAAACAAAAATCATTTTTGATGGTCTCCCAAAAATTTCCAGGAGATTTAATCAGCTACTAAGTATTTTATAAATACAGCAAGAAATAATCGTGAGATCATTCTGTAAGCAACAATAATTTCAGACACAAAATTAAACTTGCAAATGTCATCAGTGGCCTTGGAAATTTTGGCCTAATCTGTTGCTGGAAAGGGATAGTGAATTACAGGTATGATGATTTTGCCTTTCTGGCCCCTTACCTATGAGGAAGGGCATTCCATACACAACAGCACCTACACCCAAACACATAAGTGTAAACAAGTACAAATTTGGAAATGCAGCACTGAGTGATGGTTCTTGTAAACAAGAGCGCAACACAATTTAAACAAAATCATTTTGCTAAAATACAAAAATAAATACCCAATATAGGAGAATTCTAAATTTCAAGAACAGGAATTTTTGAGTAATAACTAAAGGTGGGATAGGATTATCTGAGCAGAAAAAGCAGATCCTAAAGTATTTCCAAATATCCAATTCCTTTTTTTTCTTTTTATTGCTTATGTCCACCACAAACATGACACAAACCTAATGTCTCTGATTTCATTCTTTCAGTGTGAGTTCTTTCAAGTAGGAAGTTTTTGTCATTCCTTACTCTACCAAGCACAATCCAGTAATTCCCAGAACCATAGTAAATATGAGAACAGCACATCTTTCATTCAGTTCTACAAAGTATCTTTTTAGAACATTGATCACAGTTAACAAAATCTATAAATATACTTCAATATTATTGAGACTAGATCTCCAATAATACAGGGAACTCACGTTAAAATACTCTGTTTCTCCTGAAAGATATCAGCAGAAGATATGAATTCAGTCACAATTCATACACATTTTAAAAAATACCAAGTACAACAGAATGAGAAAATGCAGGGCCAATGGCAGTACACTTCAGTCTTCACATCTTGGTATTCCAGTTATTATTGAGGTTGACTTGAAAAATGCCCAGACATAGAAGTTCACTCCTGGTGCCCCAGAGATCTACTACTTCACAATGACCACTGAAGTTGAAATTTTGAGTTTCATGCCACTAGCCATGGTAAGCACTTTCTTCTTGAAGAACTTGCTGAATAAATACCCACATCATCACATTCATAAGAATGATAAAGCTGATCAGTTCCTGAGAGTTGTCTCATCTCCAGGAATACAAACTCTTAAGAAATCCAGGTCACTGGAGAAGCACTGCTGACTGCAACTACAGCTCCATGCTGAAAAGTCTCAACAGAATGTGTTTCCATTTAAGACTGGAGCTTTTACCAAAATAGACAGGTAGATCAATGGTACAGAATATAGGACATGGACACAAACCCAAATAAATAGAATTTTCTCATACTAGACAAAGGGGCCAAAAATATGCAATGGAGAAAAGATAGCCTCTTCAACAAATGGTGCTGGGAAAACTGGAAAACCATATGCAATAGAATGAAATTAAACCCCTATCTCTCACCCTACACAAAAGTCAACTCAAAATGGATCAAGGACCTCGGAATCAGACCAGAGACCCTGCATCTTATAGAAGAAAAAAGTAGGTCCAAATCTTCAACTTATTGGCTTAGGATCAGACTTCCTTAACAGGACTCCCATAGCACAAGAAATAAAAGCAAGAATCAATAACTGGGATAGATTCAAACTAAAAAGCTTTCTCTCAGCAAAGGAAACTATCAGCAATGTGAAGAGAGAGCCTACAGAGTGGGAGAAAATCTTTGCCAACCACACTTCAGATAGAGCACTAATTTCCAGAATCTATAAAGAACTCAAAAAACTCTACACCAAGAATACAAATAATCCAATCAACAAATGGGCTAAGGAAATGAACAGACACTTCACAGAAGAAGATGTACAAGTAATCAACAGATATATGAAAAAATGTTCAACATCCCTAGTAATAAGGGAAATGCAAATCAAAACTACCCTAAGATTTCATCTCACCCCAATTAGAATGGCGATTATCAAGAACACAAGCAACAATAGGTGTTGGAGAGGATGTGGTGAAAAAGGAACACTCATACATTGCTGGTGGGGTTGCAAATTAGTGCAGCCACTCTGGAAAGCAGTGTGGAGATTCCTCAGAAAGCTTGGAATGGAACCACCATTTGACCCAGCTATCCCACTCCTTGGCCTATACCCAAAGGACTTAAAATCAGCATACTACAGAGATACAGCCACATCAATGTTCATTGCTGCTCAATTCACCATAGCCAGATTGTGGAACCAACCTAGATGCCTTTCAGTTGATGAATGGATAAAGAAACTGTGGCATATATATACAATGGAATATTACTCTGCAATGAAGAATGATAAAATTATGGCATTTGCAGGCAAATGGATGAAATTGGAGAATATCATGCTAAGTGAGATAAGTCAATTTCAAAAAACTAAAGGACGAATGATCTCGCTGATAAGTGAATGAGGACATATAATGGGGGGTGGGAGGGGTTAGCATTAGGTTTAGGGTTAGGTTTAGGGTTAGGGATAAGGAGAGCGGTAAGAATGAAGGAAAGAAGGATTGTGTAGAGGGAAAAGAGGGGTGGGAGGGGTGGGGGGGAAGGGAAAAAATAATAATCAAACATCATTGCCCTATGTAAACATATGATTACACAAATGGTATGCCTTGACTCTATGTACAAATAGAGAAACACCATGTATTCCATTTGTATACAATAATAAAAAGAATTTTTTTAAAAAGGCAAAAAAAAAAAAAAGACTGGGGCTTTTGCACGTACAATTTGTATTTTCCAACCTCGGCATATTCACCTGAGTTAGCAGATGATAAAATGTGGAGACATTGGAAGGTTGTTGTTATCTGAAGAGGCTCTTTAAGGTAAGTGACTGGATCCTCTTCTGGTCTGACTTTGTGATGCTTGGCAGAAAAACTACCCCAATGCTAGGCAAAAAAATTCTAACAAATTTTTAATTTTACTTTGGAAAACATTCCTGCAAGTAACCTTAACTCCATATCAAGACCCACAGTCCAGATGGGTATCATAAGAGAAAGGCTATATCTTTGTATTTAGGAGGGAAAAGGCTGTAACTGAACACTGAGCAGAAATTTATCCCAGTGATTTATGGTGGCTTGGGATATTGGGGTGGCAGTCTTATGTGGGAAAATTTATATGCTTATGTCATTAGTATAAAAGGAAATTTTTGGAATCATTCACACCTGAACCCCAAGCCATCACAATCAAAATGTACTCATTTGTATCACACTTCTTTTCCTCCTGGAATTTTCCTTTGAGAAATTCTAACCAGCAGATATCTGGGAAAAATGCACAGTCCCATGATGGTGCTGAGTCTTGCCTATAATATGAGGTATAGGGGAGGATGAGGAAGGTTGTTCTCCTAGACCAAACCAATTTCTCTGAATTAGCGAAGGCCTAGAACACTTAACCAGACTCTTTCTGTAAATAGAAATAGGCAAGGGGATGAGGTTTTGGCTAGTGGATTATGTGATTCCAAAAACAATATTTGCTGGCAGAATAAAAATTTCTCATCCAATTTTCAGAATTCTGCTAGAAATATTTACCACAGTTCCACTCAAGTTAGATTATGCTGAGCTTAATTTATGAAAGTTATATCCACTGAAGTCTCAATCAATCACTTCCAGGAAAAACATTTGACCGTGGATTTGATCATTCTCAAAGAAATGGCAAACTTGGTTACCAGTGCTTCTCTGACATGAAAGCAAAATCTGTGCAAGCTACAATATACAAAGTGGAATGTGCTGGCATCTGGCATGTTGGATATGAAGTGTGTGGAGTTCCAGGCTCAGGTAAGAGAATGCATTTTTTTTCTGTCCCCAGGGAGTGTTTGTGTGTCTTGGGCAACATTGGAATGTTGAGTGGTTCCTTGATATCCTGACTGGACTGTAAATGTGATCCTAACATCATCTACCAAGAGAAGAGGAGCCAGGATGTTTTGGGGTTGTGACCCCAACATCTTTGATCCATCCAGCTTCTTCCATTACAGAAACCCCAATGAAACCTGACAGCCCCCACTACCCTGCAGAGGCAGGTAGGTAGAGCTGCCTTTCTTTGGAAGAATCAGGAATCATGGCAACCTGCTGACCCTGATCCTGATGCAGGCAATTATCTGAAAGGAGGTCTTGTGCACCTGGAACAGACAGAATTGTGTCAGGGGACAAGTGGGTCAACCTGCTTAGAACCAGCCCAGGCGGAATTGCACTCAGAATGCACTTCTGCAGACCTGGACTCACCCGGGATTTTCTTGGGTCAGCAAACAGGGCTAAGACCCTAAAAAACACCCAGAATGATGGCTGTTGACAGCATAGTTCATGGGATCATTCAGTGCAGTTTGGTGGGTTAGGTGATGATTGAATTGGAAAAAAACACATCAACTCAGATGGCATGCCCCTCCTTCCTAGAATACCCAAACAGCAAACAGCTGGAACTTAGGAAGTTTGACTTCTAAGTGGAAGTGTTTGGCAGCTATTATACCTAATGAGTAGAGGATGGAGTCAATCTCTCAGCACATGTGATGGAGTCAGGGAAGGAGCCAGCAAGCGAGGAGAAATGTTCTGGGCTCACTCAACCTACCAGTTCCAATCTCCTTTGTTGCTGCCTTACAACTAGTCTGCATACAGAAATTCTTGATATGAATTTCCAAGGGGACTCTCAAACACTTTCTATTGCAGCATTATCTGGCCATGCTGTATTCATGTAATGGTTCATTCTCTAGACTTGACTACTGCCTGTCTAGCACAAGACCCTCTTTGACAATGCCAAGAGTCATTTTCCAGGCCTGGGTGGATGCAAACACAGGCCAGTGTCACAGTTACTGGCAAAACTATACTCCAATATAGTGAAAATGATGGATGAAACAAGAGCCTGATGATGGCAAGATAAACACACTTTAAATACCAAACTTAAACATGTTTCACACTGAAGGATAGGGATGGTACAAATGTGCAAAGTGAAATATTCAAAAAGGGAAGAGATAAATTTATTTTGGAGGCACTAAATTCAGAATGATGTTGGAGATACTTAGCAAATTTCATGAAGCGTCACTAAAAAAAAATCATTGTTAATGTTCACTCAAAATATTCCAGGAGATTTTCTCAGCTACTAAATATTATACAAATACAGCAAGAAGTAATTGTGAGATCATTCTGTAAGCAATAATTTTAAAAAGTAGTTCACCTTGCCAAGGTCATCAGTGTCCTTGGATTTTTTTTTGTGTGTAATCTATTGCTTGAAAGGGTCAGTGCATTACAGGTATGCTGATTTTCTGACAAGTGACCTATGAGGAAAGTCATCCCTTACACCACAGCACCTACACCTAAACACATAAGTTTAAACAAGTACAAATCTGAAAATTCAGAATTGAGTGATTCCTTTCATAAAAAAGGGTGCAACACAACTTCAGAAATTTAAAAAAAAAATTGTTAATATACAAAACTGGATACCCAATATGGGAAAAACCTGAATGTCATAAACAGAAAATTTTGAGGAATCACTAAAGATGTGGTAGGACTTACTGAGCAGGAAATGCAGATCCTAAAGCATATCTAAAAAGACAATTCTTTTTTTTTGTAATTGCTTATATCCACCACAAATCTTCCAAAAAATCAATTTCTCTTATTTCATTCTTTCAATGTGAGTCCTTACAAATACGGATTTTTTGTTATTCCTTATGCTACCAACCACAATCCAATAATTCCCACAACCATAGTAAATATGAGAACTGCACACCTTTCACCCAATTCTACACAGTATCTTCTAAGAACATTGATTACACTAAGCAAAATCTATAAAAACTGTTCAATATATTGAGATAGACCTGCAATGGTACAGGGACACCATAAAATACATGGTGTTCCTTCTGAAAAATATCAGCAGACAATAAGATATGTATTCAGCCACAATTCATATATTTAAAAAAAAAATCTTCAAAATACCAAGCACAACAGAATGAGACAATGCAGGGCCAAGGCAGCTCAGTTTTTTCTTCACATCTTGGTATTCCAGGTGATATTAATGTTGACTTGAAAAATGCCGAGGTGTAGAAGTTCACTCCTTGTGCCCAAGAAGGCTACTACTTCACAAGAACCACTGCAGTTGAAATTTTGAGTTTTATGCCACTAAATCTGGTGAGCATTTTCTTGAAGAGCTTGCTGATAAAATATCCTCATCATCATTTTCCATAAGTATGATATATATCCTATAAGTTTCTGAGAGATGTCTCATCTCCTGGAATACCTACTCTTAATAATCCAGGTCATTGAGAAAGCACTGCTGACTTGCACTGCAGCTCCATGCAGAAAATTCTCAATGGGATATGGGCCCATTTAAAACTGGACCTTTTTCACTTAAAAACTGTGCTTTTCCCACCTTGGCTTTTTCACTTGTGTAAACAGATTACAAAATGGAGACATTGGAAAATTGACGTTATGTGAAGAGATTTTTTAAGGTAGGTACTGGATCCTTTTCTGGTCTGATTTTGTGATATGTTTTGCCATCCCAAGGCAAAGCAAAAAACTTTTAACAAGTTTTTTATTGCACTTTTGAGAATACTCCTGCAAGTAAATCCTGGTTGCATATTAAGGTACACTATCCATTGGGTTATCATAACAGAAAGGATTACCTAAGTGTATTTGGGAGTAAAAAAGTTGAGGTTGAACACTGAGCATAAAATTATCCCAGTGATTTTTTTGTAGCCTGGTTTAGGAGAAATAACTGTCATATGTAAGAAAATATATAGGCTCAGATCATTAATATAAAAGGAGATTTTCCATTCTTTCTCATCTGAACACCAACGCATTGCCATCAACATTTACTCATTTCTGTATCACACTTCTTTTCCTCCTGGAATTTTAAATTGAGAAATTCTAACTAGCAGGTATCTGGGAAAAATGCACAGTCTCATGTTGATGTAGGATCTTGCCTATAATCTCAGGTATGGGGAAGAATTAGGAAGTTGGTTCTCTTGGGCAAACCAGTTTCCCTAAATCACTGAAGGCCTAAGATATTTAGCCAGACCCTGTGTGTAAATAGAAATAGGCAAAGGGAAGAGGTGATAGCTCACAAGTTCTGTGATCACAGGAACAATATTTGCTGGCAGAAAAAAAAAATCCTCATCCAATTTTCAGACTTCTGCTAGATATGTTTGTTGCAATTCCACTCAAGATTTATACAATGAGCTTAATTTAAGAAAGTCATTTCCATTGAACTCTCAATCACTTTCAGTCAAAATTTTTCTACTCTGGATTTGATCCCTCTCAAAGAAATGCCTAATTTGTTTACCAGTGCTTCTGTGACATGAGAGCAAGAAATGCAAGAACTGTAATATACAAAGTGGAATGGGCTGGCATCTGACATGTTTGATTTGAATCATGTGGAGGTTCCAGGCTTAGGTAAGAGAATGCATTTTTGTTTCTGTCCCCAGTGGGTGTCTGTGGGTCTTGGGCAACATTGGTTTGATGAATGGCTTCCCTGATATCCTGGCTGTGCTGGAGAAACTGCCTGATATCACAGAAGGGCCTCATGACAGAACAATGAGTTTATGGTTCATATGGCAACAAGAGAGGCTTCAGATCCTAGCCCTTCAGACCAAGATTCAAGACAAACACCATTTCAGCTCTGATGGGAAGAGGGATTACAAAGGGAATGTGTCCAAGGGATCTTCTCTCTTCATGAAATGTGATCCTAACATCTTCTATTAGGAGAAGAGTAGCCAGGGTGTGTTAGGGGTGTGACCCCATGGGCCTTTGATGGATCCAGCTTCTTCCATTACAGGAACCCCAATGAAGCCTGGCACCCCACACTACCATGCAGACCCCTTAGGTGGCACTGCCTTTGTTTGGACACACCAAGACATCATGGCCTCCAGTTCACCATGATCCTGATGCAGGCATTTATCCAACACCAGGTCTTGTTCCATGGAACAGACAGTGAGGTGCAGGGGGGCATGTGTGTCATCCTGCTTAGCAACAGCCCCAGTGACATTGCACTCAGAATGCACTCCGGCAGGCCTGGATTCACCCAGGATTTTCCTGGTTCAGAAAACAGGCCTAGGACCCTGAACAACACATGGAATGATTGCTGTTGATAGCAAAGTTCAGGGGAACATGCAGTGCAGATTCATGGGTTAGGTGATGATTTAATTGGGAAACATCAGAACAACTGAAGTGGCATGCCCCTTTTTCCTAGAATGCACAAACAGGAGACAATTGGAACCTGGGATGTTTGACTTCCAAGTGGAAGTGAGTGGCACTTATTATCCCTAATGAGGAGTGGATAGATTCAATCTCTCAGAATGTGTGATGGAGTCATGGAAGAAGCTAGCAATCGAGGACAGATGTTTTGGGTTCACTCCACCTACCAGATCCTATCTCCTTTGTCCTATAGCAAGGCTGTGCACAGAAATTCTTGGGATTGAGTATCCAAGGGGACCTTCAATTACTTTTCATTGCAGAAATATCTGTCCAAAATTTATTTGGGTAATTTTTCATTCTCTAGGTGTGATTACTGCCTGTCTGGCACAAGACCCTCTGTGACAATGCCAAGGGTCCTTTTCTAGCCCTTGGAGGATGCAAACTGCAGGCAAGTTTGACAGTTAATGGCAAAACAATGCTCCAATATAGTGAAATTGATGGATTTAACAAGTGCCTGGTGATGGTGAGATGAGTAAATTTTAACAGGGCATAATACCAAATTTAAGCATCACCCTGAAGGAGAGGGATTGCACAAAAGTACAAAGCTACATTTCAAAAAGGGAATAGGAAAGTTCATTTTGAAGGCACTAAATGCAGAACAGTGTCAGAGATAAAAACCAACTTAAGTGAAGCGTCACTTTAAAAAATTATTGTTAATGATCTCAAACAAAATTCCAGTAGATTTCCTCACTACTAAATATTACACAAATACAGCAAGAAGTAATCATGAGATCATTCTGAAATCAACAATAATTTCAGACTGTAATTCAACCTGCAGAGGTCATCCATGCCCTTGGAAATTTTTGACCTGATCTGTTCCTTGAAAAGGACGTGACTTACAGGTATGTGATTTTATTTTTCTTGCACCTGACCTATGAGGAAAGGCATTCCTTACACCACAGCCCCTATACCAATACACATAAGTTTAACCAAGTGCAAATAAGGAAATGCAGCACTGAATGATGGTTCTTGTTTACAAGAGTGCAACAGAACTTCATAAATTTAAACAAAACATATTACTAAATAAAAAAAATGAATACCCAATATGAGCAAAACCTGAATTTCAAAAACAAAATTTTGAGGAATCACTAAAAATATGACAGGATATACTGATCAAGAAATGCATATTCTAAAGTGTTTTCAAAACTCCAAATCATTTTTTTCCCTTGTAATTATTTATATCCACCACAAACATGCCAAAAACCTAATGTCTCTGATTTCATTTTTTAAATGTGAGTCCTTTCAAATAGAAATTTTTGCCATTTTTTACCATACCATGCATGATTCATTAATTCCCAGAACCAAAGTAAATATGAGAACAGCACATCTTTCACCCAGTTCTACACAGTGTCTTTTATAGACATCAATCACACTTAGAAAAATCTATGAAAATACTTCAATATTATTGACAGTAGAGCTCCAATGATACTGGAACACCAGGGTAAAATATACCATGTTACTACTGAAATATATCAACAGAAGATAAGGTATGTATTCAGCCACAATTTATGTATTTTTTCAACAAAATTTCATCCTCAAAATACCAGGCATAACAGAATGAGAAAATGCAGGGCTGACAGATGTTCTTTTTTTTCTTCACATCTTTACATTCCAGTTGATATTGAGGTTGATTTCAAAAATGCCTCGGTGTAGAAGTCCAATGCTTGTGTCCCAGAAGGCTACTAGTTCACAGTAACCACTGTGGTTGAAATTTTGAGTTTCATACCACTAACCCTGGTGAGCATTTTCTTCTTGAAGAACTTGCTTATTAAATACCACATCAGCATATTCTTAAGAATGCTATTTTCTATCAGTTCCTGAGAGATGTCTCATTTCCAGGAATAACTACTCTAAGAAATCCAGGTTATTCCTGAAGCACTGCTGAGTGCCACTGCAGCCCTATGTGGAAAAATTCTCAATGGAATGTGTTTTCATTTAAAATTGGTGCTTTCCCACTTAAAACTTGTGCTTTTCCTACCTTGACCTATTCACTTGAGTTAATGGAGGTCAAAATGTGAAGACATTGGAAGTTTGTTGTTATGTCAATAGGCTCTTTACAGTAGGTGACTGGATCCTCTTCTGGTCTGAGTTTGTGACATGCTTGTCAGAAAAGCATTCCAAGGCAAAGCAAAACATTTCTAACAAATTTTTAATTGTACTTATGAGAACATTCCTGCAAGTAACCTTGACTGCATATCAAGACTCACAGTCCAGAGGGGTATCGTAAAGGAAAGAATTATCTCCAGGTGTTTAGGAGGAAAAGGGTTGTAGCTGAACACTGAGCAGAAAATTATCCCAGTGATTTATTGTGGCCTGGTTTAGGAGAAGTGACTGTCATATGTGGGAAAATTTATATGCTCAGGTCAGTAGCATAAAAGGAGAGATTTGGGATCATTCACACCTGAACCTCAATCCATTACAATAAAAATGTACTCATTCCTGTATCACACTTCTTTTCCTTCTGGACTTTTCCTTTGAGAAATTCTAACCAGAAGATATCTGGGAAAAATACACAACCCCATGATGATGCTGGATCTTGCCTATATTGTCAGGTATCGGGGAGCATGAGGAAGGTGATTCTCCTGGGCAAAGCCAGTTTCCCTAAATTAATGAAGGGCTAGAACACTTACCAGACCTTGTGTGTAAGTAGAAATAGGCAAAGGGAAGAGGTGATGATTCACAGGTTCCGTGATCACAGGAACAATATTTGCTTGCAGAATATAAAATCCTCATCCAATTTTCAACCTTCTGCTAGATGTTTGCTGCAATTCCACTCAAGATTCATTACAGAGTGTTTAATTTAAGAAATTCATATTCATGGAACTCTTAATCACTTCCAGTCAAAATCCTTTGACCCTGGGTTTGATTCCTGGGTTTGATTCTTTTCAACTAAATTCCTAACTTGCTTAGCAGTGCTCCGGTGACATGAGAGCAAAAGATACAAGAGCTACAATATACAAAGTGGGATGGGCTGACATCTGGCATGTTGGGTTTGAAGGTCTTGGATGTTCAAGACTCAGGTAAAAAAAAATGCATTTTTGTCTTTGTCCCCAGGGTGGTTGTGGTTCTTGGGCAACTTGGTTTGATGAGTGGTTTCCCTGATATCTTGGCTGTCCTGGAGAAACTGCCTGATGTCACAAAAATGCATCATGACAGAACAATGAGGTCGTGGCTCCCATGGAAACAAGAGAGGCTTCAGGGTACGGCACTTCAGACCAAGATTCAAGACAAGCACTAGATCAGCTGCAATGGAAAGAGGGAATACGAAGGCAACATGTGCCAGGGGTCTTCTCTTTTCAACAAATGTGATCGTAATATCTTCTACCAGGATAAGAGGCCCCAGGGTGTTTAGGGGTAGTGACCACAAGAAATTTTGATTGATTCAGATTCTTCCATTAAATGAAATTCACTGAAGCCTGACAGCCCCCACTATCCTGTAGGACCCATAGGTGGCTCTGTCTTTGCTTGGATGCACCAGGCATTGTGGTCACCTACCCACCCAGATCCTAGCAGGCAATTATTCCACACCAAGTTTTGTGCAACCGGGACAAACAGAGTGGTGCGGGAGGGTGAGTGGGTCATCCTACTTAGCACCAGTCTTAGGGGCATTGCACTCAGAATACGCTCTTGCAGGCAGGAGCTCACCCTGGATTTTCTTAAGTCAGGAAAATGGCCTAGGGCCCTAAAAACATATGGAATCATATCTGTTGACAGGGGGTCATGGAGTGCAGCTTGGTGGGTTACATGATGATTGTGATTGAATTGGGAAACATCATGCTAACTCAGGTGACATGCCTCTCCTTCCTAGAATTCCCAAACAGTAGAGAGCTGGAAACTTAGGAGTTTGACTTCTTTGTGAAAGTCTGTCATAGGTATTATCCCTAATGAGGAGAGAATGGATTCAATCTCTCAGGATATGTGATGCAGTTGTGGAAGGAACTAGCAAGGGAGGACAGATGTTCTGGAGTCATCCCACCTGCCAGGTCCAATTTCTTTTGCTGTTGCCTTACAACTAGTCTACTCAGAGAAAATTTTGGATTGAGTGCCCAAAGGGACCTTCAATCACCTTTATTTCCAGAAATACTTGACCAATGTGTATTCACATTCATTCTCTTGACTACTTCCTGTGTGGCACAAGGCCCTCTGTGACATTGAAAATGGTCCTTTTCCAGTACTGGGAGTATGCAAACTGTAGGCCAGTGTCACAGTTACTAGCAAAACTATGCTCCAATATAGTAAAACTGATATATGATACAAGTGCCTAATGATGGAGAGATGAGCACATATTAACTGGGAGTAATACCAAATTTGAACATGCAGCACACTGAAAGAGAGGGATGTTACAAAGGTGCAAATCTAAATATTCAAAATAGGAAGAGGAAAGGTCATTTTGGAGGCAATAAATGCAGAAAGGTGTTGGAGATTAAAATCAACATAAGTGAAGAGTCAGTAAACAAAAATTCATTCTTAATGGTCTTCCAGAAAATTCAAGGATATTTCCTCACTGCTGGATATTATACAAATACAGCAAGAAGTAATCATGAGGTCTTTCTACAAACAACAATAATTTCAGACTGGAATCCAACTTGCAAAGGTCATCAGTACCCTTGGAAGTTTTTGTCCTAATCTGTTGCTTGAAAGGAACAGTGAATTACAGGTATGCTGATTCTGATTTTCTGACACCTGACCAATGAGGGAAGGCATTTCTAACACCACAGCACCTACAGTCAAACACATAAGATCAAAGAAGAACAAATTTGGAAATGCAGCACTGAATAATGGCTCTTGAAAACAGAGTGCAACATAACTTCAGAAATTGAAACAAAATCATCTTGTGAAAATACAAAAATGAGTACACAATATGGGCAAAACCTGAATTTCAAAAACAGAAAAAATTGAGGTATAACTAGAGATGTGATGAGACTTTCTGAGCAAGAAAAGTAGATCCTAAAGCCTTTCCAAAATCCAAATCTTTTTAAATTGTTTGTATCCACAACAAATATGCTACACACCTCATGTCTTTGATTTCATTCTTTCAATGTGAGTCCTTTCAAAGTGGGATTCTTTTGTCCTTCCTTACACTACCAAGTACATGCCAATAATTTCTAGAACCTTAGTAAATATGACAACACAGCTTTCACCCAATTCTACATAACATCTTTTAAGAACATAGATCACACTCAACAAAATCTAAAAAATACTTCAATAATATTGAGAATAGATCTCCAGTGACACAAGGGCACCAGGCTAAATTGATCCCTGGTCTTCCTGAAAGATATCAGCAGAAGATATGTATTGAGTCACAACTCATCCCTTTTTAACAAAAATATCTTCAAGATACTAAGCACAACAGAATGAGAAAATGCAGGGTCAAGGGCAGTTTCCTTCTGCCTTCACGTCTTGGTATTTAAGTTGATATTGATATTGCCTTGAAAAATACCCAGGTGTAGAGGTCCTCTCCTTGTGTCCCAGAAGTCTACTACCTTCCAAGGACCACAGAACTTTAAATTTTGAGTTTCATATCACTAACCCTGGTGAGCATTTTCTTCTTGAAGAACTTGCTGATTAAATATTGGCATCAGTATATTCATAAGAATGATATGACCTATCAGTTACTGAGAGACATCTCATCTCCAGAAACACCTACTCTTTGTGGTGGGCGAGACCCAGGGCCCAGGGTTATGCCACATGCATCCAAGATGGCAACTGGCAGAGAGCCAAAGGGCGTGCTGAATGTACCTTGAGAAAAATAGGAAGCGTTTACCTTTGGCTGTATGATAATTAGTTCAGCTGCATAGCGCATGGACAGATATATCTTACATGTATGCTTGAGCTCGTGATCGCTTGACATTTAATAGGATTGGATGGACATATCTGATTACAATTGCTTATGCATGAGACTGCTTATGTATTGAGGGTGTTATCCAAAAAAAGCAGAAGCTGCTTCATGAACTTCTGAAGTGTACATGTTGTTTGTCTTGCTGGTCGGCAGCAAGCGGCAAGTGGTGGCCCATATGGGGAGCGGTGAGCACTCAGGTAAGTAATAAAGAAGAAAATTTTTCACTAGCACAGTCAACTAACAGTCAAACCTTAAGGTTTAATGGAAGGTTCCCCTAGTGAGGGAGTGTAATGGAAGGTTCCCCTAGTGAGGGACCATAACAGAAGGCTGTCCTAAGAGACAGCAAAGTACGTCCTGTAGTAAACGAATATGTGTAAGGTGTTATTTGTGTTACCTTGTTTGGTTTCTGTTTGTTGTGGTGGTGGTGATATGGACATTAGTTCGTTTCTGACTTCCAAAAAACCAAAATTTCAAGAAAAAGATACTAGAAACTGTAAAACAAGAACAATCAAGTTGAGCTTCTAAAAGAGAAAGTAGATGTTCAGATTCAGAACAGGGATGTGACTCTGAAGAACAGGAGCTATCTGAGACAGAGCTAGAAAAGAAATTTTCTCAGTGGCATTTAACCCCTACTGCGCCGTGCCCTCTGGCGTATAATCCAGATCACCACTCTTTTCCAAGTTGTAGGGGCGCATGTACCTGCTGCACAGGGGCAGCCCCCAGACAGTGGGCTGATGTAGAATCTCTATCAGTGTTCCCAATATTCCCAGTATTTGAAGATCAAAACAATCAGAGATATCATCAAATATTAGATATAAAATTAGTAAAACAAAAGAGGCAGTTATGTCCTATGGAGTACAAGCTGCATTTACCATTTCTTTATTAGAGAATGTTGCAAGTGAAAATCTTACTCCGACTATTGGGGTAATTTAACAAAGGCATGTTTATCTGGGGGACAATATCTCATGTGGAAGGTGGCTAACCAGGAGCTATGTTCTGATACTGCCTGACATAATGCAGTTGCGGGCAATCCTCAATGGAATCTAAACATGCTGACAGGCCAAGGACCATATGAAGGGCAAGGTAATCAGATTAATTTCCACCCCAGTGTGTATCAACAAATTAACCCTCAACTTTTAATCTATCATTATATGGATGATATTTTGCTAGCTCATAAGGAAAAACCTGTCTTACAGCACTGTTATAATTCCTTACTAAAGTCACTGGAAAGATGGGGCTTACATATTGCCATTGATAAAGTACAAATGACAGACACCAAAAACTTCCTGGGATCTATCATAAATGCAACTATGGTTAAATCCATAAAAATTACTGTTCGGGTGGACAAACTTAGAACTTTAAATGATTTTCAAAAACTTTGGGGTGATATTAATTGGATTAGACCTTACCTTCATTTACCCACCTCAAGTTTGGGCCCCCTGTTTGATATTCTTAAAGATGATTATGACCCCCTTCCTAAGCGGGTGCTTACCCCTAAGGCTCGAACAGCTCTCAAGCTTGTTGAAACAACTATGGAAAAGGTTCATCGATTGTATTGACCTAGCTAAGCCTTTATCATTCATTGTCTTGGCCACAAATAAGTTACCCACAGGAGTGTTTTGGCAAAAGTGTCCTATTCTATGGGTTCACATGAATTATGCCCCTAACAAGGTCTTATCCATGTTTACTGAATCTATGGCAGAATTAATCCTTAAGGCATTAAAAGTATCCCTTTCCACCTTCGGATCACATCCCTTGACAATAACTACTCCTTATGCTACTGATCAGATACAATATCTTATTAATAATTCAAATTCATGGGCTATAGTCTTTACTATACTTCTTCTGTGTTTGACAATCATTTGCCATCTGATCCTCTTCTCCAATTTTGGAGTCAACATCCTATAATTTTCCCTAAAGTCACCCGAAAAGAACCTATTATAGGAGCTACCCTTATATTTACTGATGGATCAAAAAATGGTACGGGTGCTATTACTGTAGATAATGTTACAGAAACATTTCTGTTTAATACTCTATCTGCACAACAAACAGAACTATTAGTAGTGATAGAAGTATTCAAAACCCACCATAAGCCTTTTAATCTATTCTCTGATAGCAAATACATTGTTAATGCTGTTCAAAATTTAGAATTAACTGGTCTGATTTCCCTCACCTCCACTCTTACTAAATATTTACAATGCTTACAAAAACTTATCTGGGACAGAAAAGATCCTTTTTTTTATTGGGCATGTCTGGGCTCATACTGGCCTTCCAGGTCCTCTAAGTTTACACAATGATTTAACAGACACGGCCACCAGAGACCCACACATCTTTAATACACTTGAAAATGCAAAAACTTTTCATTCCAAATTTCATGTAAATGCTTCCACGCTACATACATGCTATAAAATTACTAAGGCAACAGCTCGGGACATAGTCAAGTCTAAATGTGCTACACTTATTCCTAACCCCTCGTTAGGAGTAAATCCAAAAGGGCTTCAGCCCAATCATATTTGGCAAATGGAAACTACAATTCATTCATGTGTCTATTGATACCTTTTCAGGATTTATTATGGCCTCTGCTCATACTGGAGAAAAAACCAAAGATGTAATAATACACTGTTTACACTCTTTCTCCATCCTGGGGGGTCCTGGATATATGTCCCAGGCCTTTAAACAATTTTGTTTCATCTTTGGTATTCAACATGTCACAGGAATTTCCTATAATCCTACTGAACAAAGCATTGTTGAGCATGCCCATTTAACACTTAAAAACATGCTTTATAAACGAAAAGGGGGAATAGGGGCATCATACAGATCCCCAAAAGACAAATTATCTGTTGTCTTGTTCATTTAAACTTTTTAAAATCTCGATTCTGAGGGCCAATCAGCTGCTGACCGTCATTCAGAGCCTAATAAAAAACATCTACCTCAAGTGCTCTGGAAGGACATTCTATTGGGACAATGGAAAGGCCCAGATCTGGTGTTAATCTGGACCTGAGGATTTGTGTTTTCCCACAGGATGCACAATTACCAATTTGGGTGCCGGAGAGATTGGTCAAGGCCTCAACAGAGACCCAAAAACAGGAAGAAGATGAGGAGGCTTCTCCCGCTGATGGTGTTGGCGATTTCTCACCAAGTTAATGGAGGAGACTCGCGTGAACTATGGGGGATAGTAAAGACGTGGCCCTACCCTGTACCCCCTACCAACTCTTCTATTCTATATCCTATTTTTACAACAATTGGCCACATTTCTTCAGTCTGCTGTTCAATGGGGAAAAGAATGGTTTGGGTTTTTGTCCAGGGGAGGTCTATTGTGTGTTGTATCTGTTCTGTGCATATAGTGTTTATACAAAATGCGTATACATCAGCGCAGAGAAACAGCCATTATTCACCAAGCTCTCATTGCAATTGATGCTGGCTCATCACCCCAAGTCTGGTTAAATATGGTGGACCGGTAGTCAAAGACAAGTAAGATTCATGGGGAGCTCATACCGACCTAAGACAGGAAATGAGGGCTAGAGCCTCATTGTCCAATGATGGGTAAGGATGTTACTCTGCCGTGGACAACCTAAGACAGGCATGGTCTCTTTTATCTCTCCCGGGGCCCAGGGTTATGCCACATGCATCCAAGATGGCGACTGGCAGAGAGTCAAAGGGCATGCTGAATGCACCTTGAGAAAAACAGGAAGCATTTACCATTGGCTGTATGATAATTAGTTCAGCTGCTTAGCACATGGACAGATCTTACATGTATGCTTGAGCTCGTGATTGCTTGACCTTTAATAGGATTGGATGGACATATCTGAGTACAATTGCGTATGCATGAGACTGCTTATGTATTGAGGGTGTTATCCAAATAAAGCGGAAGCTGCTTCATGAACTTCTGAAGTGTACGTGTGTTTGTCCTGCTGACCTATCAGTTCCTGAGAGATGTCTCATCTCCAGAAACACCTCTTAAGAAATCCTGGCCACTCTGGAAGCACTGTTGCCACCACAGCTTCATGCTGAAAATTCTCAATGGAATATGTTTCCAACTAAAACTGGAGTTTTTCCATTTCAAACTTGTGCTTTTCCAACTTTGGGGTATTCATGTGAGATAATGGAATACAAAATGTGGGGACATTGGTAGGTTGTTGTCTGAAGAGGCTCTTTCAGGTAGGTGAATGGATCCTCTTTGGTCTGACACTGATATGCTTGACAGGAAAATCACCCCAAGGCAAAGCAAAAACTTTCTAAGAAATTTTTAATTGCACTATTGAGAACATTCCTGTAAGTGACCTTGGTTGCATATCAAGACCCACAGCCCAGAGGGGTATCATAAGAGATAGGTTTATCTCTCTGTGTTTAGGAGGAAAAAGGTTGTAGCTGAACACTGAGCAGAAAATTATCCTATTGACATATTGTGACCTGGAGTAGGAGGAGTGGGGGTCCTACATGGGGAAATTAATATGCTCAGGTCATTAGTGTAAAAGGAGATATTTGGGATTATTCACACAAGAACACCAAGCTATTGCAATCAAAATTTACTCATTCTTGTATCGCACTTCTTTTCCTCCTGGACCCTTTGAGAAATTTTAACCAGCAGATATCTGGGAAAAATGCACAGTGCCAGTGGTGCTGAATCTTACCTATAATCTCAGGTATGGGAGAGAATGAGGAAGGTGTTTCTCCTGGGCAAAGCCAATTTCCCTAAATTAGTGAAGGCCTAAGGCACCTAGCTAGACACTGTCTGTAAATAGAAACATGCAAAGTGAAGAAGTGATGGCTCATGGGTTCTGTGATCCCAGGAAAAATATTTGCTGGCAGAATAAAAAATCCTCTTCCAGTTTTCGGGCCTCTGCTAGATATGTTTGCTGCAATTCCACTCAATATTCACAACAGTGAGTTTAATTTAAGAAAGGCATATGCTTTGAACTTACAATCAATCACTTCCAGTCAATGTCCTTCGACCCTGGAATTGAAATGCCTAACTTGCTTACCAGTGCTTCTGTGACATGAAAGCAAGAGATGCAAGAGCTACAATATACAAAGTGGAATGGGCTGGCATGTGGCATGTTGGATTTGAAAGGTGTGGACATTCCAGGTAAGAGAAGGCATTTTTGTTTCTTACTCCAGGGGGTTTGTGGGTCTTGGGAAATGTTGGTTTGATGAGTGACTTCCCTGATATCCTAAGTAACTTGGAGGTACTGCCTGATATCACAGAAGGGCCTCATGATAGAACAGTGAGGTCATGGTTCTCATGGCAACAATCCTGGCTGTTCAAACCAAGATTCAAGACAAGCATTAGCTCAGCTGTGATGGGAAGAGGGAATATTTAGGGAGCATGTCCCAGGGGCCTTCTTATTTCAAGGAATGCTATCCTAACATCTTCTTCCAGGAGAAGAGGCTCTAGGGTATGTTGGGGGTATAACCTCACAGGCCTTTGATCCATATAGCTTCTTCCATTACCACCAAATACAAATACACAATGGAATATTATTCATAAAGAATAATAATATTATGGGGCATTTGCAGATAAATGAATGGAATTGGAGAATATCATGCTAAGTGAAATAAACCTACCCCAAAAAAGCAAAGGTTGAATGTTTTCCCTGATAAATGGATGATCATATATAATGGGGATAGGGGAGGGGGGTGAGAGAAGTTGGAGGAACTTTAGGTTATGTAAAGGGAAAAGAGAGGGAGGTATTAAAATTGGTGAAATGAGACAAATCATTACCCTAAGTATGAGTATGATTACACAAATTGTATAACTCTACATTGTGCACAACCATAGAAATGAAATGTTGTACCATATTTGTGTAAAATGAACCAAAATGCAGTCTGTAAAAATTAAAAATGAATAAAAAGAACTACAGGGTGGAGGGAAATTACTGCTTCATTAATTATTCTAAGGTTTTGGACTAGGCAGTTCACTTTTGAACTCCTAAAACATGTGAACTGTATGGTCTGTTGCAAGGCATACAAAATTTCTGTCATTTGAGGTTTTGAATAAACTTTAAGAAGCCCTTTTTCTTGTCTTTATGTTCCCTTTCTTTCTTTTCCTTTTGATCTCTATTATAAAAACAATGGAAAATGAAAGCTGGAGGAGATTATCTAAGGATTGATTTGGGCCATATATCAAATTTTGTAATTTTCTCTAAATGTTTGGAGCTGATTGAATGATAAATTTATCCTTTAAAACTAGGTGGCCCGCTATGGATTCTGAATTCAGGGTGGTGTGACTTGTTATTGCCTTCCTGAGTCTCTCCCTGAAAATAGCAGGACTTTCCTGAAGGCCTCATATACTAGTTTTCCAGGCATCATACTCATTATTTGAGTCCCAGTTAGGATGGTTTCTGAGGACTGCTTTTACTCTAGATGGTTGAATAATAGCACAAATTTTCCAAGTGAAGCTGAATAGCTGGCATAAGTTCTTAAACATGTCAATATATTTATTTGGACCCTCTGAAAGCCTCCCTGAATTTATTTCTATCTGTCTTAAGTTGGGGGGGGTCTTAATTTTTCTCCCTTAGTAAGTAATTCCTTAAGTTTTTCTCCTCTCATGGTAGAGATTATTGAGGCCAAGTCTGGTAACATATAAAAGGCACTTTTCTTGATAATTTGTAATTTTGCAGTATGCAGGATAATGGTGAACTTGGCAATACTGTTTAGAGAGAAGCTCCCATCTGAATTAGAAGTATTAGGGATGTCTCCCTAAATTTGAGCTTCCTCATGGTCCAGAAATACCCATCTTTTACTACATGGCTTTGCCAAAGTTATTTCTGGACTGCTTTGGCAAATTGCTAGGATCCCAGTTTGCCTTATGCTAGAGACCCTTCAAGGATTCAGACTTAAAGTCATCTGCTTTCCTCCCTGCCACTATAATCTCCTAATTATGAAAAGATCATGACAAAAATAAAAGTTGTGCATTGTTTTACTGATTTTTTTTCCTTTGTTCTGTAGATTAAAGGAATTTCTGAAGAGTCGGGGGACATCTATTGGTTGTTTGGTGTATAACACCCTTTTTTTGGAGGGTCTCATGGGAGGGTTTGATTTTAAATGCCTCCCTCTTGCAGCTTAAAGAGAACACAGTGAGCACATTTAAGCATAGAAACAGTAATGGGGAGATTCTAGATAGACTACTGAAGACTATGCAAACAAAGGGAACCTGGGAATTTTCTTGCTAATCATCCCAGGTCTTTTCTTAATCCTACAATTTGAATTTCTAATGTTTGATTGTCCAAGAAAGGAGGACATCCAAGAGGGAGTGAATGTGGAGGAGTGTTGTATGGCCCATAGGGAGCAAGGTAATTGGTTCGTTCCCTCAGTGCCACTTGTCAACCAATCACCTTAGATACCCAAGGGTAGCCCAGGTCAGAAAACCCCAAAGTTGTTCCAACACCTAATCCACCTCCACACATCCTAGGTAGATCAGCACTAGGGACAGTGTGTACTGACAATAGTTGCACTACAGGCCCAGAGAAAAAAGTGGGAAAGGGCTTCAGCAAAGTCCAACATCCCTGGTCTGCATAGAGCAGGTGATTGAGAACTTCCTAGGTTGGGAAATCTCTCACCCATGTCTTGAAGGATGGTGGCTCTACTAGCAGCATTTTAAGTAGTCTACAGGTGCCCATTTTTGCCCTCCAAAAAGAAAGAGACAGAAAGGTGCACCTCATATAGATGTGTGGTGCATGGAGAGAAGCTTACCTTGGTGTATATCTGGGTGGAACCTCAAATCTGATACCCCATTTACTGTTGGTGAGTTCTGCTTCCTCAGGTATTGAAGTTTAACAACCAGAGAAGCATGCCAATGCAAGCATATTAAGCAAGTTTTAATTAAAGTTAATAATACAGCCTTCTACCAGAAGGGAGAAAAGGGCCATGACTGATGTTCTAAAATCCCAAAAAGTAAGCAACCCTACATCGTTATAGATTAGGATTTCCTTTGTTCTGTTTTCTCCCCTCTTACCTTTCTCCTTCCTGCCTACGTGACTATGCCCAGGAGTTGGTGGTGACATGACAAAAATGTGAGAAGCAGATGGTAGGGGGAAGGGCCAATGGAGATTGAGGTAGGGGCCAGGGGACATTAATTAATTAACAATTCCCTTCCTGCAGCATTTTGGGAAGAGTACTTAGACACTTAACCTTGGTGATCAAAAAGGCACTGGAGATACTGACATTCCAATCTCCCAACGGGTGGTCTCCAGCTTCCCAGACTCAGATCACCTTTATCCCTCCATTCTACCAGATTTTTTATTCTACATTAACTACCTGTCTTAATTCTGACTTCAAAACTTTGATCAATTGATCCATTATTCCATCCCACATTACTCCCAACAGTTGGTGATCCTAGCTACAAGGGAACTGTAGCTAGCACTTTTTGTATACTGGGCATGCACTCTGCTGAGAAAATGCTTCCTGAGAATAGTATAATATTGCAGAACAGAAGCAGTATCAAGAAGAGTTTCAACTTCCAGTCACTCACTGGTTTACCAATTCAAACCCCGTGCTAATTAATTCTAACCTGAAATTTACCCCTCAACCTACACTTAAATGTACACAAATGCATATGTAGTAATAAGAATAGTAATGTGTTTTCACTTATACCTTCAACTATCAATGGTATATTTGCATACATGTAATTGTATATTCACATATATATCCATGTATACCCAAATTTTAAAAGTGTGTGTTTATGTCTCATATGAACCATTCCTTATTTCAAAACATGTATACATTTTCATACGTATTTTCACATGCAGATGTTTATGAATTTTCATGCTTCACACTATATATTTATTCAATTCCTATTATTCAATTCCTAATATATGAAAAACAAAAAAAAATTCATACTAATCCTAACATTATGTGGATAACTAAATCTAAATTTACATGAAAGTACATGTGATAATGTGAATATTGATGGTATATTGATTGTTATGTTCAATTATAATTATTTGTATATATATTATACATTCATGTATATAATTTGAGTGTATTCCTAAATTTTAAAAACATATTTATAAAATTCACATAAAGCCATTCTCTATTTAAAATTTTGTTTATATGTTCTCATACATATTTTCACATTCTTAATATTCATTTCTCCAAATATACATATTTGTTCCCAAAACAACTTAAATTTTATAATTAAACTCTAATCTTATCCCTATACCTAAATCTAATTTTATGTGAAAGTTTTTACAGTGATATGAATATTTATGTTACTTTTATTTACATATTCAATCATTAAATGGCATATTTATATATATATATTACAGATTAATTTATATTATATATCCTTGCATCTGCAAATTTGAAAACGTATATTCATATGACTCACATTTTAAACTTTCCTTTATCAGAGAACATGTTCATGTATGTTTTCAAATATATTCTCACACATACATTCTTATAAAAATTCACATTTACTGGGCTGGGGAGATAGCTCAGTCGGTAGAGTGCTTGCCTTGCAAGCACAAGGCCCTGGGTTCAATCCCCAGCACCACAAAAAAAAAAAAAAATTCACATTTACTGATATATATATTAATTTCCTAACCCAAACCCTAACCCAACCCAAAATTGAATTCTAACCCTAATCCAACCCAATATGTACATCTAATTTTATGTAAAAGTGCTTATGCTAATATGCATATTTATGTGCATTTTGACATATATACATTTATTAAATATGTACTAGCATATATTATATATTAATGTATATGTTAAGTGTAACATTAATAAATTTTAAAAAGTATATTCCTATGTCTCACTCTAAACCCCCATTTTAGAATATATATGTTTAAATATGTATCATACACATTTTCATGTGAAAATTCTTATGAATATTCTTGTGTTCTAATATCCATATTTATTCCCTAAACTTAAACTTATCCCAACCCCAAATTCAATAGGAAAACAAAATTACCCCTCTACCTACCATAATTTTACATATAAGCATGTTTAATAATATGAATACTTATGTTTAGTTTAACTTACATATTCAGTTATCTATGGTATATTTGCATTCACATAATTACATACACATTATATGATATATGCATGGATCCCAACATAAATTTTTGAAACACTGTATTCATACAACCCACATACCATTCCCTGTTTCAGAGCATGTATTTTAATGTTTTTACATGTATTTTTACATGCACATACTTATGAATATTCATGTTTCCTCATATACACATCTATTGGCTAAACCAACTTAAAATTTAATCTTATTCCTATACCTACATCTAATTTTAAATAAAAGCATGTATAACAATAGGAATATTTACTTGTATTTTTACTTGTATTTTCAAATATCAATGGTATATTCACATATATAGTATTTCATATTTATTTATGTAACATAAACAGGCATACCACAATTTAAAAATAGTGTACATATATGACTCTCAGTATACCCTTTGAATTTCAAAACATATATGTTTCCATATGGTTGTATTCATATTTTCACATGTACATTCTTGTTAATATTCATGTTACCTTATATAAATATTCATCCTCTACAACTCAAAATTTAACACTAACTATAACAGAGAACAGGGAGGGTACAGGTTGTAGCTGCTTGCTGAAACAGCTCCCGTCAAGCACTTATTAAGTTCTCAGCCAGTACATTCAAAACTCCTTCAGGCTCCAAATACACACTGGGCTCACAAAAGAGCTTTTCCTTTTATTAGGATCAATTTGTTAAAGAAGAGTACACCTTTGAAGGAACAATTTCTCAAAGTCTCTTTGAAATCCACTGGTGAAAGATTTTCTGAAAACACAATTTAACAGCAAACACCAGTGGCAATGGCCAAATGCTTTGAAAGGAAACTGCTGCTTCTGGTGCTTCAAAGCGATCTCTCTTAGAGCAACTTCATCCAAATTCAAAGGACATTGTTCTCATTCAGAACAGAGTAAGGGCATATAGGTTGAAGCAGCTTTCTGAAACTTCTCTCTGGAAATGCTATGCTGTCTTCAAACTGCACATTCAATGCATGTTTCAAGATCAACATACGAACAGAGATAGCAAGCGATCCCTTGTACCTGGGAACACCATTTTCAGGGAACATGGTGGAACATCAATTTCCCTAGGGACTCCTTGAAATTCATTTGTGAAACTTTTTCAGACAACTCATTTCAAGTGCAGCTCTCCTTTGAATGAACTGTCTGTTTCAATGTTACAAACCCATCAAAATGAAACTGGGAAACCTTGATTTTGAAATTACATTTGCTTTGTGCTAATTTATCCAAATTCAATCCACAGTGTTCTGATTGAGAACAGAGCGAGAACATACAGTTGAAGCTGTTGCTAAAACTACACTGTTAAGCACTTCTATGATGTTCTCAGTCAGTAAACTCAGAAAAGAGTTTAGGCAAAATATACAAATGGAGCTCATAAAAGCTCTTATGCTTCCATTAGGACTAACTTCTTGGAGCACAGTGAAACTTTAAAGAGTATCACTTTCTGAGAGTCTCAATGAAATTATTATTGAAACATTTCCAGAAAATTCAATTTAACAGCATATACCAGAAACCTATGGTACAAATGCTTTGAAATAAAAACATTTCTTCTGGTGATTGAAAGTGCTCTTAGATTGTGCCACCACCTCCAAACCACGATTTTCTCATTGCACAGAGTGAGTGAATACTGTATGAACCTTCCTGATTAAATTTCTGCTCTTTGGCATTCCTAAGCTATAGTTAAACAGCACATTCCAGGATATTTCAGGCCCAATGTAAGAACAAAGGTAATGATATACCCCTTGTATGAGAAACACCATCTTCTGGAACCATGGTTTGAATGCAGAGAACATCAATTGCCCAAAGCTTCATTGAAATCTATTTTTTAAAATTTTCCAGAAAATTCACTTCAAGTTCAATTGCTATTTCAATTTAAGTGCCTCTTTGAATGTTACAAAGAATTTGAACTTATTATACTTTGTGTTTGAAACACTTTTGCTTTTTGCTAATTTATCCAAATTCAAACCACAGTGTTCTCGGGAACAGAGTGGGAGCATAGAGGTTGAAGATGCTTGATGAAACTGCTCCCATTAAACACAAAGTGTTCTCAGTCAGCACATTTGAAAGTCACTTCAGGTCTGAAATACACACTGGGCTCACAAGAGAACTTTTGCTTTCATTAGGATCAATTTCTTAGAGCAGAGAGCACCTTTGAAAGGAACAATTTCTCAAAGTCTCATTGAAATTTGCTGGTGAAACTTTTTCAGAAAACACAAATTAACAGCATATCCAGTTGCCAATGGCACAAATGCTTTGAAATGAAACTGTTGCTTCTTCTGCTTGAAAGCACTTTTGCTTTGTGCTAATTCATTCAAATTCAAAGCACAGTGTTCTCATTCAGAACAGAGCAAGGGCATAGGGGTTGAAATTACTTGCTGAAACTACACTGTTAAGCACTCATATGGTGTTCTCAGTGAGCATATTCAAAAAGAGATCAGGTGAAGTAACAAATGGGGCTCATGAGAGCACTTTTACCTCTATTAGGACCTATTTCTTGGAGCAGAGTAAAACTTTAAAGAGGAACACTTTCTCAAAGTCTCAATGAAATTATTATTGAAACATTTCCAGAAAACTCAATTTAACAGCATATACCAGAAACCAGTGGTATAAATGCTTTGAAATGAAAACATTTCTTCTGATGCTTGAAAGTGCTCTTGCTTGCAAATGCCATAATTTTATCATTCTAAACTGGAGAATATCATGCTAAGTGAGATAAGCCAATCTCAAAAAACCAAAGGAAGAATGATATCGCTAATAAGTGGATGATGACACATAATGGGGGTGGGAAGGGTTAGTGTTGGGGTTGGAGTTGGGTTTAGGGAGGGGGGCAGGAATGGAGGAAGGAAGGACTGTATAGACGGAGGGGAAGGGTGGGAGGGGAGGGGGGGAAGGGAAAAAATGGCAGAATGAATCAAACAACATTACCCTATGTAAATTTATGATTACACAAATGGTATGCCTTTACGCCATGTACAAATAGAGAAACAACATGTATCCCATTTGTTTACAATAAAAAGAAAAAAAAAAAAAAAAAAAAAAAAAAAAAAGAAAGTGCTCTTGCTTTATTCTACTAAATCCAAATTCAAACCACACTGTTCTCACTGCAAACAGAGTGAGTGTGTACAGAATGAACATTCTAACTGAAACTTCTTCTCTTAGGCACTTCTAAGCTGTAGTCAAACAGCACATTCCAGGATATTTCAGACCCAATGTAGGTAAGAAGATATCCCTTGTAACCAGGAGCACCATTGTCTGTGACCATGGTGAAACTGTAGAGAACATCAATTGCCCAAAGTTTATTGAAATCCTTTCGTGAAACTTTTCTGAAAAGTCTCTGTAGGGATTTTAGGTTAGTCAATGTCCAGGGGAGGGAGTCCTTGAGTTGAGAATACTCCTCAGGGCACAATAGGTGCCATGCTATTTGTATCTTGCAGGGTGTTCTTTCTAGCACAAAACTTACAATTAAATGTAATGTGCTTTCCATATGCAGATGGAGAATAGCTGCATTGGAAGTAAAATTTCTGAAAAAGTTTTATGAATGGATTTCAATGAATCTTTGGACTTTTTCTCTATTCATCATGCCCATATTGTCCCCAACTTTGTTGATCCTACTTTGCAGGGAATCTCTCTTTCATAAAAAAGTTTACAATTTCCTGAACTGTGCTTTCCATATACAGGCAGAGAATAGCTGCAATTTACGTAACTTTTCTGAAAAGTTTCGCAAATGGATATCAATGAAACTTTGGGCATTTTGTCTTTTAATCATTCCTAGTTTGCTCCCAATGATTGATGACCTACCTCCAAGTGTGCTTTTGGTAGCCCACTATGTTTACGGGTTGCAGAACTATAATATGCTTGTTGAAAAGAGCTGCATTTTAAGTGACTTTTCTAAATTTGTTTCACAAATGGATTTAAATGATACTCTGGGCATTTTCTCTACTCATCATACCCACATTGCCATGGAATGCTGTGGAACCTGCCTTGCAGGGTGCTCTTTCTTTCCCAATAAGTTTACTAATATATGAACTGTACGTTCCATATGCAGGCAGAGAATAGCTGCACTCTGACTTTTCTGAAAACGTTTCCCCAATGTATTTAATTGAAGCTTTGCATATTTTCTCTTCTCATCATTCCCAATTTGCTCCCAGTTTGAGATGCTCCCATGTAGGGTGTTTTGGTAGCACAATAAGTTTTCAATTTTCTGAAATGTGCTTTCCATGTGCAGGTGGAGAATAACAGTAGTTTAAGTGACTCTTCTGGAAAAAGGTAATAGATTCAATGAAACTTTGGGTATTAATCCTTCTCAACATTTCTAGTTTGCTCCCAAAGTTTGGTGATCCTACCTCCAAGGGTACTTTTCCTGGCATACTATGAATACAGGTGGAAGAACAGTAATATATTTGTTGAAAATAGCTACAACTTAAGTGACTTTTGTCAGAAATTTTCACTAATGGATTTCCATGAAACTTTTCATATTTTCTCTTCTCATCATTTCCATTTTGCTCTCAATGTTTGGTGATCCTACCTTGTAGGGTGCTTTAGTAGCACAGTAAGTTTACAATTTCTTGAAATGTACTTTCCAAATGCAGCTGGAGAATAGCTGCCCTTGAAGTGAGTTTTCTGAAAGAGTTTCACTAATGGATTTCAATGAAACTTTGGGTATATTCTCTCCCCATTATTCCCACTTTGCTTTCAAAATTTGGTGATTCCCACCTCCAAGTGTACTTATGCTATCATAGTATGTATATGGGTGGCAGAACGGTATTATGCATGTTGAAAATAGCTGCACTTTAAGTCACTAATGGATTTCAGTGAAACTTTGGATATTTCTTCTTCTCATCATACCACATTGCCACCAAATTTTGCTCATACTATATTGCAGGGTGGTCTTTCTAGCAAAATAAGTATACAATTTCATGAACTGTGTTTTCCATAGCCAGGAGGAGAAAAGTTGCACATGAAGTGATTTTTCTGAAAAAGTTTCACGAGTGGATTTCAATGAAACTTCGGGTATTTTCTATTCTAACACTTCAACCTGGCTCCCAAAGTTTGGTGATCCTACTTACAAGTGTACTTTTGATAGCACACTATATTTACAGGCCATATAACTGTAATAGTCTTGTTGAAAATAGCTGCACTTTAAGTGACTTTTCTGAGAAAGTTTCACTAATGGATTTCAGTGAAACTTTGGGCATTTTCTCTAACCATTATACCCACATTGCCCCTAAAGTTTGTTGATCTAACCTTGCAGGGTGCTCTATCGAGCACAATAAGTTTACCATTTCCTGACATGTGCTTTCAATATGCAGGCAGAGAATAGCTGCGATCTAAGGGAATTTTCTGAAAAAGTTTCACGAATGGATTTCAATGAAACATTGCATATTTTCTCTTCTCATCATTCCCACTTTGGTCCCCACGTTTTGTGATCCTACCTTACAGGGTGCTTTATGAGCACAATAAGCTTACAATTTCCTGAAATATGCCTTCTGTATGCAGGGGGAGAATAGCTGCAATTTTGTGACTCTTTTGAAAAAGTTTCACAAATGAATGAGAATGAAACGTGGCATATTTTCTCTCCTCATTTTTCCCACTTGGCTCCCAAAGTTTGGCAATATTACCTCCAAGTGTGCTTTTGGTAGTACACTATGATTATAGTTGCCAAACTGTAAGATTATGGCATTTGAATATATATGGATGCAGTTGTAGAATATCAGGGTGAGATAAACCAATCCCAAAAAAAAGGACGAATAATCTCGCTGATAAGAGGATGATGACACATAATGGGGGGAGCAAGAATAGAGGAAGGAGGGACTGTATTGAGGGGAAAGAGGGGTGGGAGGGTTGGGGAGGAAGGAAAAAATAACAGAATGAATCAAACACCATTACCCTATGGAAATGCATGATTACACAAATGGTATGCCTTTACTTCATGTACAAAGAGAAACAACATGTATACCATTTGTTTACAATAAAAATAAATTAAAAAAAAAAGAAAATGCTCACCAGGGTTAGTGGCAAGAAACTCAAAATTTCAATTGCAGTGATTCTTGTTAAGAATTAGCCTTCTGGGACAGAAAGAATGGACTTTTACAACTGGGCATTTTTCAAGTTAACCTCAATATCAGCTGGAATACCAAGCTATGAAGACAGAAAAGAGCTGCCCATGGCCCTGCATTTCTCGTTCTGTCATGCTTGGTATTTTGAAGAGTATTATTTTTGTAAAAGTATATGAATTGTGACTGAATACATATCTTACATTCTGCTGATATCTATCAGGAAAAAATGGTGTATTTGAGATTTAGTCTCAATAATTTTGAAGTACTTTTATAGATTTTGCTAAGTGTGATCAAAGTTCCTAAAAGATGCTGTGTAGAATTGGGTGAAGGATGCGTTATTCTCATAATTACTATGGTTCTGGGAATTATTGGATTGTGCTTGGTAGGGGAAGGAATGACAAAAAATATATATTTGAAAGAAATCATATTAAAAGATGAAATCAGAGACATAAAGTTTGTGGTATGTTTATGGTGCATATAAGCAACTATAAGAACAAAAAATGGAATTGGATATTTGGAAATGCTTTAGGGTCTGTTTTCCTGATAAGTCCTGTGATATCTTAAGTGATTCCTCACAATTTTCTCTTTTCAAAATACAGGATTTGCCCATATTGGGTATTCATATTTGTATTTTAGCAAGATATTTTTGTTTATATTTCTGAAGTTGTGTTTCAAGAGCCATCATTCAGTGCTGCATTTCCAAATTTATACTTGTTTAAACTTATGTGTTTGGGTGTAGGTGCTGTGGTGTAAGGAATGCCTTTCCTAAGAGTTTCATGTGCCAGAAAAGGAAAATCAGCATACCTGTAATTCACTGTCTCTTTCAAGCAAAGAATAGGGCAAAAATTTCCAAGGGCACTGATGACCTTTGCAAGTTGAATTGCAGTCCAAAATTATTGGTGCTCACAGAATAACATAATGATTAGTTCTTGCTGTGTTTTTATAATATTTAGTAACTGAGGAGATCTGGAATTTGGGGGGAGACTATTAACAATAATTTATTTTAGTGACTCTTAAGTTGGTCTTTATCTCCAAAACTGTTCTGCATTTAGTGCCTCCAAAATGAACTTTCCTCTTTCATTTTGAACATTTAACTTTTAACTTTTGTACCATCCCTTTCCTTCAGCATAATGCATGTTCAAGATTCATATTAGGCCCTGTAAAAATGTTCTTATCTCTCCATCATCAGGCACTTGTTTCATCCATCAGTTTTGCTATATTGGAGCACAGTTTAACCAGAATGTAGTTTGCATTCTCCCAGGGCTGAAAAATGACCTGTGGCATTGTCACAGAGGGCCTTGTGCAAGACAGGCAGTAGTCAAAATAGAAAATGAACCATTATGTGAAGAGAACTTAGCCAGATAGTTTTGCAAATAAAAGTGATTGAAAGTCCCCTTAAACTCATCCCAAGAATTTCTGTCTGCAGCCTAGTTGTAAGGCAGCAACAAATGAGATTGGTCCTAGCAGATGGAGTGAACCTAGAACATCTTTCCTCACTTGCTGGCTCCTTCCATGACACCATCACACATTCTGAGAGATTGACTCCATGGTCTTCTCAATAGGAATAATAGCTGCCACACCCTTCCACTTAGAAGACAAACTTCCCAGTTTCCACTTGTCTCCTGTTTAGGCTTTCTAGAACAGAAAGCCAAGCCATCCAAGTTGGTGTGATGTTTCCCAAATAAATCATCACCTAACACACCAAGCTGCACTGCATGATTCCCCTGACCTTTCCAAAAGCCACAATTTTATGTGATGTTAGGGTCCTAGGCCTTTTTCCTGACTCAGGAAAATTCTGGATGTGCCCAGGCCTGTAGGAGTGCATTCCGAGTGCAATATGACCCACTACCTCCCTCAAAACTGTGTCTGTCCCAAGTGAACAAGACTTGGTGTGAGATAATTGCCTGCATCAGGATCTGGCTGGGCAGGTGGCAATATGCATGATGAATCAAAATAAAGGCAGGGCCACCTACCAGGCCTAGAGGATATAGGGGGCTGTCCAGCTTCAGTAGAGTTCCTGTAATGGAAGAAGATGAATGAATCAAAGGCCCATGGAGTCAAACCACCAACACACCTTGACTCCTCTTCTCCTAAGAATGTTAGGATTGCATTTCTTGAAAAGAGAAGCCCCTGGTACACACTTCCTTTGTAATCCCCCTTCCCTTCTCATTGAGCTGGTGCTTGTCTTGAATCTTGGTCTAAAGGGCTAGTACCTGAAGCCTCTCTTGTTGCCATGGGAACCGTGACCTCACTCTTCTGTCATGATGCCCTTCTGTGACATATGGCAGTAACTGCAGTGCAGCCAGGATATCAGGGAAGTCACTCATTAATCCAATGTTGCCCAATCCCCACAAACAACACCTGGGGACAGAAACAAAAATGCATTCTCTTACCTTATCCTGGAATGTCCAGGAACTTCAAATCCAAAATGCCAAGTGCCAGTCCATTCCACTTTGTATATTGTAGCTCTCACACCTTTTCCTGTCATGTCACAGAAGCAGTGGTAAAAAGTTAGGCATCTCTTTGAGAAGGAGCAAATCTGGGTCAAAGAATTTTGATTGGAAGTGATTGAGAGTTCAATGGATATGACTTTCATAAATTAAGCTCACTGTTATGAATCATGAGTGGAATTGCAGCAAACATATCTAGCAGAAGTCAGAAAATTGGATGAGGATTTTTTTTTTCTTCCAGCAAATATTGTTCTTGGGATCACAGAATCTGTGAGCCAAAACCTCTTCCCTTTGCCTGTTTCTATTTACAGAAAAGGTCTGGTTAAGAGTCTCAGGCCTTTGCTAATTCAGGCAAACTGGCTTTGCCTAGAAGAACCACCTTCCTTATCCTTCCTCTTACATCAGATTATAGGCAAGACCCAGCACCATCATGGGGCTGTGAATTTTTCCCAGATATCTGCAGGTTAGAATTTCTTTCCGTTCAGGAGGAAAAGAAGTGTGATACAGGAATGAGTACATTTTCATTGTAATGACTTGAGTTTCAGGTGTGAATAATCCCAAAAATCTTCTATAATAACAACATGAGCATATAAATTTTCCCACATAAGACTGTCACTCATTATACGCATGCCACAATAAATCACTAGGATAAATTTTGCTCAGTTGTTCAGTTACAATCTTTTTCCTACTAAACACACAGAGATAAAACTTTCTCTTATGATACCCTTCTGGAATGTGGGTCTTGATATGCAGCCAAGGTTACTTGCAGGAATGTTCTCAATATGATATTAAAAATTTGTGAGAAAATTTTTTGCTTAACCTTGGGGTGGTTTTCCTGCCAAGGATATCACAAAGTCAGACCAGAAGAGGATCCAGTCACCTACCTTAAAGGGCCTCTTCAGATAACAGCATTCATCCAATCTCCACATTTTATACTCTGAAAATCACCAGTTTTAAGTGGAAAAGCACCAGTTTTAAATGGAAACACATTCAATTGAGAATTTTCAGCATGGAGCTGCGGTGACAGGCAGCAGAGCTTCCCCAGTGACCTGGATTTCTTAAGAGTTTGTATTCCTAGAGATGATACAACTCTCAGGAACTGATAGGTCATATTATTCTTATGAATATGATGATGTGGATATTTAATCAGCAAATTATTCAAGAATAAAGTGCTCCTCAGGGTTAATGGTATGAAACTCAAAATTTCAACTGCAATGGTCATTTTGAAGTAGTAGCTTTCTGGGGCACAAGGAGTGAATTTCTACACCTGGGCATTTTCAAGTCAACCTTAATAATAACTGGAATACCAAGATGTGAAAACAGAAGAGAACTACCATCGGCCCTGCATTTTTTCATGCTGTTGTGCTTGGTATTTTGAAGACATTATTTTTTTAAAGTATGAATTATGGCTGAATACCTATCTTATTTTCTGCTGATGTCATTCAGGAGGAACAGGGTGTTTTTTAACCTGATTTCCCTGTGTCACTGGAGATGTAGTCTCAATAATGAAGTATTTTTATAAATTTTGCTAACTGTGATTGATATTCTTAAAAGATGTTGTGTAGAATTGGGTGAAAGGTGCTGTTCTCATATTTACTATGATTTTGAGATTTATTGGATTGTGCTTAGTAGGATAAGGAATGCAAAAGAATCCCTATTTGAAAGAACTAATATTTAAAAAATAAAATCAGAAACAGGTGTGTGACATGTTTGTGGTGGATAAAAGCAATTACAAAAAAGAAGAATTTGAATTTTTGGAAATGCCTTAGGATCTGCTTTTTCTGCTCTATAAGTCCTATCACATCTTTAGTGATTCCTCAAAATTTTTTGTTTTTGAATTTCAGTTTTCTTCCATATTGGGTATTCATTTTTGTATTTTAAAAATATATATTTTTAATTTCTTAAGTTGTGTTGCAGTCTTGTGTATGAGAGTCATCATTCAGTTCTACATTTCCAAAATTGTACTTGTTTAAACTTATGATTTGGGTGTACGTTCTGTGGTGTAAGGAATGCCTTTCCTCAAAGACCCAGTGTCAGAAAAGCAAAATCAGTATTCCTATAATTCACTGTGCCTTTTAAGCAACAGATTAGGCCAAAAATTTCCAAGGACTCTGATGATATTTGCAAATTGTATTACAGTCTGAAATTATCATTGCTTACAGAATGATCTCAGGATTACTTCTTTGTATTTGATTAATATTTAGTAGCTGAGAAAATATCCTGGAATTTTTTGGGGGAGATCATTAACAATTTTTTTTAGTGACCTTTCACTTCAGTTAACTTTTATCTCCAACACTGTTCTGCATTTTGAGCCGCCACAATGAACTTTCCTCTTCCCTTTTTGTATGCTTAGCTTTGCACCTTTGTACCATCCCTCTTTTTCAGTGTAATGCATGTTCAGTTTTGGTATTATATCCTGTTAAAGCATGCTCATGTCGCCATCATCAGGCACTTGTTTCATTCCTCAGTTTCTATATATTGGAGCAGAATTTTGCCAGTAATTGTGACAATGGCCTGCAATTTGCATCATTTCAGTGCTGAAAAAGACCTTTGGAATTGTCACAGAGGGCCTTGTGCCAGACCAGAAGTAGTCAAGTCTAGAGAATGAACCATTATGTGAATTGAGCTTGACCAGATATTTCTGCAATTAAAAGTTTTAAAGGTCCTCCTGGAAATCAGTCAAAAAAAATTCTGTGAGGAACCTAGTAGTGAGGCAGCAGCAAAGGAGATTGGACCTGGGAGGTGGAGTGATCCCAGAACATCTCTCTTCATTTGCTAGCTGTTTCCAGGACTCCATCACACATACTGAGAGATTGAGTTGATTCTCTCCTTCTTATGGATAATAGATACCACACACTTCCACTTAGAACACCAACTTCCAAGGTTACATACAGCTGTCTCCTGATTGGGCATTCTAAGAAGAAGGGGCATACAAATTGAGTTCTTGTGATATTTCCCAATTCAATCATCACCTAACCCACCAAGCTGCATTGCATGTTCCCCTGATCTTTGTTGTCAACAGTCATCATTCCATTTGTTTTAATGGGTCCTAGGCCTGTTTCTTGACTCAGGAAATTCCTGGATGAGCCCAGGCCTGCAGGAGCTTATTCCAATTGCAATGCTGCTGTAGCTGGTGCTAAGTAGGATGACCCACTCACCCTCCTATACCTCTCTGTTTGTTCCAAGTACAAAATTCCTGGTGTGGGATAATTACCAGCATCTGAATCTGGGTGGGCAGGTAGTCATGATGCCTATTGCTTCCAAACTAAGGCAGTGCCACATACTGGGGCTATAGGGTAGTAGGGTTTGTCAGGCTTCAAAGAGGTACCTGTAATGGAAATATCTGGATGGATCACAGGTTCATAGTGTTGCCTCCCATAATACCCTGGTTCCTCTTCTCCCCTGTAGAATATGATAGGTTTGCATTTTTTGAAAAGAGATATCCCTTGGGACACTTTCCCTTTTTATTCTCTCTCTTCACTACAGCTGATCTGGAACTTGTCTTGAATCTTGTTCTGAAACACCAGAAACTGAAGCCTCTCTTGTTGCCATGGGAACTGTGATCTGATTGCTCTGTCATGATGCCTTTTTGTGACATCAGGCAGCATTTCCAGTGCAGCCAGGATATCAGGCAAGCCACTCATCAAGTCAGTGTTGTCCAAGACCCATAAACACACCCTGGGGAAAGAAACAAAAATGTATCCTCTTACCTTATCATGGAATGATCAAACTGTCAACTCCAACAGGCGAGATGCCAGCCCATTCCAATTTGTATACTGTAGCTCTCCCATCTTTTGCTCTCACATCACAGGAGCACTGGAAATCAACTTAGGCATTTTGTTGAGAAGGATCAAATCCAGGTTCAAAGGATTTTGACTGGAAGTGTTTGAGAGTTCAATGGACATGACTTTCTTAAATTAAGTTCATGTAATGAATCTTGAGTGGAATTGCAGCAAATATATCTAACAGAAGTCTAAGAATTGGATGAGGCTATTTTATTCTGCCAACAAATATTTTTCCTAGGGTCACAGAACCCATGAGCCCTCACCTCTTTCATTTGCCTATTTCTAGTTATACACAGGGTCTGGCTAAGTGTCTTAAGCCTTCACTGATTTAGAGAAAATGGTTTTGTCTGGGAGAACTACCTTCCTTATCTTTCCCATACCTGAGATTATAAGCAAGATCCAGCACCAACAGGGGTCTGGGTATTTTTCTCAGATATCTGCTGGTTAGTATTTCACAAAGAAAAAGTCCAGAAGGAAAACAAGTGTGATACAGGAATGAGTACATTGTGATTGTAATGGCTTGGGATTCAGGCATGAATGATCCCAAAGATCTCCTTTTATACTAATGCCATGAACATATAAATTTTGCCACATAGGACTGCCACTCCTCCTACCCCGGGCCACAAAATATCACTGAGATAATTTTCTTCTCAGTGTTTGGCTACAACCTTCTCCCTCCTAAACCCAGAGATAATCCTTTCTCTTATGATACCCCTCTGGACTGTGGGTCTTTATATGCAACCAAGGTTACTTGAAGGAATGTTCTCAAAATGTGAAATTAAAAATTTGTTAGAATTTTTTGTTTAGTCTTGAGGTGGTTTTCCTGCCAAGGATATCAATGTCAGACCAGAAGAGATTTCAGTCACCTACCTTAAAGAGTCTCTTCAGAAAACAACAACTTCCCAATGACTCCACATTTTGTCCTCTATTAACTAAAGTGAATGCTTTTCCAAGTTTGGAAAAGCATATATTTTAAGTGGAAAAGCCCCAGTTTTAAATAGAAACACATTTCACTAGGAATTTTAGGCATGGAGCTGTGGTGGCAGTAGTAGTGATTCCCCAAGGACATGGATTTACTCAGAGTAGGTATTCATGGACATGAGACATTTCTCAGGAACTGATATGTCATAAAATATGAAGGCCAAAAATAGCTGCATTCTTTTTTATTTAATAGTTGCATTCTAAGTGACTGTTCTGAAATTGTTTCACGAATGAATTTCAATGAAATTTTGTGTATTTTCTCTTTTAATCATTCCTATTCTGCTTCCAAAGTTTGTTGATTCTACCTCCAAGAGTGCTATGCAAGCACACTATGATTACATGTTACAGAAGGGTAACATGCATGTTGAAAATATCTGCAATTTATGTACCTTTTCTGTGAAAGTTTTATGAAAGGATTTCAAAGAGAATTTAGGTATTTTTCTACTCATCATACCCACATTTCCCAAAGTTTGGTGTTCCTATCTTTCAGGGTTCACGTGCTAGCACAATAAGTTAACAAATTTCTGAACTGTGCTTACCACATGCAGGTGGAGAATAACTGTATTCTAAGTGACTGTTCTGAAAAACTTTCACAAATGGATTTCAATAAAATTTTGCACATTTTCTCTTCTCATCATTTGCACTCTGCTCCCAAAATTTGGTAATTCTACTTCCAAGTGTGTTATGCAAGCACACTATATTTACGTGTTGCAGAAATGTAACACAAATTTGAAAACAGCTCCAGTAGCTTTTCTGAAAAAGTTTCACTAATGGATTTCAATGAAACTTTGCATATTTTCTCTACTCACTGAACCCACTTTGCTCCCAACATTTGGTATTCCTATATTGCAGGGTTCACGTTTTAGCACCATAAATTAACAAATTCCTGAAATGTGTTTTCCATATGCAAGCCAAGAATAGCTTCATTCTAAGTGACTGCTCTGAAAAAATTTCACGAATGGATTTCAATGAACCTTTGGGTATTTTCTCTTCTCATCATTCTCACTTTGCTCCCAATGTTTGGTGATTCTACCTCCCAGTGTGCTATGCAATCACACTATGGTTACATGCTGCATGAATGATGAAAATAGCTGCAATTAAAGTCCTATTAGAATGTTTCAGGAGTGGATTTCATGAACTTTGGGTATTATCTCTACTCATCATACCCACTTTCCTGATCCAAAATTTGGTGATCCTAACACGTAGGTGCTTTTCATACAACAAAAAGATTACACTTTCCTGAACTGAGCTTTCCATATGCTAGCAGACAATAGCTGCATTCCAAGTGACTTTTCTGAAAAAGTTTCACAAATGAGTGTCAATGAAAATTTAGGCATTTTCTCTTCTTATCATACACACATGACTCCCAAGCTTTGGTGTTCCTATCATGCAAAGTTCTTATGCTAGAACCATAAGATAAAAAATTCATGAACTGTGCTTTCTATATGCTGGCAAAGAATACCTGCACTCTAAGTGACTGTTCTGAAGAAGTTTCACTAATGGATTTCAATGAAAATTTGGGTATTTTCTCTACTCATTAACCCACATTGCTCCCAAAGTTTGGAATTCCTATATTGCAGGGTTCATGTTCTAGCACTATACAGTAACAAAGTTCTGAACTGTGTTTTCCATATGCAGGTAGAGAATAGCTGCACTCTAAGTGACTGTTCTGAAAAATTTCACAAATGGATTTCAAGGAATCATTGGTATTTTCCCTCTCATCATTCTAACCCTGCTCCAAAAGCTTGATGATTCAACCTCAAAGTATACTGTGCAAGCACATGATGTTTATGTGTTGCAGAACTGTAAAAGTCATGTTGAAAATAGCTGCAATTTAAGTACCTTTCTTGAGAAGTTTCGCTAATGAATTTCATTAAAACTTTGTGTATTTTCTCTACTCATCATACCAATGTTGTTCTCAAGATTTGGTGATCCAAACATGCTAGGTGTTCATGCTACAACAGTAAGTTTAAAATTTCCTGAACTGAGCTTCTCATATGCAGGTGGACAATAGCTGCATTCTAAGTTATATTTCTGAGAAAGTTTCACAAATATATTCAATGAAACTTTGTGTATTTTCTCTACTCATAATGCCCACATAGTTCTCAAAGTTTGGTGTTCCTACCTTGCAGGGTTTATGTGCTAGCACAATAAGTTAACAAATTCCTGAACTGTGTTTTCTATATACAGGTGTAGAAAAACTGCATATTAAGAGATGGTTCCCACAAAGTTTCACAAATGGATTTCAATGGAACTTTGGGTATTTTCCCTTCTCATCATTCCCACTCTGCTCCAAAGGTTTGGAGATTCTACCTCAAAGTACACTATGCAAACACAATATGATTACGTGTTGCAGAACTGTAAAATGCAAGCTTAAAATAAAGGCAATTTAAGAACATCTTCAGAGAAGATTCACTATTGAATTTCTATGTAACTTTGGGTATTTTCTCTACTCATCATACCAACTTTGCTCTCAAGATTTGCTGATTCAAAAAACCAGGGTGCACTTGGTACCACTATAAGTTTACAATTTTCTGAACTGAGTTTTCCATATACAGGTGGACAGTAGCAGCATTCTAAATGTACTTTCTGAGAAAGTTTCAAGAATCAATTGCAATGAAACTTTGGGTGTTTTCTCTACTCATCAAGTCCACATTGCTCCCAAAATTTGGTGTTCTTCCCTTGCAGGGTTAACGAGCTAGCACAATAAGTTAACAATTTCCTGCACTTTAAGTGACTGTTCTGACAGTTTCACAAATGTTTTTCAATGAAACTTTGGGTGTTTTTTCTTCTCATTATTTCCACTATGCACCAAAAGTTTGGTGATTCAACCTCAAAGTGTACTATGCAAGCACATTTTTTTTACACGTTGGAGAACTGTAAAATGCATGTTGAAAATAGCTGCAATTTTAGTACCTTTCCTGAGAAGTTTCACTGATGGATTTCAATGAACCTTTGTGTATTTTCTCTATTCATCATACCAACGTTGCTCTCAAAATTTCATGATCCAAACACCCAGGGTGTTCTTGCTACAGCAATAAATTTACAATTCCCTGAACGAGACTTCCATATGCACACAGGCAATAGCTACATCCTAAGTGATATTTCTGAAAAAGTTTCACAAATGGATTTCAATAAAATTTTGGGTATTTTCTCTACAATCATGCCCACATTTGTCCCAAAGTTAGTACTTCCTACCTTTCAGGGTTTATGTGCTAGCACAATAAGTTAACAAATTCCTGAATTTGTGCTTTCTATATACAGACAGAGCATAATTGCATTATTAGTGATTGTTCTGAAAAAAATTTTTCACAAATGAATTTCAAATAAAATTTGGGTGTTTTCTTTACTCATTCTACCTGCATTGCTCCCAAAGTTTGCTATTCCTATCTGGTAGGATTTATGTGCTAGCACAATAAGTTGACAATTTGCTGAACAGTGCTTTCTGTATACAGGCAGAGCACACCTGCAATCTTAGTGACAGACCTGAAAATTTTTCAAGAATGGTTTTAAATAAAATTTGGGGTATTTTCTCTGCTCATCATTCCCAGGTTGCTCCCATATTTTTATGATTCTAACTCCAAGGTGCTATGCAAGCACACTGTGTATTTGTATTTCAGAACTGTGACATCCATGTTGAAAAGAGCTGCAATTTAAGTACATTTCCCAAGAAATTTTCACCAATGTATTTCAGTGAAACTTTGGGTATTTTTTCTACTCAGCATACCCACATTGCTCCCAAAGTTCGCCCTTCCTATCTTGCATGGTTTATGTGCTGGCACAATAAGTTAACAAATTCCTGAACTGTGCTTTCCATATGCAGACGGAGCAGAGCTGCATTCTTTGACTTTTCTGAAACAGTTTCACACATGAATTTCAATGAAACTTTGGGTACTTTCTCTTCTCTTCATTCCCACTCTGCTCCCAAAGTTTGATGATTCTACCTCAAAGTGTGCTATGTAATGACACTATATTTACATGTTGCAGAAATTTAAAATACATGTTGAAAATAGCTGCAATTTCAGTACCTTTCCTGGAAAAGTTTCAATAAAAGATTTCAATAAAACTTTGGGTATTTCCTCTACTCACCATACCAACTTTGATCCAATGATTTGGTGATTCACACACATGGTGTTTTTCCTAACACAACAAGTTTGTAATTTACGGAACTGAGCTTTTCATATGCAGGCAGAAAATAGCGGCATCTTAAGTGACATTCCTGAGAAAGTTTCACGAATGGATTTCAAAGAAACTTTTGGTATTTTCTCTGCTAATCATGCCCACATTGCTCCAAAAGTTAGAAAGAACTTCCTACCTTGCATGGTTTACATGGTAACACAATAAGTTAACAAATTCCTGAACTGTACTTTCCATATGCAGGCAGAGAACAGCTGCACTCTATTTGACTGTTCTGAAAAGTTTCACGAATGGATTTCAGTGAAACTTTGAGTAATTTCTCTTCCCCTTATTCCCACTCTCCTCCCATCATTTGGTAATTCTACCTCAAAATGTGCTATGCAAACACACTATGCTTATGTGTTGCAGAAATGTAAAATGCATGTTGAAGATAGCTGCAATTTAAGTACTTTTCTTTAAAAGTTTCAATAACAGATTTCAATGAAACTTTGGGTGTTTTCTCTACTTTTCATAGTGACTTTTCTCTCAAGACTTGCTGATCCAAATAAGCAGTGTACTCTTGGTACAACAATAAGATTACAATTTCCTGAACTGAGTTTCCCATATGCAGGCGGACTATAGCAGCATTCTAAATGAATTTTCCGAGAAAGATTCACATATGGATTGCAACAAAACTTTGGTATTTTCTTTACTCATCATGACCACATTGCTCCCAATGTTTGGTGTTCCTACCTTGCAGTGTTTATGTTCTAGTGCATTAAGTTTACATATGCTTTCTATCTACATTTTTTCTATCTATTTAAATATGCTTTCTATCTACAGGCATAGAATAACTAGACATTAAGAGACTGTTCTGACAAAGTTTCACGAATGGATTTCAATGGAACTTTGGGTATTTTCTTCTCATCATTCCCACTCTTCTCCAAAAGTTTGGAGATTCAACCTCAAAGGATACTATACAAACACCCTATGTTTACATGTTGCATAAATGTAAAATGCCTTTTTGAAAATAGCTGCAGGAAATAAAGTACCTTACCTGAGAAGTTTCACTAATGGATTTCAATAAAACTGTGTATTATCTCTATTCATCATACCGATGTAATTCTCAAGATTTGGTGATCCAAACAACCAAGGCATTCTTGGTACAACAATAAGTTTACAATTTCCTGACCTGAGTTTTCCATAAGCAGGGGGACAATAGCTGCATCCTAAGTGACATTTCTGAGAAAGTTTCACTAATGCATTTCAATGAAACTTTGGGTATTTTCTCTACAGATCATGTCCACATTGCTCCAAAAGTTTGGTGTTCTTCCCTTGAGTACAGAAAATCTACAGTTTCATAGAAATGCAATAGTGAAACTTCTCAGAAAAGGTGCTTAAATTGCAGCTATTTTCAACATGAATTTTACAGTTCTGCAACATGTGAACATAGTGTGTTTGCATAGCACACTTTGAGGTAGAGCCACCAAACTTTGGAAGCAGAGTGGGAATGATGAAAAGAGAAAATACCTAAAGGCTCATTGAAATTCATTCGTGAAAGTTTCTCAGAAAAATCATTCAGAATGCAGTTATTGTGCACATGCATATAGAAAGTTCAGTTCAAGAAATATTAAATATATTGTTGTAGCAAGAACACCCTGCGTGTTTGGATCTCTAACTCATGAGAGCAAAGTGGGTATGATGAGTAGTCACAATACCCAAAGTTTCATTGAAATCCTTCTGTGAAACTTTCACAGAAAAATTACTTAAATTGTATCTATTTTCAACATGAATGTTACAGTTCTGCAACACAAAAACCGAGTGTGTTTGCATAGCACATTTGGAAGTAAACTCACCAAAATATGGGAGCAGGGTGGGAATGATGTGAGGGGAAAACACACAAAGTTTTATTGAAATACATTCGTGAAACTTTCTTGGAAAAGTTACTTAAATTGCAGCTATTTTCAACAGGTATGTTTCAGTTTTGCAGCACGAAAAACTAGTGTGCATGCATAGCACACTTTGGAGAATCACCAAAATACGGGAGCAGAGGGGGAATGATGAGAGAATAAAACACCCAAAGTTTCATTGAAATGTATTCATGAAATTTTTTTGGAACAGTCACTAAGAATGCAGCTATGCTCCACCTGGATATGGAAAGCACAATTCAGAAATAAGTTAACTTACAATGTTAGCATGTAAACCCTGCAAGATAGGAAGAGGAAACTTTAGGAGGCATGTGGGTACAATGAGTAGAGAAAATACCCAATGTTTCATTGAAATCCATTCATGAAACATTCTCAGAAAAGTCATTTAGAATGCAGCTATTGTCTACCTGCATATTGAAGGTTCAGTTCAGGAAATTATAAACCTATTATTGTAGCAAGAACACCCGGTGTGTTTGGATCACCAAATCATGACAGCAAAGTGGACTTGATTAGTACAGAAAATATCCAAAATTTCTTTGAAATCCATTAGTCCAACTTTTTCAGAAGAGTCACTTAGTTTGCAGCTATTCTTTGCCTGAATATGGAAATCACAGTTCAGGAATTCGTCATCTTATGGAGACAGCCCATAAACCATGCCACACAGTAGAATCAAATTTTGGGAGCAATGTATGTACAATGAGTAGAGAAAATATCCAGAATTTCACTGAAATCCATTCATGAAACTTTGTCAGAAAAATTATTTAGAATGCAGTTATGCATATGGAAACTTCAGTTTGGGAAATATTAAACTTATTGTTGTAGCAAGAACACCCTGCATATTTGGATCACCAACTCATGAGAGCAAAATGGGTATGACAAGTGGACAAAATACTCAAAGTTTAATTGAAATTCATTCTTGAAACATTCTCAGAAATATCATTTAGAATGCAGCTATTGTCCACTTGCATATGGAAATTGCATCTATTTTCAACATGCATGTTATAGTTCTGCAGCACAAAAACCTAGTGTGCATGCATAGCACACTTGGAGGTAGAATCACCAAAATACGGGAGCAGAGGGGGAATGATGAGAGAAGAAAATACCCAAAGTTTCATTGAAATGTATTCATGAAATTTTTTTGGAACAGTCACTAAGAATGCAGCTATGCTTCACCTGGATATGGAAAGCACAATTCAGGAATATGTTAACTTATGGTGATAGCACATAAACCCTGCAAGATAGGAAGGGCAATGATGGGTGGGAGCAATGTGGGTATGATGAGTAGATAAAATCCCCAAAGTTTCATTGATTTCCATTAGGCAAAAATTTTCAGAGCAGTAACTTAGATTGCAACTATTTTTCGCCTGCATGTGAAAAGCACAGTTCAGGAATTTTTTACCTTATGTTGCTAGCACATGAACCTGCAAGGAAGGAACACCAAACATTGAGGGCCATGTGGGAATTATGAGTAGTGAAAATCTTTAAAGTTTCATAGAAATGCATTAGTGAAACTTCTCAGAAAAGGTGCTTATATTGCAGCTGTTTTCAACATGCATTTTACAGTTCTGCAACATATGAACATAGTGTGTTTGCATAGCACACATTGAACTAGAACCACCAAACTGTGGGATAATAATGAGAATGGGGAGAAGAGAAAATATGCATTTCATTGGAATCCATTCTTGAAGTCCAGGAGAACACTCGGAGTGCAACTATTATCCACTGGTATATAGGAAGCACAGTTAAGGAATTTTACAACTTATTGTGCTAGCATGCAAACCTTGCAAGGTAAGAACACCAGACTAAGGGACCAACGTGGTCATTATGAGTAGAGAAAATACCCAAAGTTTCATTGAAAGCCATTTGTGAAACTTTCTCAGAGAAGTCATTTAGCATGCAGCTATTGTCTACCTGCATATGGAAAACTTAGTTCAGGAAAGAGTAAACCTATTGTTCTACCAAGAGCTCCCAGCTTGTATGGCTCAGAAAATCTTGAGAGTAAAGCCAGTATAATGAGTAGAGAAAATATGGAAAGTTTCATGGAAATACATTCATCAAACTTTCACAGTGATTGTACTTAATTTGTAGTTATTTACAACATGCATTTTACAGTTCTGCAACACATATACATAGTGTGTTTGCATAGCACACTTCAAGGTAGAATCACCAAACATTGGGAGCACAGTGGGAATGATGAGAAAATGGCCAATTTCACAGAAATTCATTTGTGAAACTTTGTCAGAACCCTCACTTAGAATGCAGCTATTCTTTTTTTATATTCTAAAGCATTATTTTTATTGTGAACAAATGGGATACATCTTCTTTCTTTGTACATGAAGTAGAGGCATACCATTTGTGTAATCAGACATTTACATAGGGTAAGAGTTTTTGATTCATTCTGTTATTTTTTCCTTCCATCACCCCTCCCACCCCTCCATTATGTGTCATAATCTGCTTATCAGCGAGATCATTTGTCCTTTGGTTTTTAGAGATTGGCTTATCTTACTTAGCATGATGTTCTCCAATTTCATCCATTTTCCTGCAAATGCCATAATTTTATTATTCTTTATGGCTGAGTAATATTCCATTGTGTGTGTGTGTGTGTGTGTATATATATATATATATATATATATATATATATATATATATACCAGTTTCTTTTTCCATTCATCAATTGAAGGACATCTAGGATGGTTCCACAATCTGGCTATTGTGAATTGAGCAGCTATGAATATTGATGTGACTGTATCTCTGTAGTATGCTGATTTTAAGTCCTTCGGGTATAGGCCAAGGAGTGGGATAGATGGGTCAAACGGTGGTCCTATTCCAGAGTTTTCTGAGGAATCTCCACACTGCTTTCTAGAGTGACTGCACTAATTTGCAACCCCACCAGCAATGTATGAGTGTACCTTTTTCCCCATATCCTCACCAACACCTATTGTTGCTTGTATTATTGATAATTGCCATTCTAATTAGGGTGAGATGATAGTTTTGATTTGCAATTCTCTTATTACTAGAGATGTTGAACATTTTTTCATATATCTGTCGATTCCTTGTAGATCTTCTGTGAAATGTCTGTTCATTTCCTTACCCATTTGTTGATTGGGTTATTTGTATTCTTGGTGTAACATTTCTTGAGTTCTTTATATATTCTGGAAATTAGTGCTCTATCGGAAGTATGAGTGGCAAAGATTTCCTCCCACTCTGTAGGCTCTCTCATTACATTGCTGATAGTTTCCTTTGCTGAGAGAGAGCTTTTTAGATTGAATTTATCCTGGTTACTGATTCTTGCTTTTATTTCTTGTGCTGTGGGAGTCCTGTTAAGGAAGTCTGATTCTACACCGACATGTTGAAGATTTGGACCTACTTTTTCTTCTAGAAGATGCAGAGTCTGTGGTCTGATTCTGAGGTCCTTGATACATTTTGAGTTGAGTTTTGTGCATGGTGAGAGATAGGGGTTTAGTTTCATTCTGTTGCATATGGATTTCCATTTTCCCAGCACCATTTGTTGAAGAGGCTATCTTTTCTCCATTGCATATTTTTGGCCCCTTTGTCTAGTATGAGAAAATTGTATTTATTTGGGTTTGTGTCCATGTCTTCTATTCATTGATCTACCTTTCTATTTTGGTACCAATACCATGTCATTTTTGTAACTATTGCTTTGTAGTAGAGTTGAAGATCTGGTACTGCTTCACTCTTTCTGCTAAGGATTGCTTTAGCCATTTTGGGTTTCTTATTCTTCCAGATGAATTTCATAAGTTCTTGCTCTATTTCTGTAAGGTACGTCCTTGGGATTTTAATTGAATTAGCACTTTTGGTAGTATGGCCATTTTGACATTATTAATTCTGCCTATCCAAGAACATGGGAGATCTTTCCATCTTCTAAGGTTTTCTTTAATTTCTTTCTTTAGTGTTCTGTGGTTCTCATTGTAGAGGTCTTTCACTTCTTTTGTGAGATTGATTCCAAAGTATTTTATTTTTTTCGAGGTTATTGTGAATAGGCTAGTTTTCCTAACTTCTCTTTCTGAAGATTCATCATTTATGTATAAAATGCATTGGATTTATGAGCATTGATCTTGTAACCTGCTACTTTACTGAATTCACTTATGAGTTCTAAAAGTTTTCTGGTGGAATTTTCTGGTTCCTCTAAATATATAGTCATGTCATCATCAAATAGGGATAGTTTGAGTTCTTCTTTTCCTATTCATATCCCGGTCTGCCTAATTGCTCTGGCTAGAGTTTCAAGGACAATGTTGAATAGAAGTGGTGAAAGAAGGCATTCCTGGCTTGTTCCAGTTTTTAGGGGGAAGGCTTTCAGTTTTTCACCATTTAGAATGATATTGGCCATGGGCTTAGCGTAGATGGCCTTTACAATGTTAAGGAATGTTCCCACTATCCCTATTTTTTTTTCATGTTTTGAGCATTAAGGGATGCTGTATTTTATCGAATGCTTTTTCTGCATCTATTGAAGTAATCATGTGATTCTTGACTTTAAGTCTATTGACATGGTGAATTACATTTATTGATTTCTGGATGTTGAACTAACCTTGCATCCCTGGGATAAAACCCACTTGATCGTGGTGCACTATCTTTTTAATATATTTTTGGATGTGATTTGCTAAAATTTTGTTGAGAATTTTTGTGTCAATGTTCATTGAGGATATTGGTCTGAAATTTTCTTTCGTCAATGTGTCTCTGTCTGGTTTAGGTATCCGGGTGATACTGGCTTCATGGAATGAGTTTGGAACAGTTCCCTCCTCTTCTATTTCATGGAATACTTTGAGGAGTATCAGAATGAACTCTTCTTTAAAGGTTTTGTAGAACTCAGCTGAGAACCCATCTCATCCCAGACTTTTCTTTGTTGGTAGGCTTTTGATGACTTCTTCTATTTTACTACTTGAAATTGATTTATTTAAATTGTGTATGTCCTCCTGGTTCAGTTTAGGCGATTCATATGTCTCTAGAAACCTGTTGATGTCTTTGAGATTTTCTATTTTGTTGGAGTACAGATTTTCAAAATAGCTTCTAATTATGTTTTGTATTTCATTCGTGTCTGTCATGATATTTCCTTGTTCATTCCAAATTTTAGTAATTTGAGTTTTCTCTCTCCTTCTCTTTGTTAGTATGGCTAAGGGTTTATCATTTTTGTTTATTTTTTCAAAGAACCAACTATTTATTTTGTCAATTTTTTCTATTTTTTCTTTTGTTTCAATTTCATTGATTTCAGTTCTGATTTTAACTATTTCCTGTCTTCTACTACTTTTGGTGTTCATCTCGTCTTCTTTTTCTAGAACTTTGAGCTGTAGTGTTAGGTCATTTATTTGTTGATTTTTTCTTCTTTAATTGAATGGGCTCCATGAAATAAATTTTCCCCTAAGTACTGCTTTCATAGTGTCCTAGAGATTTTGATATGATGTATCTTTGTTCTCATTTACCTCTAAGAAATTTTTTATTTCCCTTCTGATGTCTTCTGTTATCCATTCATCATTCAACAGTGTATTATTTAATCTCCAGATGTTGGAGTAGTTTCTGGTTTTTATTGTCATTTATTTCTAATTTCAATCCATTATGATCTGATAGAATGCAAGGTAGTATCTCTATCTTCTTATATTTGCTAACAGTGGCTTTGTGGCATAATATATTGTCTATTTTAGAGAAGGATCCATGTGCTGCTGAAAAAAAAGTGTATTCACTCTTTGTTGGATGTTATATTCTATAAATGTCCATTAAGTCTAAATTATTGATTGTGTTATTAAGATCTATGGTTTCTTTGCTCAATTTTTGTTTGGAGGATCTTACCAGTAGGGAGAGAGGTGTGTTAAAATCCCCTAGTATTATTGTGTTTTGGTCTATTTGGTTCCTGGAATTGAGAAGGATTTGTTTGATGTACATTGATGTGCCACTGTTTGGGGCCTAGATATTTATGATTGTTATGTCTTGCTGATTTATGCTTCCCTTAAGCAGTGTGAAATGTCCTTCTTTATTCCTTCTGACTAACTTTGGCTTGAAGTCCACATTATCTGATATGAGGATGGATACTCCAGCTTTTTTGCTGAGTCCATATTTTTTTCCCAACCTTTCACCTTTAGTCTGTGGGTATCTCTATCTATGAGATGAGTCTCTTGCAGGCAGCATATTGTTGGATTTTTCTTTTTAATCCAATCTGCCAGTCTATGTCTTTTGATTGATGAATTCAGGCCATTAACATTCAGGGTTATTTCTGAGATATGATTTGTATTCCCAGTCATTTGGCTCATTTTTGTTTTTTGACACAACTTGGTTTTTCCTTTATTAGTCTATTCCTTTAGGGTAGTTCCTCCCTTTGCTGAGTTACATCATTGTATTTCATCTCTTCCTCATGGAATATTTTGCTGAGAATGTTCTATAGTGCCAGCTTTCTTTTTGTAAATTCTCTTAGCTTTTGTTTATCTTGGAAGGATTTTATTTCGTTGTCAAATCTGAAGGTAAGTTTTGCTGGGTATAAGATTCTTTGTTGGCATCCATTTTTTTTCAGAGCTTGAAATATGTTGTTCCAGGCCCTTCTAGCTTTTAGGGTCTGGGTTAAAAAATCTGCTGATATCCGTATTGGCTTCCCCCTGAATGTAATTTGATTCTTTTCTCTTGCAGCCATTAAAATTTTGTCTTTATTTTGTATGTTAGGTATTTTCATTATAATGTGCCTTGGTGTGGGTCTGTTGTAATTTTGTGTATTTGGAGTCCTATAAGCCTCTTCTATTTTATTTTCCATTTCATTCTTCAGGCTTGGGAAATTTTCTGATATTATTTCATTGAATAGATTGTTCATTCCTTTGGTTTGTTTCTCTAAGCCTTCCTCGGTACCAATAATTCTTAAATTTGGTCTTTTCATGATATCCCATAATTCTTGTAGATTCTGTTCATGGTTTCTTACCATCTTCTCTGTTTGGTCAACTTTGTTTTCAAGATTAAATATTTTTTCTTTAATGTCTGAGGTTCTGTCTTCCAGGTGTTCTATCCTATTGGTTATGCTTTCTATGGAGTTTTTAACTTAGTTTATCATTTCCTTCATTTCAAGGATTTCTGTTTGGCTCTTTTTTCAGTATCTCTAACTCTTTATTGAAATGATCTTTTGCTTCCTGCCTTTGCTCTTTTAACTGTTTATTGGTGTGATAATTCAATGCCTGCATTTGCTCTTTCATCTCATCATTTGCTTCTCTGATCATTTTAATTATGTACATTCTGAACTCCCTCTCTGACATTTCTTCTGTCATGCTATCATTGGATTTTATTGATGTATCATCTAGGTTTGTTTGGGGCATTTTCTTCCCTTGTTTTCTCATATTGGTCAGGTTTTTACCCCTCTAATAGTGAAACTCTGAGATATTGCATATGTCCTCTATTGACTTATAGTGTCCCTATAGATTTCCAATAACTTGCCTCCTAGACTTCAGTAGCTTGAAATCTTGGAGGAACTTGATAATACAGTGATCCACAAGGATGCTGCCCCTCTATGGATGGTGGCCTTCAGGTAGAGTATATTCCCTGCTGGTGGTCAGAGGCACCTCCACTTGTTGACCAATGGTCAGTCAAAAGGAGGACTAGACTACAGGCTGGGGAATGGCTCATCTGGGCCTGTGTCTCTGGTTCTACCGCCCTGGTGGGAAAGCCTCGCCCAGCAAGGGAGACTCACCTGGTGGGGAAGTCTTGCTGGGCAGCTCTCCTCTGAGAAGTTCCCTTCAGTCCAGAACTACCACCTGGACTGGGCAGTCCTCCTCTGCAACATTTCCAGGGGTCTGGACCTACCTCCTGGGCCAGAGAGATTCACTCTGTGAGTGAGACTCTTGCTGGGCAGCCCTCCTCTGCAATGTTCCCTGAACTACCACCTGGGCTGGGGAGCCTGGCCCTGCAAGGGACTCTCTCTCTGAGTGGCCCTCCTCTACAACGTTCCTTGGGGATCAGACCTACCACCCAGGCCTGGGACCCTCGCTCTGTGCTGAAGCCTTTTGCTGGGTGGTCCTCCTCTATAAAGCTCCTGGTTGTCCAGGTTCATGGCTCCAGCAGGGGAGTCTCACTGGGCAACTCTACTCCACGAAGTTCCCTGCTTTCTGGGACTACTGACCCATCCAGGGAGCTTTGCCTAGTAGGAGAGACTCACCTGGTGGCTCTGAGTTGGTCCCAAGTCTGTCAATACCTCCTCTTCTTGAATCCTGAGTCCTGTCAAAGGGCCTTCAGTCTCCTGTAGGTGTCTCAGGAAGGGAGCTGCCCTTCCTATGATGATGGCCACACCCTCAGGAATAATTCAAAATGCCTGCACCAGCCTCCAAAGAAGCTGGGGAGCCCCAGCAAGGGTGTACTGAGTCAGCACAGAGGCAAGTGCAGTGTCCCTCAGCAGTAGGGGTCAGGCAGGCAGGCTCAGCGATGGCGTCCGATCTCGGTGTGGGGGTCGGCGGGCTGGCTAGCTCCACACCATGGCATCCGACCTCGCTCTCTTGTGGGTTTTTATACACCTTTTCACATGTTCTTCCTTGTGAATATTTATGATTCCTAATATGCATATTCATTCCCTAACCCTAATCCTAAGCCAACTCGAAATTTAATACTAACACTAACATTACCCTATATCTAAACCTAATTTTACATAATAGGATGCTTAATAATATAAGTATTCTTATGGTTTTACTTATTATTCAGTTGTCCTGAATGTTCTTCAATATTCAGTTGTATGATATATCTATGCATTCTCAAGTTTAACAATGTGTATTCATTAATACAAAATATGCCATTGCATGTTTTAGTACATATATATTTATATATGTTTTCATATATATTCTTATGAATATTTATGTTCCCCAGTTTACATATGCAATCCCTAACTCTAACCATAATCTTACATAAAATTTAATACTAACAATAATATTACCTCTCTAATTAAACCTAATTTTACATAAAGGCATATCTAATTCTCAAAATACTGATCCATGAAAAATAACTGGTTTTAAAATCCTAGAAATGAGAAAAAACAAATACGAATATATATATGAACCATTAAAGTCACAAATTAACCAAGAAAAATAATCTTCATGACAAGTTAACAAATGGTTTCCATTGGAGTTCAAAAGATTCTCAGCACCCCTTCTCAGCAGTGTTGAGTGGTTTCATCTGGAGTAAGATGCTTGCTCGACCCGCAGGGTTTGTTTCTTGGAGTGAGAGGTAATCTATTAGGAGTAATTCATGGAGGTGGGGTTTAGGCTTAGATAGGTTCCAGGGTCTTGGCTGGATGCCAATTGTTCTGGCAGTTTTAATCCAGTGCACCCCCAGGACCCAAAATTGCCATTCCACACTGGAAGACTGCACTTGAGGGTTCTCCCCTTGATTTCATTCCTGCAGTGGAGGAGACAATTCATGCCCTTTGTCACCTGTGTTTCCTGGTCTCAGGTTCTGTTTCCAAACTCAATCTATTTCACCCCTGCCATTTTGAATTTTCGGTGAGATGCATCTCTCCTATCCCATTCTGCAAGCATCTGAATTGGAGTGAGAAAGGGAGATCCTGGTGGGTTTCCACCACCAGGATGGACCTGTGTGAACTCCTCTGTATGTTTGATTTTCTCCTGCTCATTAGGCATGCTCCATGTAATGCAGAAAGAATTTGCAAGGCCTGTATTCTGGGCCAAATTTGGATTTTCCAGGAATCAGGTCCCTATGGGCTGGTGCCTGCACTAAGCTTACAAAATGGTTCTTTCCTCTCCTCCTCATCCAACATGGAGAGATTTGGTTTATTTACTGCACTAGAATATTGAGCAGCATGACTTCCAGTTTATTTGGTCAGTCTTTGATCTCTACTCTCAGTATCCATGGCTTCTGTGCAATTCCAAAAGGGTGGTTTCTCTCAAGTGAAATCCAGCACTCATGGGAAATTTTCTGAGAAAATTTGCCAGTTCAAATTTCATGAAGCTTTGAGGAATTGACTTTCTAAAAATACAAGTTTCTTCCTCAAATTAGGGAACATTGACACAAGTTACAAACTAATTCTGGACTCAATCAGAACTTACTGGTTTACCTCAGTCAGGAGTAGCATTAAGCAAATTCTCCTCCCAGCACCAGCTGAGACAGTCCCATTTGAAGACAATGTTTCTAGTGCTAAGGAGCACGTTGATGCAAAGGTGACAATGAACTTGAATTCAGTTTTCTGAATAGATTTCCCAGTGGATTTCCACGAACCTAAAGTAACTGATCCTTTTTGCAGTTGAACTTTACCCCATGATTCAGTGATTCTAGCTAGGAGTCTCTTGCTAGCACACTTTGACAACTGCATTGAATTGTGCTTTGAAAGTGCTGAATGTGAAGAGCATACAAGTGCAGAACACAGGCATTTTCAACAATCAGCTTTACTTGTAAGAAGTAATTTTGTACTCGAGGAGAACTTATAGGCTTACCTCTGGTTGTGGTTGCATGAAGCAAATACTAATTCCAGCATTGGAAGAAAATGTTTCACCTTGAATTGTCTGGGCTCTTGGTTAAAAGGCAGTTCAATGCAAAGTGGAAAATGAAGTTAATATGAGTTTTCTGAAAAATATTTCCCAGATGGATTTCCATGGAACTATGGCAAATGATCTCCCAGCAATCTGAACTTTGCTTTCAGAAATTGATCATCTTAAGTGAATGAAGTCACTTCCTAGACCAGTTTGCATATTTGGAATGAAATGTATGGGTACTGGATTGGAAAAGCATAGAGGTGCAGAATACTCCCAGTTTCAGCAAGCAGCTTCAACCAGTAAGAACTAATTTTGTACTTAATGAGAACCTACTGGTTTATCTCTGTGTCTTACTGGCTGTACTAGATTGAAGTAAATTCACATCCCAGCACCAGCAGAAAATGTTTCATTTTGAAGCATCTGAGCTATTAGTAAATGGTGGTTCATTGCAATGTGGACACTGCAGTTGAAGTGAGTTTTCTGAAAAGTTTTTACAAATGGGCTGTAAGGAACATTTGGGATATTTATTCTATACCAGCCTCAACTGTCTCCCCAATGCTGGTGATACTTCATACTACAGTTCAGTGGTTAACATTCTTTGTAAATTAGACCTGAACTGTGCTTTGAATAGGTTGATTGTGAACAGCTGCAGTAAAAATGAGCTGTCTGAAAAAGTTTCATGAATGGATTTCAGATCCTATCTGAAATCAAATTCATGTTCCCCATGTTGATGATCCTAGCTACAAGCTCTGTCTTGCTAGCACTGAGTTTCAGAAAGCAGTTTGATCCTGTAAGAACTAATTTTGTACTCAATGGGAACTTATTGGTTTGCCTCTGACTGTGGCAGTATGAAGCAAATTTACATTTCAGCACCTGTAGATACAACAGCTGATTGGTTAACACATGTTGAATATTGGGCCTGAACTGTACTTTGAATAGCTTGATGATGAACAGCTGCAGTGGAAGTGAGCATTCTGAAAAAGATTCACAAATGGATTTCAAAGAAACACTAAAGAGATGATCCTCTCTGAAATCCAACTCACCTCCCTCAAGTTGGTGATCCTAACTATAAGGTCCCTCTTGCTAGCACAGTTTGTATCTTGGGCCTAAATATCTTGAGGGTGCTTGATTAGAAAAGCATGGAAGTGCAGAACACATGCAATTTGTGTAAGTCTTTTCATTCTCTAAGAACTAATTTTGGACTTAGTCAGAACTTACTGGTTGACATCTGGAAGTAGTAGTGTTAACCAAACTATTTTTCGAGGACCAGCAAAAATGGTTTCCTTTTAAAATGATTTTTCTAGTGGTAATGAGCAGTTTGATGGAAAGAGGACAATGTAGTTGAATTCAGTTTTCTGAAAAATTTTCCAAATGAATTTCCATGAAACGAAGGCAACTGATTTTCTTTGCAGTCTGAATGTTCTCCCAGAAGTTAGCCACCCTTGCTAGAAGGAGTGTCTTGATAGCACAGTATGTAAAGTCAGACTAAATTGTGCTTTGAAGGTGCTGGATGTGAAGAATATTGTAGTGCAGAACACAGGCATTTTCAGCAATCAACTTTACCAGTAAGAAGTAATTTTTTACTCAATGAGTATTATTGGTTTACCTCTGGCTGTGGTAACAGGAAGCATATTGGCATCCAGCACTGGCAGAAACTAGTTTCCTTTGAGCTATTGGTAACAGGCAGCTCATTGCAAAGGGAACATTGCAGTTAAAGTGAGTTTTCTGCAAAAACTTTCACAGAGAGTCTTCCATGAAACTATGGCAATTTGATCCCCTGTGCAGTCTGAACTTTGTCCCAGATGTTGATCATCTTAAGTACAAGCATAGAAGTGCCCAAAAGCATGAAAGTGCAGAACACAAGTAGTTTCAGCAAGCAGCTTCAACATTTATGAATCATTTTGTACTCTATGAGAACTGGGTCATTTATCTTTGGTTGTCTTTGTATGAATCAGTATCACTTTCCTGAACTGGCAGAAACAGTGTCATTTTGAAAGGATCTTGCTATTGGTAACCAACAGTTTGATGGAAATGGGATACTGAAGTTCAAGTGAGTATTGTGTAAAAGGTGACAAATGGATTTCAATAAGTCTATGGCAAAATGCTCCACACTGTAGTCCCAACTTTCTGCCTAAAGTTGATGATACTAGCTACAAGAGTTCACTTGGTAGCACAGTTTGTACATTGAACCTAATCTATGCTTTAAAGGTGCTGGATTTGAAGAGTATAGATGTGCAGAACACAGTTTAAGCAGCCACTTCAACTTGTAAGAATTCATTTTATACTCAATGTGAATATATTGGTTTATCTCTTCTTTAAACTACCATAAAGAAAAACCACTTCCCAGAACTGGAGGAAGAGTTCCATTTTGAAGTTTGGGGGCTATTGATTACTGCCAGTTCATTGTAAAGAGGACATTGCAGTTGAAGTGAGTGTTCTGATAAATTTTCACAAATGTATTTCAGTGAAAGTCCCAACTTTCTCTTAAAGTTGGTGATCCTAGCCCCAAGAGCTTATTTGCTAGCACACTTTGTATATTTGGCCTGAACTGTGCCTTGAATATGCTGGCTAAGAACACCTGCAGTTGAAATGAGCATTCTGAAAAATTTTCACAAATAGATTTCAGTGAAATGTTGGGCTGTTGATAATCTCAGTAATCCAAATCACCTCCTTTATGTTGATGATCCTAGGCACAAGGTCTCTCTTGCTAGCACAGTTTGATTCTTGGGCCCAAACTGTGCTTGAAGGTGCTGAATCAGAAGAGCATGTAAGTCCAGAACAAAAGTGGATTCAGCAAGCAGCTTCAACTTTCATGAATTCATTTTGTACTATATGAGTACTGGGTGGTTCATTTCTGTTTGTTTTAGCATGAAGCAAAATTGCTTCCCTGCACCAGCAGATAAAATTCATTTTTAGGCAATTTTGCTATTGATAACAAGCATTTTGAAGCAAAGTGAACACAGCACTTGAAGTGAGTTTTCTGAAAAATTTTCATGATTGAATTTCAATGAAACTTTGGTGTATCGATCCTCTGAGCAGTTTCAACATTCTCCCAGAAGTTGGGATCCTTGTAATAATGTCTGACTAACACATTTTGTATGTTGGACCTGAACTGTACTTTGAATATGGTGCCTGAGAAAAACTGCAGTTGAAATGAGCATACTAAAAAAAAAAAATGACAGATGGATTTCTGTGGGGGTCCCCTCTGCCACATCCCACATGGAGGAGAAAAAGGTTAACTGCCAGAGGAGGATGATGTTGGCGATTTTTCTATCTATTACTCCAAAAAATTATCTACTCAATGAACACACAAGAGCCAATACGCTTCATATGAAAGGGCACATGACAGGTCTGGCCCTACCAGCTCTGGCCTCTTAAAACAACTCGCCCAACTCTCCTTTATTTACAAAATACAGGTAAAGGGGGCAAGGACTGGGAGGAGATTCTTCTGTGATGAACAGGATAGAGTGGAGTTAGGGAAGCCATTCTCTTAGAAGGGAAAATTCCAGAAGGAGACAGGGAACCACTCCCACACAGCACCACATGCTTCCCAGCAGTTCCTAGAAGCCAGGCCTCTGTGTCCCATGGCTCGACCTAGTCTGATTCTGTTAAATAAGGACAGCTTCCCACAGATTTCAATGGCAGTTGGTCCTGCCCATAATCCAACTCACCTCCCTCAAGTTTGTGATCCTACATACTAGGTCTCTCTTGCTAGCACAATTTGAATCTTGGGCCTAAACTGTTCTTTGAAAGTGCCTTTTAGGATGGTATGGGAGTGCAGAACAGAAGCAGTTTCAGCAAGCAGCTTCAAGTTCTATGAACTCATTTTGTACTCTATTAGACCTGGGTGCTTTATCTCTGGTTGTATAAGCATGAAGCGAAATTGCCTCCCTATACTTGCAGAAACAGTTTCATTTTGAAATGATTTTTCTATTAGTAATGAGCAGTTTGATGCTAAGAGGACACTGCAGTTGGGTGAGTTTTCTGAAAAATTGTCATAAATGGATTTCCAAGAAATATGGGAAATTTATTCCCTCTGCAGTCCAAACTTTATTTCAGAAGTCAGTCATCCTACCTACAAGGTGTTAATTGCTAGCACACTCTGTATATTTGGACTGGATTGTGCTTTGAGGGTGCTGAATTTGAAAAGCATAGAAATGCGGTGCACAGGCAGTTTCAGCAAGACGTTTCAACCTGTAAGAGCTAATTTTGTACTCAATAAGAAATTGTTGATTTACCTCTGGATGGACTAGCATGAAGCAAATTTGCTTACCAGCAACAGCAGAAATAGTTTTGCTTTGAAGTGTTTGTGCTATTGGTAACCACAGTTGAGTGGAAAGGGGACACTGCAGTTGAAGTGAATTTTCTGAATAATTTTTACAAATGGATTTCAATGAAACTTTGGGCTGTTGATCCTCTCAGCAGTCCCAACTTTCTCTTAGTATTGGTTATCCTATATACAAGGGCTCATTGGCTAACACAGTTTGTATATTGGGCCTGACCCGTGCTTTGAATATGGAGGCTGAGAACAGCTGCAGTTGAATTGAGCCTTCTGATAAAATTTCATGAATGGATTTCAATGAAACTTTGGTTTGTTTATCCTCAGAGCAATCCAGATCATCTCCCTCAAGATGGTTGATCCTAACTACAAGGTTTCTCTTGCTAGCACAGTTTGAGTCTTGGGTCTAAACTGTGCTTTGAAGGTGCTGGGTTAGAACAGCATGGAAGTGAAGAACACAAGCAGTTTCAGCAAGCAGCTTCAACTTGTATGAGCTCGCTTAGTACTCTATGTGAACTGGGTAGTTTATCTCTGGTTGTATTAATATGAAGCAAAGTCGCTTCCCTTCACTGTCAGAAACAGTTTTATTTTGAAGCAATTTTGCTATTGGTAAGCAACAGTTTGAGGCAAAGAGACACTGCACCTGAAGTAAATTTTCTGAAAAAGTTTCACGAATGGATAGTAATTAAATTTTGAATATCTGGTCCTCTCACCACTCCACTATTCCTCCCCAAGGCTGGTGACCCTAACTACAAGGAATCTCTTGCTAGCACACTTTGTATATTAGCCCCTAACTCTACTTTGAATATGCTGACTGGGAATAGCTGCAATTCAAGTGAATTTTCCAAAACTATTTAAAAAAAGGTTTTCAATGAAACTTTTGGTAATATAGTCTCTCAGCAATCACACATTCTTCTCAAGAGTTGATTATCCAAGATAGAAGGGCTCTTATATTGGGCCTGAACTATGCTTTGAATATGCTGAATGAGAATGGTAGCAGGTAAACTGAGTTCTTTGGAAAACTTTCATGAATGGATTTCAATTAAACTTTAGAGTATTGACTCACTGAGCAATCCCACATTCCCACAAAAATTTGGTGACACTAGCTACAAGGGTCTCTCTTGCTAGAACACTTTTATATAGGGCCTGAACTGTGCATTGAATTTATAGACTGAGAACAGCAGAGAAGTTCAGGACAAAAGCAGTTACAGCAAGTAGCTTTAATTTGTAATAACTTTTTTATCAATAAGAACATTTTCCCCCCTCTGGTTAAAACAGCATGAAGCAAGACCACCTCCCAGCACTTGCAGAAAAGTTTCAAATTAAATCATTTTTGCCATTGGTAACCCTGAGTTCATTGCAAGTAGACAAACATAGTTGAAGTGATGTTCCTGAAAATGCTTCATAAATTTATGTCAATGAAGCCTGGAATAAATAATCCCCTCAGCAGTCCCACATTCCTCCCCAAATTGGTGATCCTAGCAACAAGGTCTCTCTTGCTAGCATATTTTGTATATTGGGCCTTGACTGTGCTTTCAATATGCTGGCTAGAACACCTGCAGTTGAAGGGAGTTCTTCAAGAAAGTTTCCTGGATGGATGGATTTCAATGAAATATTTCAGAATTTATCAAATCAGCAGTATCATTCTTGTCTCAAAGTTGGTGAATATAGCTGAGGTTTCAAGATGGCGGACTAGAAGGTGGCTGCATTTCATGTTGCTCCAGGATTCAGGATTCAAAAGAGGAGATAGTGAGAGACTTGGGACCAACTCAAAGCCGCCGGGTGAGTCTCTCCCATTGGGGAGGCATCCCAGATGGGGCAGTAGTCCCGGAACACAGGAACTTTGTGAAGTAGAGTTGCCCAGCGAGACATCCCTCCACCGGCTGGAGCAGTGAACTCGGACAACTGGGAACATTGTAGAGGAAGCTGCTCAGCACAGCGCTTGGACTCAGAGCAACCACTGGGGCTCCGGGCAGCTGCCTAGAGGAGGAGCTGCGTGGCGAGCTGTTTGGACTCAGAGCAACCGCTCCTGAACACCGGGGGACTGCCCAGAGGAAGAGGAGGAGCACGGCGGGTCGCTTGGACTAGGAGTAACTGCATCAGAGCTACAGGCGGTTGTCAGAGGAGGAGCAGTGTGGCAAGCTGTTTAGACTCAGAGCGACCACTTCTGAACACCGGGGGACTGCGGGGCTGCCGGGAGGAGGAAGAGGAAGAGCGCAGTGAGTTGCTTGGTCTAGGAGTGACTGCATCAGAGCTACAGGCGGTTGCCAGAGGAGGAGCTGTGCAGCGAGCTGTTTAGACTCAGAGCGACCGCTTCTGAACACCGAGGTGCTGCTAGGAGGAAGAGGAGGAGCGCGGCGGGTCACTTAGACTAGGAGTGACTGCATCAGACCTCCAGGTGGATGCTCAGAGAAGGAGGCAAGTAGTGAGTTGTTTGGACTCAAAGCGACCACTCCTGAACACTGGAGGCCTGCCCGGAGGAGGAACGCAGTGGGTCGCTTGGTCTCAGAGCGACCACTCCTGAACACCTGGGGGGCTACCCGGAGGAGGAGGAGGAATGGGGTGGGTCACTTTGACTCGGAGTGACTGCCTAGGGCTAGGGGCGGTTGGTGGGAGGAGGAGACGCGAAGTGAGTTGCTTGGACTCCTAGTGACTGCATTGGAACACCGGACGGCTATCCAGAGGAAGAGGCTTGTGGCAGGTTGCTGGGACTCAGAGCGATGACACAGGGCTCCAGGTGGCTGCTCAGAAGAGGAGCTGCATAGGCAGGCAGTTAGGTGCAGAGCAGGGTCCCAGGACATAGGCAGCTACTTGGTGGAAGAGTCGCACAGAGACACGCTTAGGGGTGGAGTGAAGGTTCCAGGACTGCGGGCAGATTCTCTGAGGAGAGGCAGCCTAAGTAGACTTCTCTGTGAAGGGTGAGGCTCCCAGGCCCAGGAGGTAGGTCCGGGCCCCTGGGAACATTGAAGAGGAAGGCAGCCCAACCCAGGCGGTAGTTGTAGATTGAGGGGAACCTTTAGGAGGGGAATTGACCAGCGAGACCTCCACACCAGGTGAGTCTTCCCTGCCGGGTGAGGTTTTCCCACAAGGACGGTAAAACCAGAGACACAGGCACAAACAGGCCTTGCCTCAGCCCGCAAACTAGTTCCCCTTCGGATGACCATTGGTCAACAAGTGGAGGCACCTCTGCCCACTATCAGGGAATATAACCCACCTGAGGTCACCACCCCTAGAGAGGCAGCTTCCTTGTGGAGCAGCGCATTATCAACTTCCTCCAAGACTTCAGGCTACTGAAGGATAAGAGGGGATATACTAGAAATCTTCAGAGACATTATAAGTCAATAGAGGAAATCTGCAATATCTAAACAGTCCACTGATACCTGCACAATATGAAAACACAAGGGAAGAAAATGCCCCAAATAAATCTAGATGTTACATCAATAAAACCCAATGACAGCATGGCAGAAGAAATGACAGAAAGGGAGTTCAGAATGTACATAACTAAAATGATCAGAGAAGCAAACAATGAGATGTAAGAGCAAATGCAGGCATTGAATGATGAGATGAAAGAGCAAATGCAGGCATTGAATGATCACACCAATCGACAGTTAAAAGAGCAAATACAAGAAGAAAAAGACCATTTCAATAAAGAGTTAGAGATATTGAAAAAAACAAACAGAAATCCTTGAAATGAAGGAAACAATAAACCAAATTAAGAACTCCATAGAAAGCATAACCAATAGGATAGAACACCTGGAAGAAAGAACCTCAGACATTGAAGACAAAAATATTTAACCTTGAAAACAAAGTTGACCAAACAGAGAAGATGGTAAGAAATCATGAACAGAATCTACAAGAATTATGGGATATCATGAAAAGGCCAAATTTAAGAATTATTGGGATTGAGGAAGGCTTAGAGAAACAAACCAAAGGAATGAACAATATATTCATTGAAATAATATCAGAAAATTTCCCAAATCTGAAGAATGAAATGGAAAATAAAGTTCAATAGGCTTATAGGACTCCAAATACACAAAATTACAACAGACCCACACCAAGGCCCATTATAATGAAAATACCTAACATACAAAATAAAGACAGAATTTTAAAGGCTGTGAGAGAAAAGAACCAAATTACATTCAGGGGGAAGCCAATACGGATATCAGCAGATTTTTCAATCCAGACCCTAAAAGCTAGAAGGGCCTGGAACAACATTTTTCAAGCTCTGAAAGAAAATGGATGCCAACCAAGAATCTTATACCCAGCAAAACTTACCTTCAAATTTGACGATGAAATAAAATCATTCTATGATAAACAAAAGCTAAAAAAATTTACAAAAAGAAAGCCAGCATTACAGAACATTCTCAGCAAAATATTCCATGAGGAAGAGATGAAAAACAAAGAAGCAAATCAGCAAAGGGAGGAATTATCCTAAAGGAACTGTCAAATAAAGGAGAACCAACTCATGTCAAAAAATAAATAAATAAATAAAATTTTTAAAATGAACCAAATGACCGGGAATACAAATCATATCTCAATAATAACCCTGAATGTTAATGGCCTGAATTCATCAATCAAAAGACATAGACTGGCAGATTGGATTAAAAAGAAAGATCCAACAATATGTTGCCTGCAAGAGACTCACCTCATAGAAAAAGATATCCATAGACTAAAGGTGAAAGGATGGGGAAAAACATACCATGCACATGGACTCAGCAAAAAAGCTGGAGTATCCATCCTCATTTCAGATAATGAAGACTTCAAGCCAAAGTTAGTCAGAAGGGATAAAGAAGGATATTTCATACTGCTTAAGGGAAGCATAAATCAGCAAGATATAAAAATCATAAACATCTATGCCCCAAACAGTGGCTCATCCATGTATGTTAAACAAATCCTTCTCAATTTTAGAAACCAAATAGACCATAACACAATAATACTAGGTAATTTTAACATGCCTCTCTCACCACTGGACAGATCTTCCAAACAAAAATTGAACAAAGAAACCATAGATCTCAATAACACAATCAATAATTTAGACTTAACAGACATTTATAGAATATACCATCCAACCAAGAGCGAATACACTTTCTTCTCAGCAGCACATGGATCCTTCTCTAAAATAGACCATATATTATGCCACAAAGCTAATGTTAGCAAATACAAGAAGATAGAGACACTACCTTGTATTCTATCAGATCATAATGGATTGAAGTTAGAAATAAAAGAAAGAGTAAAAAACAGAAACTACTCCAACACCTGGAGATTAAACAATACGCTATTATATGATGAATGGATAACAGAAGATATTAGGAAGGAAGTTTAAAAATTCTTAGAGGTAAACGAGAACAAAGAAACATCAAATCAAAATCTCTGGGACACTATGAAAGTAGTACTTAGAGAAAGATTTATTTCATGGAGCGCATTCAATAAAAGAAGTAAAACTCAACAAATAAATGACCTAACACTACAGTTCAAAGCCCTAGAAAAAGAAGAACAGACCAAAACCAAAAGTAGTAGAAGACAGGAAATAGTTAAACTGAGAGCTGAATTCAACGAAATTGAAACGAAACAAACAATACAAAAAATTGACAAAATAAACAGTTGGTTCTTCGAAAAAATAAACAAAATTGATAAACCTTTAGCCACACTAACAAAGAGAAGACGAGAGAAAACCCAAATCACTAAAATTCGGAATGAACAATGAAATATCACAACAGGCACGATTGAAATACAAAACTTAATTAGAAGCTATTTTGAAAATCTATACTCCAACAGAATAGAAAATTTTGAAGACATCAAAAGGTTTCTGGAGACATATGAATTGCCTAAACTGAACGAGGAGTACATACACAATTTAAATAGACCAATTTCAAGGAATGAAATAGAAAATGTCATCAAAAGCCTTCCAACAAAGAAAAGTCCAGGACCAGATGGGTTCTCAGCCGAGTTCTACAAAACCTTTAAAGAAGAGCTCATTCCAATACTTCTCAAAGTATTCCATAAAATAGAAGAGGAGGGAACCCTCCCAAACTCATTCTATGAAGCCAATATTACCCTGATACCTAAGCCAGAGAGAGACACATCGACGAAAGAAAATTTTAGACCAATATCCTTAATGAACATTGACGCAAAAATTTTCACCAAAATTTTATCAAATCACATACAAAAACATATTGAAAAGATAGTGGACCATATCAAGTGGGTTTCATCCCAGGGATGCAAGGTTGGTTCAACATCAGGAAATCAATAAATGTAATTCACCATATCAATAGACATAAAGTCAAGAAACACATGATTATTTCAACAGATGCAGAAAAAGCATTTGATAAAATACAGCACCCCTTCATGCTAAAAACACTAAAAAAAATAGGGATAGTGGGAACATTCCTTAACATTGTAAAGGCCATCTATGCTAAGCCCATGGCTAATATCATTCTAATTGGTGAAAAACTGAAAGCATTCTCCCTAAAAACTGGAACAAGTCACGGATGCCCTCTTTCACCACTTCTATCCAATATCGTCCTTGAAACTCTAGCCAGAGCAATTAGACAGACCAAAGAAATTAAAGGGATACGAATAGGAAAAGAAGAACTCAAACTATCCCTATTTGCTGATGATATGATTATATACATAGAGGAAACAGGAAATTCCACCAGAAAACTTTTAGAACTCATAAGTGAATTCAGTAAAGTAGCGGGATATAGGATCAATGCACATAAATCTAAGGCATTTTTATACATAAGTGATGAATCTTCAGAAAGAGAAATTAGGAAAACTATCCCATTCACAATAGCTTCAAAAAATAAAATACTTGGGAATCAATCTCAAAAGAGGTGAAACACCTCTACAATGAGAACTACAGAACACTAAAGAAAGAAATTCAAGAACACCTTAGAAGATGGAAAGATCTCCCATGTTCTTGGATAGGAAGAATTAATATTGTCAAAATGGTCATACTACCAAAAGTGCTATACAGATTCAATGCAATTCCAATTAAAATCCCAATGATGTACCTTACAGAAATAGAGCAAGCAATTATGAAATTCATCCGGAAGAATAAGAAACCCAGAATAGCTACAGCAATCCTTGGCAGAAAGAGTGAAGCAGGGGGTATCGCAATACCAGATCTTCAACTCTACTACAAAGCAATAGTAACAAAAATGGCATGGTATTGGTACCAAAATAGAAACGTGGATCAATGGTACAGAATAGAGGACACGGACACAAACCCAAATAAATACAATTTTCTCATACTAGACAAAGGAGCCAAAAATATGCAATGGAGAAAAGATAGCCTCTTCAACAAATGGTGCTGGGAGAATTGGAAATCTATATGCAACAGAATGAAACTAAACCCATATCTCTCACCATGCACAAAACTAAACTCAAAATGGATTAAGGACCTCAGAATCAGACCAGAGACCTTGCATCTTATGGAAGAAAAAGTAGGTCCAGAGCTTCAACATGTCAGCTTAGGACCAGACTTCCTCAACAGGAATCCCACAGCACAAGAAATAAAAGCAAGAATCAATAACTTGGATAGATTCAACTAAAAAGCTTTCTCTCAGCAAAGGAAACTATCAGCAATGCGAAGAAAGAGCCTACAGAGTGGGAGAAAATCTTTGCCAATCATACTTCAGATAGAGCACTAATCTCCAGAATCTATAAAGAACTCAAAAAACTCTACACCAAGAATACAAATAACCCAATGGACAGATGGGCTAAGGAAATGAACAGACACTTCACAGAAGATGATCTACAAGCAATCAACAAACATATGGAAAAATGTTCAACATCTCTAGTAATAAGAGAAATGCAAATCAAAACCACCCTAAGATTCCATCTCACCCCAATTAGAATGGCAATTATCAAGAATACAAGCAACAACAGGTTTTGGAGAGGATGTGGGGAGAAAGGTACGCTGATACATTGCTGGTGGGGCTGCAAATTAGTGCAGTCACTCTGGAAAGCAGTGTGGAGATTCCTTAGAAAACTTGGAATGGAACCACCATTTGACCCAGCTATCCCACTCCTTGGCCTATACCCAAAGGACTTAAAATCAGCATACTACAGAGATACAGTCACATCAATGTTCATAGCTGCTCAGTTCACAATAGCCAGATTGTGGAACCAACCCAGATGTCCTTCAATTGATGAATGGATAAAGAAACTGTGGTATAAATATACAATGGAATATTACTCAGCCATAAAGAATGATAAAATTATGGCATTTGCAGGCAAATGGATGAAATTGGAGAATATCATGCTAAGTGAGATAAGCCAATCTCAAAGAACCAAAGGACAAATGATATCGCTAATAAGTGGATGATGACACATAATGGGGAGTGGGAGGGGTTAGTGTTAGGGTTAGAGTTAGGGTTGTGGAGGAAGGAAGGACTGTATAGAGGGAAAAGAGGAGTGGGAGGGGTGGGGGGAAGGGAAATATTAACAGAATGAATCAAACAACATTACCCTATGTAAATTTATGATTACACAAATGGTATGTCTTACGCCATGTACAGAGAAACAACATGTATCCCATTTGTTTTACAATAAATAAAAATAAAAAATAAAAAAAGTTGTTGATATAAATACAAGGGCTCTCTTGATAGTACATTTTCTATATTAGGCCTGAATTTTTCTTTGAAAATGCCGACTGAAAACAGCTTTAAGTGCAGAATAGATGCAGTTTCCATAAGCCTTCAACTTGTAGGAATTCACTTTGTTCAGTGAGAACTCTGTGTTTTGTCTCTGGTTAAACTAGCATGAAGCATAAGTACTTGTCAGCAATTGCAGAAAAGGTTTCAATCCGAGGTTTCTGAAAATGTTTCACATATTGATTTCAATGTATCACTGGGAAATCAATCCTCTCTGCATTCCTGTTTCCTCCCAAAAGTGGGTGATCCCTGATTCATAGCCACTTTTGCTACGACACTTTGTGTATTGGGCCTGAACTGTGCTTTGAATATGTAGGCTGAGAACAGCTCAGAAGTGCAAAATCAACAAGCAGCTTCAAATTGTAGGAATTCACTATGTTCTCAATGAAAACATTGTGAATTTTCTAGGTTGAACAAGCATGAAGCATAAGTTCTTCCCAGTACTTGCAGAAAATGTTTGAATTTGAAGCATATATGCCATTGTTAACAATCAATTCATAGTAATTGATCCTCTCAGCAGTCCCATATTTCTCCCTAGAGTTGGTGATCCTAGCTACAAGTGCTCTCTTGCTAGCACACTTTGTATATTGGGTCTTAACTGTGCTTTAAATATGCTGGCTAATAACAGATGCAGGTGAAGTGAGTTTACTAAGAAGTCTCAAAAATGGATTTCAATGAAACTTGGAGAATTGATCCTATCAACAGTGTTTTGAATGTGCTGGCTAGAATAGCTAAGAAGTGTGGAACTCAATCAGTTTCATCAAGCAACTCACTTTTTTCTCATGGAGAACATTGTGGTTTATCTCTGGTTGAACTAGCATGAAGCACAAGTGATTCCCGGCACTTACAGAAGTGGTTTCAATTTGAAGTGGTTTTGCCATTGGTAACCAGTCATTCATTGCAAGCAGGACACGCAGTTGAAGTGAGTTTTCTGATAAAGTTTCATGAATGGATTTCAATAAAACTTTGAGGAATTGAACCTTAAGCAGTCTCGCTTTCCTCTCAAAATTTTATGGTCCTTGATACAAAGGCTGTCTTTCTTGCACAGTTTGTAATTGGGCCTGCACTGTTCTTTGAATGTACTGGATAAGAATAGCTTAGAGTTTAGAACACAAGCAGTTTATCAAGCAATTTCAACTTGTAGGAACCTTTTTTTTTAATTGTAAACAAATGGGATACATGTTGTTTCTCTGTCTGTACATGGCGTAAAGGCATACCATTTGTGTAATCATAAATTTACATAGGGTAATGTTGTTTGATTCATTCTGCCATTTTTTCCCTTCCCCCCACCCCTCCCACCCCTCCCTTCCATCTATACAGTCCTTCCTTCCTCCATTCCTGCCCCCCTCCCTAAACCCAACTCCAACCCCAACACTAACCCTTCCCACCCCCCATTATGTGTCATCATCCACTTATTAGCGATATCATTCTTCCTTTGGTTTTTTGAGATTGGCTTATCTCACTTAGCATGATATTCTCCAGTTTCATCCATTTGCCTGCAAATGCCATAATTTTATCATTCTTTATGGCTGAGTAATATTCCATTGTATATATACACCACAGTTTCTTTATCCATTCATCAATTGAAGGACATCTAGGTTGGTTCCACAATCTGGCTATTGTGAACTGAGCAGCTATGAACATTGATGTGGCTGTATCTCTGTAATATGCTGATTTTAAGTCCTTTGGGTATAGGCCAAGGAGTGGGATAGCTGGGTCAAATGGTGGTTCCATTCCAAGTTTTCTAAGGAATCTCCACACTGCTTTCCAGAGTGGCTGCATTAATTTGCAGCCCCACCAGCAAGGTAAGAGTATACCTTTCTCCCCACATCCTCGCCAACACCTGTTGTTGCTTGTATTCTTGATAATCGCCATTCTAATTGGGGTGAGATGGAATCTTAGGGTGGTTTTGATTTGCATTTCTCTTATTACTAGAGATGTTGAACATTTTTCCATATGTTTGTTGATTGCTTGTATATCTTCTTCTGGGAAGTGTCTATTCATTTCTTTAGCCCATTTGTCAATTGGATTATTTGCATTCTTGGTGTAGAGTTTTTTGAGTTCTTTATGTATTCTGGAGATTAGTGCTCTATCTGAAGTATGATTGGCAAAGATTTTCTCCCACTCTGTAGGCTCTTTCTTTGCATTGCTGATAGTTTCCTTTGCTGAGAGAAAGCTTTTTAGTTTGAATCTATCCCAGTTATTAATTCTTGCTTTTATTTTTTGTGCTATGGGAGTCCTGTTGAGGAAGTCTGGTCCTAAGCTGACATGTTGAAGCTCTGGACCTACTTTTTCTTCTATAAGATGCAAGGTCTCTGGTCTGATTCCGAGATCCTTAATCCATTTTGAGTTTAGTTTCGTGCATGGTGAGAGATATGGGTTTAGTTTCATTCTGTTGCATATGGATTTCCAATTCTCCCAGCACCATTTGTTGAAGAGGCTATCTTTTCTCCATTGCATATTTTTGGCACCTTTGTCTAGTATGAGAAAATTGTATTTATTTGGGTTTGTGTCCGTGTCCTCTATTCTGTACCATTGATCCACGTTTCTATTTTGGTACCAATACCATGCCGTTTTTGTTACTATTGCTTTGTAGTAGAGTTGAAGATCTGGTATTGCGATACCCCCTGCTTCACTCTTTCTGCCAAGGATTGATTTAGCTATTCTGGGTTTTTTATTCTTCCAGATGAATTTCATAATTGCTTGCTCTATTTCTGTAAGGTACATGATTGGGATTTTAATTGGAATTGCATTGAATCTGTATAGCACTTTTGGTAGTATGGCCATTTTGACAATATTAATTCTTCCTATCCAAGAACATGGGAGATCTTTCCATCTTCTAAGGTTTTCTTGAATGTCTTTCCTTAGTGCTCTGTAGTTCTCATTGTAGAGGTCTTTCACCTCTTTTGTGAGATTGATTCCCAAATACTTTATTTTTTTCGAAGCTATTGTGAATGGGGTAGTTTTCCTAATTTCTCTTTCTGAAGATTCATCGCTTATATATAAAAATGCCTTAGATTTATGTGCATTGATCTTATATCCCGCTACTTTACTGAATTCACTTATGAGATCTAAAAGTTTTCTGGTGGAATTTCCTGGTTCCTCTAAGTATACAATCATATCATCACCAAATAGGGATAGTTTGAGTTCTTCTTTTCCTATTCGTATCCCTTTAATTTCTTTGGTCTGTCTAATTGCTCTGGCTAGAGTTTCAAGGACGATATTGAATAGAAGTGGTGAAAGAGGGCATCCCTGCCTTGTTCCAGTTTTTAGAGGGAATGCTTTCAGTTTTTCACCATTAAGAATGATATTAGCCATGGGTTTAGCGTAGATGGCCTTTACAATGTTAAGGAATGTTCCCACTATCCCTATTTTTTCTAGTGTTTTTAGCATGAAGGGGTGCTGTATTTTATCAAATGCTTTTTCTGCATCTATCAAAATAATCATGTGATTCTTGACTTTATGTCTATTGATATGGTGAATTACATTTATTGATTTCCTGATGTTGTACCAACCTTGCATCCCTGGGATGAAACCCACTTGATCATGGTGCACTATCTTTTTAATATGTTTTTGTATGCGATTTGCTAAAATTTTGTTGAAAATTTTTCTGTCGATGTTCATTAAGGATGTTGGTCTGAAATTTTCTTTCCTTCATGTGTCTCTGTCTGGCTTAGGAATCAGGGTAATATTGGCTTCATAGAATGAGTTTGGGAGAGTTCCCTCCTCTTCTATTTTCTGGAATACTTTGAGAAGTATTGGAATGAGCTCTTCTTTAAAAGTTTTGTAGAACTCGGCTGAGAACCCACCTGGTCCTGGACTTTTCTTTGTTGGAAGGCTTTTGATGACTTTTTCTATTTCATTCCTTGAAATTGGTCTATTTAAATTGTGTATGTACTCCTCGTTCAGTTTAGGCAATTCATATGTCTCCAGAAACCTGTTGATGTTTTCGAAATTTTCTATTTTGTTGGAGTATAGATTTTCAAAATAGCTTCTAATTATGTTTTGTATTTCAGTCGTGTGTGTTGTGATATTTCCTTGTTCATTCCGAATTTTAGTGATTTGGGTTTTCTCTCGTCTTCTCTTTGTTACTGTGGCTAAAGGTTTATCAATTTTGTTTATTTTTTCGAAGAACCAACTGTTTATTTTGTCAATTTTTTGTATTGTTTGTTTCGTTTCAATTTCGTTGATTTCAGCTCTCAGTTTAACTATTTCCTGTCTTCTACTACTTTTGGTTTTGGTCTGTTCTTCTTTTTCTAGGGCTTTGAGCTGTAGTGTTAGGTCATTTATTTTTTGAGTTTTACTTCTTTTATTAAATGCGCTCCATGAAATAAATCTTCCTCTAAGTACTGCTTTCATAGTGCCCCAGAGATTTTGATTTGATGTTTCTTTGTTCTCGTTTACCTCTAAGAATTTTTTAATTTCCTTCCTAATATCTTCTGTTATCCATTCATCATATAGTAGCATATTGTTTAATCTCCAGGTGTTGGAGTATTTTCTGTTTTTTACTCTTTCATTAATTTGTAATTTCAATCCATTATGATCTGATGGAATACAAGGTAGTGTCTCTATCTTCTTGTATTTGCTGACATTAGCTTTGTGGCATAATATATGGTCTATTTTAGAGAAGGATCCATGTGCTGCTGAGAAGAAAGTGTATTCGCTCTTGGTTGGATGGTATATTCTATAAATGTCTGTTAAGTCTAAATTATTGATTGTGTTATTGAGATCTATGGTTTCTTTGTTCAATTTTTGTTTGGAAGATCTGTCCAGTGGTGAGAGAGGCATGTTAAAATCACCTAGTATTATTGTGTTATGGTCTATTTGGTTTCTAAAATTGAGAAGGATTTGTTTAACATACATGGATGAGCCACTGTTTGGGGCATAGATGTTTATGATTGTTATATCTTGCTGATTTATGCTTCCCTTAAGCAGTATGAAATGTCCTTCTTTATCCCTTCTGACTAACATTGGCTTGAAGTTCACATTATCTGAAATGAGGATGGATACTCCAGCTATTTTGCTGAGTCCATGTGCATGGTATGTTTTTCCCCATCCTTTCACCTTTAGTCTATGGGTATCTCTTTCTATGAGGTGAGTCTCTTGCAGGCAACATATTGTTGGATCTTTCTTTTTAATCCAATCTGCCAGTCTATGTCTTTTGATTGATGAATTCAGGCCATTAACATTCAGAATTATTATTGAGATATGATTTGTATTCCCGGTCATTTGGTTCATATTTAAAATTTTTGACACATCTTGGTTCCTCCTTTATTTGACAGTTCCTTTACGATAATTCCTCCCTTTGCTGATTTGCTTCTTTGTTTTTTATCTCTTCCACATGAAATATTTTGCTGAGAATGTCCTGTAATGCTGGCTTTCTTTTTGTAAATTCTTTTAGCTTTTGTTTATCATGGAATGATTTTATTTCATCATCAAATTTGAAGGTAAGTTTTGCTGGGTATAAGATTCTTGGTTGGCATCCATTTTCTTTCAGGGCTTGAAAAATGTTATTCCAGGCCCTTCTAGCTTTTAGGGTCTGGATTGAAAAATCTGCTGATATCCGTATTGGTTTCCCCCTGAATGTAATTTGGTTCTTTTCTCTCACAGCCTTTAAAATTCTGTCTTTATTTTGTATGTTAGGTATTTTCATTATAATGGGCCTTGGTGTGGGTCTGTTGTAATTTTGTGTATTTGGAGTCCTATAAGCCTCTTGGACTTGATTTTCCATTTCATTCTTCAGATTTGGGAAATTTTCTGATATTATTTCATTGAATAGATTGTTCATTTCTCTTGTTTGTTTCTCTAAGCCTTCCTCAATCCCAATAATTCTCAAATTTGGCCTTTTCATGATATCCCATAGTTCTTGGAGATTCTGTTCATGATTTCTCACCATCTTCTCTGTTTGTTCAACTTTGTTTTGAGGTTAAATATTTTGTCTTCAATGTCTGAGGTTCTTTCTTCCAGGTGTTCTATCCTATTGGTTATGCTTTCTATGGAGTTCTTAATTTGTTTTATTGTTTCCTTCATTTCAAGGATTTCTGTTTGGTTTTTTTTCAATATCTCTAACTCTTTATTGAAATGATCTTTTGCTTCCTGAATTTGCTCTGTTAACTGTCGATTGGTGCGATCGTTCAATGCCTGCATTTGCTCTTTCATCTCATCGTTTGCTTCCCTAATCATTTTAATTATGTACATTCTGAACTCCCTTTCTGTCATTTCCTCTGCCATGCTGTCGTTGGATTTTATTGATGTAACATCTAGATTTGTTTGGGGCATTTTCTTCCCTTGTTTTCTCATATTGTTCAGGAATCAGTGGGTCATTAAGATATTGCAGATTTCCTCTTATCAACTTATAATGTCCCTGAAGATTCCTAGTATATCCGCTCTTATCCTTCAGTAGCCTTAAGTCTTGGAGGAAGTTGATAATGCAGAGCTCCATGAAGAAGCTGCCTCTCTAGGGGTGGTGACCCTCAGGTGGCGTATATTCCCTGCTAGTGGGCAGAGGTGCCTCCACTTGTTGACCAATGGTCATCCAGTGGGGAACTAGACTGCCGACTGAGGCAAGGCCTCTTTGTGCCTGTGTTTCTGGTTTTACCGTCCCTGTGGGAAGACCTCCCCCGGCGGGAGGACTCACTCGGTGGGGACGTCTCGCTGGTCAGTTCCCCTCCTAGAGGTTCCCCTCAATCTACAACTACCACCTGGGCTGGGCTGTCTTCCTCTGCAACGATCCCAGGGGCCCGAACCTACGTCCTGGGCCTGGGAGCCTCACCCTTCGCAGGTGAGTCTCCTTAGGCTGCCTCTCCCAGAGAATCTGCCCGCAGCCGTGGAAACTTCGCTCCGCCCCTAGACGTGTCTCTGTGCGGCTCTTCCAGCAAGAAGCCACCTAGCTCCTGGGACCCTGCTCTGCACCAATCGCCTGGCTATGCAGCCCCTCCTCTGAGCCACCACCTGGAGCCCCGTACAATAGCTCCGAGACCCAGAGACCCGCCACACACCTCCTCCTCCGGACAGCTGCCCAGTTTCCGACGCAGTCTCTAGGAGTCCAAACAACTCATTTCGGGTCTCCTCCTCCCGCCAACCACCCGTAGCCCTAGGCAGTCACTCCAAGTCCAAGTGACCGGCCCTGTTCCTCCTCCTCCTCCTTGGGGTAGCCCCCCGGGTGTTCAGGAGCGGTGGCTCCGAGACCAAGTGACTCACCACGCTCCTCCTCCAGGCAGGCCACCGGTGTTCAGGAGCGGTCGCTTCTAGTTCAATCAACTCACCACTCGCCTCCTCCTCTGGCAACCACCCGTGGCCCTGATGCAGTCACTCCCAGACCAAGCGTCCCACCACTCTCCTCCTCCAGGCAGGCCACCAGTGTTCTGGAGCAGTTGTTCTGAGTTCAAACAGCTTGCCACGCAGCTCCTCCTCTGGCAACTGCCTGTGGCTCTGATGCAGTCACTCCCAGACCAAGCGTCCCACCACTCTCCTCCTCCAGGCAGGCCACCAGTGTTCTGGAGCAGTTTTTCTGAGTTCAAACAGCTTGCCACGCAGCTCCTCCTCTGGCAACTGCCTGTGGCTCTGATGCAGTCACTCCTAGGTCAAGCAACCCGCCACGCTCCTCCTCTTCCCCCGGGCAACCTCCCGGTGTTCAGGAGCGCTCGCTCTGAGTTCAAACAGTTCACCACGCAGCTCCTCCTCTGGCAACCGCCCGCGGCTCTGATGCAGTCACTCCCAGACCAAGCTACCCGCTGGGCTTCTCCTCCTCCTCCAGGCAACCCCCCGGGTGTTCAGAAGCGGTCGCTCTGGGTCCAAACAGCTCGCCACGCAGCCCCTCCTCAGGCAGCCGCCCGGAGCCCCAGTGGTTGCTCGAGTCCAAGCGCTGTGCTGAGCCACCTCCTCTACGATGATCCCAGTTGTCCGTGTTTACCGCTCCAGCAGGGGGAGGGGCGTCTCGCCGAGCAACTCCACTTCACAAATTCCCTGCGTTCCCGGGCTACCGCCCCATCCGGGACGCCTCCCCAACAGGAGAGACTCACCCGGCGGCTTTGAGTTGGTCCCAAGTCTCTCACTATCTCCTCTTTTGAATCTTGCGTCCTGGAGCAACGTGAAATGCAGCCGCCCTCTAGTCCGCCATCTTCTGTAGGAACCTTATTTGATCTCAATGAGAATGTTGTGGTTTGTCTCTGGTTGAACTAGCATGAAGAATAAGTGCTTCCAAGCACTTGAAGAAATGGTTTCAATTTGAAGTGCTTGTGTCATTGTAACTAGTAGTTTATTACAAGTTGGCAAATGCAGTTGAAGTTAGTTATCTTCAATTTTTTTTCTGAATGCACTTCCATAACATTTTGCTGAACTAATCTCACAGCAGTCCCCCATTCCTTCCCAAAATTGGTGACCCTAGGTAAAAGGGTTCTATTTCTAGCACATTTTTTATATTGAGTTTTGAATATGCTGGCTGAGAACTGCTTGAAACTGCAGATGAGAAGCAGTTTCCACAAGTAACTTCAGTTTGTGGGAACTCATTTTGTTCACAATGAGAACATTTGGGTTTTGTCTCTCCTCTTAGTATCATGAAGCATAAGCATTTTTTATCACTTGCAGAAAGGGTTTCAATTTGAAGTATTTCTGCCATTGGTAACTGGAAGTTCTGGCTAGTAGGCAACTGCAGTTGAAGTGAGATTTCTGAATAAGTGTCATGTATGAATTTCAATTAAACTTTATTTAATTAATGTTTTAGCATTCCCACATTCCTCCCCAACTTTGGTGATCTAGCTACAAGGGCTCACTATTGCACACTTTGAATATTAGGCTGAACTACGCTTTAAATATGCTGCCTGAGAATAGCTCCAGGTTCAATAAGTTTTGGAAAACTTTCTCAAATGGAATTCAATGAAACTTTGGGGGAATCGATATTCTTCATAGTCCCACATTCCTCCACAAATTTAGTGATCCAGCTATAAGTGCTCTCTTGCTTGCACACTTTGTATATTGGGTTCGAACTCTTCTTTGAATATGCAGACTGAAAACAGCTTAGAAGTGCAGAACACAAGCAGTTTCAGCAAGCAGCTTCAACTTGTAGAAATTCACTTTGTTTTCAATAAGAACATTGCAGATTGAACTAGCATGATGTATAAGCTCTTCAAAGAACTTGCAGAAATGGTTTCAATTTGAAGCATTTTTGCCATTGGTAACCAGCAGTTTATTGCTAGCTGGCAACAGCAGTTTGAGTTTTCTGAAATGTTTCACGAATTGATTTCAATGGAACTTTGGGTAATTGAACCTCTAACCATCCCACATTCCTCCCCCAGTTTGGTTATTCCAGATACAAGGGCTCTTTTAAAGGTAGCACACTTTGAATATTGGGCCTGAACTGTGCTTTGAATATTCTGGCTAAGAACAGCTTCAGATTAAGTGAGTTTGCTGAAAAAGTTTTACAAACAAATTTCAATGAGATTTTAGGGAATTGATTCTCTCCATAATCCCAAATTCCTCCAAAATTTGGTTATCCTAACTACAAGGGATCTCTTGCTAGCACCCTTTGTATATTCATCTTGAGCTCTGCCTTGTGTGTGCTAATCTAGATCATCTGCAATTGGAGTGAGGAGTGAGTTTTCTGAAAATGTTTCACCAATGGATTTCAATGAAATTGGAGATCAATCCTCTCAACAGGCCCACTTTCCTCCCCAAAGTTGGTATTCCTTGTTACAAAAGCACTCTTACTAACACATTCTGCATATTGGGCCTCATGCTACTTTGAATGTGTGGGCTGTGAATAATTTGGAAGTGAAAAACTGTACCATTTTGTGCACACAGCTTCAAATTGCAGAAATTCTGTTTTCATAAGTGGTCGCATTGTGGTTTGTCTCTGGTTGAACTAGTATGAGTCAGAAACACTTCTCAGCAAGAGCAGCAATGGTTTCCATTTTAAGTTTTTGTGCAATAGATAAAGGTCAATTTGTTGGAACCATGCAAATGTAGTTGAAGTGAATATTCTGAAAAATTTCATGAATGGATTTCAATGAAACTTTGGGGAGTTGATTATCTCAATGCTTCCACTTCCTTCACAATATTAGTCATCCTTGATACAAAGGTAATTATGCAAGTTCACTTTGTATATTGGGCTTAAGCTGTGATTTGAATGTTCTAGCTTATAACTACTAAAATTTTAGTGAATTCTCTGAAAAATTGTCAAGTATGGATTTCTTTGTAAAAAACACTTTTTGTTTGTTCTATTTCATTGTCCATGACAATTGAATGCATTTGAACATTTTGATAAATCATACAAAAATGAAGTGTAATTTCTTATTTTTCTGATTTTATATATTGTAGGATCACATCAGTCCTGCAGTCATATATGTAAATGAGGTAATATTGTCTGTTTCACTCTAGTATCCTTCCTACCCTCATACCCCTTCCCCTCCCTTCACTCCCCTCTACTTACAAGGTAACTCTATTCTTCCCTATATTTCCCTTTATTGTGAAATAGCATCTGCATATCAGAGAAAACATTCAGTCTTTGGTTTTTTGGGTTTGGCTTTTTTTAGCATGATATTCTCTAAATCCAACCATTTACTAGCAAATGCCATATTTTCATTCTTCTTTAAATTTCAGTAATATTTATTACATCATATATGTATACACACACACACACACACACACACACACACACACAGACCACATTTTCTTTATTCATTCATCTGTTGAAGGGCACCTAGGTTGATTCCATAGTTCAGCTATTGTGAATTGAGCTGCTATAAACATTGATGTGGCTACATCACTGTAATATGCTAATTTTAAGTCCTTTAGGTATAAACCAATGAGTGGGATAACTGGGTCAAATGGTGGTTCCATTCCAAGTTTTCTGAGGAATCTCCCTCCGTTATGGTTGTATCATTTTGCAGTCCCACCAGCAATGTATGAGTGTACTTTGTTCTTTATATCCTTGCCAACATTTATTGTTGCTAGTATTCTTGATAATTGCCATTCTGATTGGAATGAGATGATATCTTAGTTTTGGTTTGTATTTCTCTATTGCTAGAAATGTTGAACATTTTTCATATATTTGTTGATTGATTGTATATCTTCTGTGAAGTGTCTGTTCAGTTCCTCTGTTCATTTATTGATTGGGTTATTTGTTTTTTGGTGTCAAGTTTTTTGAGTTCTTTATATATGCTAGAGTTTAATGCTTTATCTGAGGTGCATGTGGTACAGATTTCCTCCCATTTTGTAGGCTCTCTCTTCACATTATTATTTGTTTCTGTTGCTGAAAAGAAACTTTTTAGTTTGAGTCCATTGCATTTATTGATTCTTGATTTAACTTCTTGTGCTATATGGGTCTTGTTAAGGAAGTCAAATTCTAGGCTGACATGTAAAGATTTGTTCCTACTTTTTCTTCTAATAATCACAGGGTCTCTGTTCTAGTGCCTAATTCTTTGATCCACAGTGAGTTGAGTTTCATGAGTGAGAGATAAGGTTTTAATTTCATTTTGTTACATATGTCTTTCCATTTTTCCCAGCAGCATTTTCTCCAGTGAATGTTTTTGGCACATTTTTCTAATATGAGATACCTGTATTTATGTGGGTTTGTCTCTGTGTCTTCTATTCTGTACCATTAGTCTACATGCCCATTTTGGTGCCAACACCATGCTGCTTTTATTACTATAACTCTGTAGTATAGTTTGAGGTCTGGAATTGTGTTGCCTCCTGCTTTACTCTTCTTGCTGAGGATTACTTTGTCTATTCTGGGTCTCTTATTTTTCAAAAAGAATTTCATGATTTCTTTTTCTATTTCTATGAAGAATGTCATTGGTATTTTAATAGGAATTGCATTGAATCTTTATAACACTTTTGGTAGTATGGCCATTTTGGCAATATTAATTCTGCCTATCCAGGAGCAAGGTATTCTTGCTAGAACATTTTGTATGTTGGACCTGAACTCTGCTTGCATGTGCTATCTGAGAACAGAAGCAATTAAAGTGATTCCCTGGAAAAATGTCACCAATGGCTTTCAATAAGACTTTCAGGAATTGATCTGTCAACAATCCTACTTTCCTTACCAAAGGTGAGGAAATTGCACCTAGGTTCAATATCACTCATGATAGCATACTTACCATATTGGGCCTGAACTGTGCTTTGAATGTGCTATCTGAGAATATCTGCAATTAAAGTGAGTTTCCTGAAAAAGTTTCACAAACAAATTTCAATGAAACCTTGGAGAATTTATCCTCTGAACTGTCTAGCATTCCTCCCCAATTTGGACCCAAGGTACAATGGCATTCTTGCTGGCACACTTTGAATTTTAGGCCTGAGCTGTGCTTTGAATGTACTGGCTGGGCATAGCTTGTGTAATAGCTAATTTGAATAGTCAATTTGATTCGATTAAGATATGCCAAAGATTAAGAGTATTCTGGATGTTTTAATGAGGGCATATCTAGGAATGATTGGAATGTGGGACAATGAACTGAAGTGGAGACTCTCCCTAATTGTACGGCACCACCCAATAGGATGGTGACCTGGATGGAAAAAAAGTTGGAAGAATAAGGAAGCAGAAGCAGATGAAATCTTGACTCTTCTTGAATGGGTTCTTGATTGCTGCTTTGATCATTTGAGGATATCGAACTCTCATTTCTTCACTCTTCCAAAGTGGACTCTTCCACTGATTCTCCAGGGAGTTTCCAGAAGCCTTGGTCTTGGAGTAGGGTCACACTGTTGACCCTTCTTGTTCTGGGGCTTCTCCCTCTTGGACTGCACAGGACTGGTTCTTTCAGCTCTCTAGCCTGCAGGCGGCCATTGTGGACTATCCAGTTTCTGCTTATGTAAGTCAATCTAATAAATTCCCTTTTTATAATCATACTTCCAGTTTATTCTGTTCATTTATAGAACCCTGACTAATACAGCTTGTAAGTGTAGGACAGAAGCAGTTGTACAAGCAGATTCAACTTTTAGAATCTCACTGTGTTCTCAGTGAGCACATTGTATTTTGTCTCTAGTTGCACTAGCATGAAGCTGAAGCACTCCTTGTCACTTGAAAAAGTGATTTCAAATTTATGCATTTGATCCATTGTTAAGGGGAACTTTATTTAAAGCATGCAAATGTACTTGAAGTGAGTTTTCTGAAAATTATTCACAAATGAATTTCAATGAAACTTTGGGAGATATATCTTTCAGCAGTCTCACCTTCTTCCTCAATGTTGATCATCCTAGATACTAGGGCACTCTTGTTGGCATGCTTTGTAAGTTGGGTCTGAACTGTAGATTGAATGTCCTGAGAATACCTGCAATTTAAGTGAGTTTCCTCACTTAATTGAGGTGTTTCTCTCATTGAACTAGCAAGAAGCAGAAGCACTTCTCAACTTTTATATAATGCTTTCAATTTTAAATTTTTGTGCTTTTGGCAAATGTCACATTGTTGAGAGCAGGCAAATGCAGTTTAAGTGCATTTTCTATAAAGTTTCACAAATGGTTTAAATAAAACCTTGGGGAATTGATCAATTCAGCAGTCCTACTTTTTCCCAACAGTGGTCATTCAAGGAACAAAGGCACTCTTGCTAGTGCACACTGTATAGTGGGCCTGAACTCTACTTTGGATGTGCTAGCTGAAAACAGATGATGTTCAAGTGGATTTTCTGAAAAAATTTCACAAGTGGATTTCAATGAAATTTTGAGGATTCATCCTCCCAGTTGTCCCCCACTTCCTTCCCCAAAATGGTTATCCTAGGTACAAGGGAACTCTTGCTATCATTCAATTGTGCTATGACTGTGTTTTCTGAGAACAGTGTGAAAGTGCAAAACATATGCAGTTTGTGAAGGCAGCTTAGACTTTCAGGAACTCACGTCATGCTCAATGAGCACATTGGGGTTTGTTTCTGGTTAAACTATCATTAAGCAGAACCACTTCTCAGAGCTTGCAGGAAGGTTTACATTGATGTATCTGTGCCACTGGTAAAAGGTAACTTGTTTGGAGCAGGCAGCTGCAGTTCAAGTGAGGTTTCTGAAAAACTTTGACAGATGGATTTCCCCGAAACTTTTTGGAATTGATCTCCCCTGCAGTCCCACTTCCCTCTTCAATGTTTATGATCCTAACTACAAAGGCTCTCTTTTTAGCAGACTTTCTATATTAGGGCTGAACTTTGCTGAATGTACTGGTTGAGAATATCTTGGAAATGCAGAACTGAAGCATCTTGTGCAGGCGGTTTCAATCTTGCAGAAACTCACTTGGTTTTCTCAGTGACCACATTGGAGGTTGTTCCTGTTTGAACTAGCATGAACCAGAACCAATTCTCAGAGCTTGCAGTTAGATTTTCACTTTGAAGTGTCTGTGCCATTGGTAATGGCAGTTCCTTCCAAGCAGGCACCTGTACATCAAGTGAGTTTTCAGAAAATGTTTGACATATGAATTTCCATGAAACTTTAGAGAATTAACATGCTCTTCAGTTCAACTTTCCTCCTGAAAATCGGTGATCCTAGCTATAAGGGCTCTCTTGGTATCAGACTTTGTATATTGCAGCTAAGCTCTGCTGAATGTGCTGGTTTTATAGAACTTGGAAGTGCAGAACTGAAGCAGTTTGTAAAGGGAGCTTTATCTTGCAGAAACTCGCTTGATTATCAGTTAGCACATTGAGGATTATCCCTGGTTGAATCTAAATGAAGGAGAATCAGTTCTGAGAGTTTGTAGCCATGGTTCCACTTTGTATCATCTTTAGCATGAATAAAAGGCAGTTTGTCCCAAGAGGTCACCTGCACTTCAAGTGAGTTTTCTTAAAAATTTTGGCAGATGGATTTCCATGAAACATTGGGGAATTGATTTCCTCAGCCCGCTTTCATTCTCAAAGTTGGTTATGCTTGCAAAAAACTATCTTGCTAGCAGACTTTGTGTATTTGGCCCTAACTCTGTTCTGAATGTACTGGGTGAGAATATCTTGGAATGCAGAATTGAAGTATTTTGTGCAGGCAGTTCAAGAGGCAGGAATTCAACTGGTTCTCAGTGAGTACATTGGTGTTTGTCCCTGATTGAACTATCATGAAGCAGAATTGGTTCTCTGAGCTTACTGGCAGGGCTTTCACTTTGAAGTATCTGTGCCAATGGTGAATGTCTGTTCATTCCACATGGGCACAAGCATTTCAAGTTAGATTTCTGTAAAAGTTTGACAGATGACTTTCCATGGAACTTTGGGGAATTGATGTCCTCAGCAGTTCCATTTTAATCCTCAAAGTAGGTGAACCTAACTAATGGGGCTCTCACTTGCAGAATTTGTATATTGAACCAGAACTGTGCTCTGAATGTGCTGGCAGAGAACAACTTGGAAGTGCAGAATTGAAGTAGTTTTGCAGGCAGTTTCAATGTGCAGAAACTCACTTGGTTATCATTGATCACATAGGGATTTGTCCCTGCTTGAGCTATCATGAAGCAGAACAACTTCTCAGAGATTGCAATAAGGGTTTCACTTTGAAGCATCTATGCCAATGCAAAATGGTAGTTTGATCCAAGGGGGCATCTGCATTTCAATTGAGTTTTCTAAAAAAGTTTGACAAATAGAGTACCATGGGAGAATCGATCTCTTCAGCAGTACCACTATCCCCCTCACTGTTGGTTATCATAACAAAAAATGTCCATCTTGCTAGCAGACTTCATGTGTTGGGCCTGAACTATGCTACTAATGTGCTAACTGATAACAGCTTGAAAGTACAGAACTGAAACAGTATGGGCAGGCAGCTTCAAATTTTAGGAATTCACTTTGTCTGTGTGACCACTTTTAACTCTGTTCTTGGTTTAACTATCATGAACCATAACTACAGTTCAGAGTTTGCAGTTAGGGTTTCAATTTGGAGTCTTTGCCATTGGCAAATGGCTGTTCATTTCAATTGGGCACATGCATTCCAAGTGAGTTTTCTGAAATTTTTGAAACATGAATTTCCATTTATCTTTGCAGAATTGATCTTGTCAACAATCCCACTCTCCTCCTCACACTGTTGAACCTAGTTATTAGGACTTTCCTCCTAGCAGACTTTGTATATTTGGTCAGAACTTTGGTCTGAATGTGCTGGCTGAGAAGACTTTGGAAGTATAGAGCTGAAGCAGTTTATGCAGGCAGATTTGACTCGCAGGAACTCACTTGGTTCTCAGTGAGCACATTGTTGTTTGTCCCTATTTGAATTAGCATGAAGCAGAACTGCTTCTCAGAACTTGCAGACATGGTTCCACTTTGAAGCCTCTGTGCCATTGGTAAAAGGCAGTTCATTCTATTCAGGCAACTGCATTTCAAGTGGGTTTTCTGAAAAATTTTGACACATGGATTTTCATGAAACTATGGAAAATTGATCTCCTCAGTATCCCAATTTCCTTCTTATAGATGGTGATCCTAGCTGCAAGGACTCTTTTGCTAGCAGAGTTTATGTATTAGACCTGACTGCTCCTACTGTGTTTAATGAGAAAAGTTTCGAATGCTGAACCAAAGCCTTTTGTTCAGACAGTTTTAACTTAAGGGAAATCACTTGGTTCTCAGTAAGCACTTTGGGATTTGTTCCTGGTTGATCTAGCATGAAGTAGAACCACTTCTCAGAGCTTGCAGCAGGGTTCCACTTTGAAACCTCTGTGCCATTGATAAAAGGAAGTTCATTCCAAGTCACCTGCAGTTCAAGTGAGTTTTCTGAAAAAGTTTGACATTGGATTTCCATGAAACTTTTGGGAAATAATTCCTTAGGAGTCCTACTTTCCTCCTCAAAGTTGGTGTACCTAGCTCCAAGGTTTTTACTCCTGGTAGGCTTTGTACACTAGCCCTGAACTGCTCTCCTAATATACTGCTGAGAAGTACTTGGTAGTGCAGAAGTGAAGAAGTTTATACAGACAGCTTCTACTTGCAGGAACTCACTTTGTCCTCAGTGAGAAATTTGACTTTTGTTCCTGGTTGAAGTAGCATGAAATAGAACCACTTCTCAGAGCTTGTGGGCAGGTTTTAACTTTGAATCTTTTGGGCCATTGGTAAATGGCAGTTTATTCCAAGGGGGCATCTGCACTTCAAGTGAGTTTTCTGAAAAAGTTTGACAGAGGGATTTCCATGAAACATTAGAGAACAGATCTCCTCAGTAGTTCCACTTTTCTCCTCAAAGTTGGTGATCCTAACTTCAAGGGCTCCCTTGTTAGCAACATTGTATATTGGACCTGAACTGTACTCTGAATGTGCTGGACCAGAACAGCTTGGAAGTACAAAATTGAAGCAGATTGTGCAAGCAGCTTCATCTTACAGGAACTCACTTGGTTCTCAGTCAGAACATTGGGGGTTGAACCTGATTTAATTATAATGAAGCAGAACCAATTCTCAAGCTTGCACACAGGGTTCATAATGAAATGTCTGTGCCATTGATAAACCAGTTTGTTTCAAGTGGGCACCTGCAATTCTAGCAAGTGTTCTGTAAAATTTTGGCATATGGATTCCATAAAACTTTGGGAAATTGATCTCCTCAGCATTTCCACTTACCTCCTAAAAGTCGTTAATCTTAGTGACAATGTCTGTCTTCCTAGCAGTCTTTATGTTTTGTGACTTAAGTGTGCTCCTAATGTGCTGAATGAGTACAACTTGGAAGTGCAGAACTGAAGCAGTTTATGAGGAAGCTTCAACTTGAAGGATATCACTTTGTACTCAGTGAACACTTTGGGGTTTGTCCCTGGTTGAACTAGCATGAAGCAGACCTCCTTCTCAGAGCTTATAGAAGTATTTCACTTTGAAGTATCTGTTGCATGGGTAAATGGCAGTTCCTCCCAAGTGGGCACCTGAACTTCATGTGAATATTCTGAAAAAGATTGACAGATAGATTTCCATGAAAATTTGGGTAATTTGTCTCCTTAGCAATCCCACTTTCCTCCTCAACTTGGGTAATCCTAGCTACAAGGGCTCTCATGCTAGTAGACTTTGTATATTAGGTCTGAACTGTGCTCCTAACTGAAATCAAATGGAAGTACAGAACTGAAGCAATTTGTAGAGGTAGCTTCAAATTGCAGGAACTCACTTGGTTCTCAGTGAGCACATTGGGGTTTGTCCCTGGCAGAACCTGCATGAAGCAGAACCACTTCTCAGAACTTGCCACAGGGTTTCGCATTGAAGCATCTGTGCCATTGGTAAATAGCAGTTCATTCCAAATGGGCACATGCACTTAAAGTGATATTTCTGAAAAAGTTTGACAGATGTATTTCATGAAACTATGGGGAACTGCTCTGCTGAGCAGTCCCACTTTCCTCCTCAAAGTTGGTGATCCTAACTACAAGGACTGTCTTTCTAGCAGACTTTGTGTGTTGGGCCTAAACTGTCCTCTAAATGTGCTGGCCAAGAACAGCATGGAAGTGCAGAACTGAAGCACATTGTGCAGGCAGTTTCAACTTACAGGAATTCACTTGGTTCTCAGAGAGCACACTGGGGTTTGCCCCTGGTTGAACTAGCATGAAGCAGAACTGCTTCTCAGAGCTTGCCATCAGGATTTAACTTTAAAGCATCTGTGCCATTGGTACACAGCATTTCATTCCAAGTGGACACATACACACAAAGTGAGTTTTCTGAAAATGTTTTACAGATAGACTCTCATGAAACTTTGGGGAATTGATCTCCTCATCAGTTCCACTTTCCTCCTCAATGTTGGTGATCTTAGGTCCATGGGTTCTCTGGGTAACAAAATTTTTATATTGATCCTGAACCATGCTCTGAATGCTGTGGATGAGATCTCCTTGGATGCTCAGAAATGAAGCTGTTTGCACAGACTGATTCAACTTGCAGGAACTCACTTGGTTCTCAGTGGGAACATTGGGTTTGTCCCTAGTTAAACTAGCATGAAGCAGGACCCCTTCTCAGAGCTTGCAGGCAGGGTTTCTTTTTAAGTGTGTGTGCTATTAGTAAACAACAGATAGTTCAAAAAGGGCACCTGCAATTCTAATGAGATTTCTCTAAACTATTGATACATGGATTTCCATGAACCTTTGTGGAATTGATCTCCTGTGCAGTCCCACTTTCCTCCACAAATTTGGTGATCCTAATTGAGCTCTCTTGCTAGCAGACTTTGTATACTGGGCCCAAATTGAGCTCCTAATGTACTGGCTGAGGATATTTTGGAAGTGCAGAACTGAAGCAGTTTGTGCAGGCTGCTTCAACTTGCAAAACCTCATTTGGTTCTCAGTGAGCACATTGTCTTTTGTCCCTGGTTGAACTAAGATGAAGCAGAACCACTTCTTAAAGATTGCAGGCAGTGTTTCATCCTGAAGGGTATGTGCCATTGTTAAATGGCAATTCGTTACAAGCTGGCACCTACAATTCAAGTGGGTTTTCTAAAAAGATTTGGCAGATGGATGTCATGACTCGCATGATATTTACTCGGTTTCCCCAGGCTAAGGCAGTAAGTCAGATTAGAAATATTAAAGGTATGAGAAATTTCAGAAATAAGACAAGACACAAAAATAAGTGAAATGTGAATCCAATGGGACCAGCTGTGTTGGAGACTGTGGGGAGTTTCCACCTTCCATGTATATGAGGGAAAGAGTTTCTGTCGGAGGACAATGGTGCTGGCAATCAATTAATTACTAATAAACTTATCAAATCAATAAACACAAGAACCAATACTCTTTTTAAATGGAAGGGTGTGTGACCAATTAAGCCATACCAGATCTGGCCTCCAACAAGATAGAGAAGTCACACTCCCTTTATTTATAGTCGCTTAAGTGAAGGGGCCCAGACTGGGAGGGACTTCTTGTGAGGAACAAGATGGGATGGAGTTAGGGAAGCCAATTTCTTAGGAAGTTAGCATATCTTCAGATGGTGAGCCACTCTGTACAGGGTCACTTACTCCCTGGTGGTCTGAAGCAGTCTCCCATGACTGTCAGTTCCTGGGAGTCAGACCTCTTTATCCTGTGGCTCAGTCAATTCTGATTCTGCTAGACATAAATGGCTCCCCACTTATTCCCCCTTTTATATTTTAAAAATTGCCAATGATGAACGCTTATTTTGAGGTTCCATATCTTGGTTTTGAGAGCTGCTTCAAGGTTCCAAATCTTGGTTCTGAGGGTATGGCAACCTAATATCATGATACAAAAAAGAATTAGTAGAAAATATATCATTCCAATAATATACCATTCAATTCAGGAAGTGTTTGATCAGATAGAGATGCAGAGTACATGAGGTCAATTTTGCTTTATTTGAATATCCTGGATGTGGCGATGTGATTCTATAAGATCCAGGATATTATTATTGCTAGGTCAAATGTCCATTAGATGATTCTTAATTATTTCTTAGTCCCATTGGTAAGTATGATATTTAGTTGTAGCAATGCAGACATGCTTACAGTCATTATGGCATTTAAGTCTTTGTTTAAATTGGAGAGCAAAAACTCATCACTGATATTTGTAATAGTAGCTGTTAAAGCATTTAATTTGATCTCAATCATTTTATTACTTAACTTTCAGGGGCCATAGCATCTTTACAGAAGGAATTATGCCCCTAGATATAATGAATGTGGAAACAGAAAGAAACCTGAAAGAATACATTAAAATATATAGGACCCAATATTATCATCAAATAAGAAATAACTGTTAGAATATAAGTGTGAATTGCTCATCTTTCTAGTGTAATATCAATCAGTATGTTGGATTCTAATTTGGTCTTTTTTACATGGTTACCAGCAGTGCAAAGTAATATCCAAATAATAGGTACTAGTCCAAATTACATGGAGTTTCAAAAATCAGAATGATTGTATAATCCTATTTTGTATTCTGAAAATAGCTTTAAATAACTCAATTATTCGCCTAGTTTCTTAGATCTTCCATTGTATTAAAAATTTAGAGTAAACATGATTACTTGTAAATTCTTTTCAAGAGGAAATAAAAGCAAAACATATTTAGTGGCAATGTCGCCTTGTTAGGCCTTTCTGGCTTTGAATCTTCTAGAGGAAGATATTTTGATATAACTATCTTTTATCAATTTTTGAAGATCAATCCAAAAATATATCCACCACCTTTAGAGATTTTATGTAGCATAGGCAAGACCTTTGTATATTTTATCCATTTAGGAAAAGAACCAGATTCTATTGCAGAACAATTAAGACAGTAATATATTGGTGGATATTTCATAGAAATGATTCACTTTTTATGAGAAAATCCCATTGTAATAACTGTTAGAACATATAATGTTAAGTCCCAAGGGCCAGTATAATTGACTGATCTAGGTATTCCTTATACTGTCTTTTACTCAAAAGTTACCTTTAGAAAGCCAGAGTGTCTATCATGGGACCAGCATACAGATAAGTTTCCATTGTACCCAGTATAGTTAAATCCAGTCACGTGGATGGGTATAATGTGAGTATCTGTAAAACCTCCCATCATATGAATATCATCAGTAATTACTGGGATCAATTCTCCAGTCCACATTGCTGAGTGTATTAAAAGTGAATCTGGAAAATGGGCCAACAGATTTCCCATATCTTTTACTTACCTGAGAGTTCAATAGAGCTAGCATACAAATACTGTGGTTGGAGATTTAAGATCTCCTTATTGTAAAACATGGTGTATTCTCTTGCTCCACATGTCACTCAGCAGTGTTGAGACTCCTAATATCATAATTTTTAGAAAATTTTTTGAAATTAAGTGGGTTTACAAAGAGTTCTGATTCCCCTTTTCTATTTTTTAATATTATGGAAAAAGATTGATATAAACTGAAGCATTATTAGCCTTAAATTGTAGACAATGGCCTAGTATTATACAGGTATTTAAACCGTTAGAAGTGATTTAATAAATATTTTAATTTGGTCAGAAAAATTAATAAAAGTTACCTATTGTTAAAGTCAATGTTGTTAAGTTGAAAGGGGCATTACAATAAAAGAAGGCCTAGTTTTTACCAAATATATGATTTGATTTTGTCTCTAGTAGTGGACTGAGTTATAAAGCTATAAAACGGAGTCAGTGTAGACATTGAAAATTAGTCTCATGACTTGTTTGTTCTATAGATAATGGCCTTATTATTTTGAATTAACTTATTATATTAGAATTGATAGTATCTTTCATGATAGTGATTCAATAAATTATTTTAAAAGTCTTAGAATTTATGTCATTGTTCTAGCAATTATATTCTAAGGTATGAGAAGTCATCCTTATTTAGCAGAATGAGACTACGTTGAACCATGGGATGCAGATGCCTGGCTTCTAGGAGCTGCCAGGAAGCACATGGCACTGCATGGGAGTGACTCTGCATCTCCTTCTGAAATATTCCCCCTAAGAGAATGGCTCCCCTAACTCCATTCTATTCTGTCCATCACAGAAGAAGTTCCTCCCAGTCTTGGTCCCCTTTTACCTATGTATTATAAATAAAAGAGAGTTGGGCAACTTCATGTTTTTTCTAGAGACCAGAGCTGGTATGGCCAGGCCCATCATGCCTCCTCTTATTTAAAAAGAGTATTGGTTCTTCTGTGTTTATTGAGTAGATAAGTGGGTATGCGTAATTGATTGATAAACAGTCAACACCATTCTCTGGTAGTTAACCCTTTTCTCATCCATGCAGGACATGACTGAGAGACCCCCACACTAAGGGACTTATGCAAAGATAATCTTTATGCATAAGACATAGTTGTATGAATATCTTTAATAACCTTGTTTTCATTAAAAAATAATCCAAGTAAAATAGTAATAAATAAATAGTAATCCAAGTAAATAGTAATAATCCAAGTAAAATAGTAGTAAAATAGTAAAAATAATCCAAGTGTCCAACAAAGGGTTTTGGATAAATAAACTATATGACAAAAATCTGGAATTAAAAGTAATGTTGTAAAAGAATACTAATTATGTGGAATCTAAAACACTATTACAAGCTTTAAAATTAACAATATAATTTTATATTTATAAAATATGTATATCATTCAGTTTATGTATGGAGGGCAGTTTAGAAGGTTATTAATAGAATGTTAATAATAGTTGTTTATTGATGGTAGAACTTCAAAAAAATTTTTTTGTGTACTTAATTCTTCCTATGTGGATTGCCTTGACAAAATTCAGGGAAGGTGCCTTAATTTTGAAACCATCCTTAGCCTCTTTATCTGAATATTATTTCACAAAACCTCCATATATAATTCTTTGGATTAATATAAATTAAGTAACATAATTCAATATCACATATGAAACATGAAGCAGACAAGCCAAGGCACCTTCCATTCGCACACCACCTGCCAGGCCTTCTGCTTGCACTCCAAAAAGCTCCATCTATATAGGAAGTAGCTTCATTCACCAGGAGTAGGCAGCAGTCCATGAGCTTCTCCAGCAGGATAGTCCTGTCTGGTGCTTCCCATCTTTCCTGCCTGGGATTAAACCATACTGCTAAGGGAGAAGGTCACAACTAGATTTAGACAAGAAACTTGGAAATTAATCTCCCCTGCATAGTTAGAGACCCTTCTAAATTCCCAATTAGGATGGTTTCTTCCCAGAATTCTAAACTTTTGCACCTATCTCAGCCAAGTTAGATCTCAGTCTCCAGTCAAGTCACACAGTGAGACTTCACAGTGCTGCCAGCTGATTCTGCTAGGCATGAATGACTCCTCACATATTGTTATACATAATTTCAGTTTGGAGAACACCAACTTGGCAAAGTGCTCTTCCAAGCTTTATATTTTACTAAGTTTAACTTTTAAAGTACAATTTAGAATCCAGAGTGTATGGTAACAATAATCACAGGTCTACATGGATTAACAAAAATCAAAGGATAGCCTTAAATCTCTTATACATTTTGAAAACAGTGTTGATTAGAAATTGACTTAATCAAAGTAAACATATAAGACAGGTCTTTAAATGATAGTGTGGCTCTTCTGTTTCACATATTGTAATACAAAGCTGATCTCCTGCCCCTTCTGTTGCACCACAACCTAACTTGCCAGTCCGAAAGCTGCTCTGCCCACTCCTTACATTGCAGGAATTTCCGGCCTAGTTACAGTCATTTCCTGTTCCCACGTTATATCAGTCAGCTTGCAAATATCCTCCTCTGCTATTGGTTCCTTCCAGCCCGGGACATTCCAATATCTGGGAGAAGCGTCCACACCATCTTTCTCTTTCCCTTCTTTCCAACCCTGGAGCGGACGCTCTAGTTGTCTGCATAATAAAGTCTCTTGTGTGAGGTCCTGTGTCTGTTGTGTATTTCTGGGTGCTGTTGTTGGACCGCAACTCAGACTGGGCGGATTTAAGAGCTGGAGTCACTGCGGTCCCGAGTGAGTTGCATTTTTCCTTACTCATATAATGTATAAAAGAGCATTTATTTGTTATCTTGTCAGTCAACTTACATAAACTTTCATTTTTAAACTGTTATATAACACTTAAATAAGTCTTAAACAGATTTAGTTCTCAGATGCATATAAATATACCTAGTCACATATATTTAGGGTGTCAACTATATTGTTATAACCTAAATAACAGTTGTTTGTTTAGTCAGTTACAAAGTAATCGTTTAATACTTTAAAACAGGTACAAACCCTAATTCTTTTAAGACTTAGTTTCCCCAATTAACAAAACCTAAAACAAGAAAATTATCTTGATAGATAAGAGCAGATCAATGTGTCAGACTTTGCTTCATATCAGTACATTAAAGTTCAAATAACTTTAACTCACTGTGCTAATTATAGCCAACTTAACCACAAACACAAACTTTTTGAGATTTACCTTTGGAAAACTTTCTGCCACTGACTTAAACATTCATAACTTCTTTACATCCTTAGTTTAGCCCTCTTTCACCTTGAACTTTAGCACAAGAATATTACTTTACCAGACAAAATACTTTCTCATCCAGAAACACTTATTTTACCTTCTAATTTTCCATACTAAAGTATTTCCACACTTATAAATTTATTTTATCTTTTCTAGTTTTGGACCTTTTCTTAAATTTATATTCTGAAACAACCCTTATGAATGTAATCTGTGCATTTAATTTACACAACAAATTTCATCCCAGGAGAGGGCTGGACAATCCAACATGCACAAAAGCTGTGCCTTAATCTTATTTCCCCAGGTTGCATTCAAGGGGTGGAGCACAGGATATTTTTGAGCCTGATCTGTCTACATTATCATTATCACAATGAGTGAGTTCCTCACTGTCAATTGTACTCAGAGGCTGGTTTTTTACCTTTTTCTTATACTCTGCATATTGATATGCAGTGGAAGAAGTCCTTTCCATTCTTTTGGGGGTTTTTGTTGTTGATTTTTTTTGCGGGGTTTTTTTGGTGGTTGTTGTTGTTGTTTTTGTTTTTGTTTTTGTTTGGGTTTTTGGGTTTTTGGTTTTTGGGTTTTTTTTTTTTCTTTTTTGGTGGGGGGATTCCTTGAAGATCCCTTTGCAGCAGAGGCTACAAAACATGGGTTGACCTTAGCAAGTTTTTTTTTTTCTTTTCTGAGTGCAGATATTTATTCTAACAGTCTCCCCAGGTATTTAGTTTGATGGGATACTGTTACAGTAAGAACTGCTTTGCCCCAGTGATGGATATCCCCTAATCAAACAGTGTGTCCTGTCAGATCTGAAAAAGGGAAACTATTCCTGTCCACAGGTCATAAACTAACAATGCCAAAACCTACTACCATATTCTTTATGGCCTGCAGTCTCCATCCCCCAGGGGCATCCCTCAAGGCAGAGGCCAGGTTCTCTTCCTTCATTTTTCTACAGTCCAGGCAGCTTTTCTGGGATTTTTTTCCCCAGTTTAGGGCTGGTGTCCTTGACCCACAGTGAGATGATATGTGGCTGCCTGGGGCCAGGCTAAGAAACAGTGATGGGAATGCCAGCATTGGGTTTAAAAGAGTTACATCTTTTTAAACACTTTCTTGTGGTGTTCTGTTATTCTTGCACACCAGAGGCAGTGCCTTTTGGCACCTTCAACTTAGTGCCTGACAGTTAAGATTCCTTATCATTCAACTGAGTAAATGCCTGTACATACAGAATCTCTTTCATATATCTTACCCCTGACAGACCAACTTCAAATTCAAGATTTTATAATAAATCAGAAAAACCATTTAAAGACCAGGTTATATTACAGTAAATTATCTTTCTCTTAGACAGGTTTATACCTGTAGGTAACCTTTTCAGCTAACATCTCTGTGCTCAAAAAGCTACTAGTAAGATCAACACAGCATGGCCCATGTCTTAAGAGCCAGTAACAGATACAAGAAAACACAGATAAGAGAGGATCACCCAAACCAAGACTAACAGGCAGAACCTTTAAAATGGACAGACCTGCACAAATAAATGTCTTCCACTTATTTACCTTTGACAGAACAACTTCAACTGCAAGAGTGTATAATAATCCAGAAAACTATCCAAAAGCCAGGCCATTGCAGTAAAACTTTGTCTTAGACAGGCTTATACCTATAGGTTGCCCTTTCTTCAACTTACATTGCCTCTGACAGACCAACTCCAATTGCAAGATTGTACAAAAAAGAAACACAGAAAGACAACCAAAGAGGAGCCCTAAAACTATGGGACAGACAGGAACACTTAAATAGGGCAGCCAAGATCTTTCCCATGAGATAACCTATAGGATCAATGCAGTACTAGACATGTCTTAAAAGGGGCAGTAACTGATGCAAACAAAATAGACGAAAGGGAATTCCCAAGCCTAAGGCCAACAAATAGATGAGAACCTAGAATATAGCAGAGGGGAGTAAATATCCCTAGGTTCTCAACTCCCACTTAACCATGATTTCTATACTGGTAGTGCCACAGATGTCCCCACAAAGAGGGACCAGATGTTCCTATGAAAAGGAACCAGAGGTGTAGAATTCATAGTCTTGGCATGCATACCAGGACTAACCAAATGCCAATGGTGTCACAACTTTACTGAATTGTTTCCTTTTTCTCAAAGTGGACCATGATGGAGCAACCTATACCATTTAGGGAGAGGAAAGTGGTAATTCTCCAGAGCAAAAGGAGATTATGCAGATGCTGGGATGGTCCCTCAGTCCCTCTCTTTACTCACAAGAATAGCTCCTCTGATTCAACCTGAAGAAAACTCACCCATCTCATAATTCTCCTGTAGTTGGTAATCAGAAAGTAGACCAGTACCTTGAATCCTTCTCATGGAAATGGTGTTTCTTGAAAAGTCAGGCTTACCCAGGAAAACTGGAGCAGAGGCTGCTCTCAGGTTCCAATTGGGGTGCCAAATTATTTGACAAAAGCTTAGTCCTTGTCCCCAATGCCAATCCAATAATGAGGATATAATTTTGAGAAAAAGGAAAAAGAAGAGTTCTTACTTTGTTAGCAAAGGATAAAAACAGGGATTCCTATCCCAGAGGCTGTGGTTCTCTGCCCATCAGAAAGAAGAGGAGTTTTACATAAGTGACTCAAAGACTACATTCCATGTATTCTCTGTTGGAGTTGTAATTCACTTGTTATTTGGAAAATAGTCATTTCTGAGATCTTCTGGTTCTATCCCCAAAGTGGATTACTTCATTCCTATGGTGGGTGTGTACTGGAGGACAGATAAATCTGTCTAAAATGGGGAAGAAAGGTAATCCTGTTTCTCCTGAGATTAGGGATGGGGAGAGATTATGGAGGAGTAGGAGAGAGGAAGAGAAGGAAACATGTCCATTTTTAAAAATAAGTTGCCATGGCAGAGCACAAAGGGCTATATTCAAAGCAGAAAGTAGAACACTATTACAGCCTTATCACCTGGCCTTACCCATCTTGCCTTTATTTAATTTCTGGCATTACTCACCCAGTCCAAAACTCCTGGCCTTACACATACATTCTTTGTATATGTTTGGTGGCACTGGGTGTTTTAGTGTTTATACCACTATGACCAAAGACCTGACAAAAACAATTTTAGAGGAAATGTTTATTTGGCACTCACAGTTTCAGAGGTTCTGTCTGTGATCTGCTACCCAAAACCTAAGCATAAGAACCTGAATTGGGCAGTATTTCAAAGTGGCTCTGGTGCACATCAGACTTTCAGAAGCAAGGGGGGTAGAATTCACTGGAGAACTATTTGAAGTCTTTGAGTCAAGTATGGGGGTGGGTTCAAGATTTCTCCTTGGCCTGAAGCTCTTCAAATAAGTTGAGGTTCTCAAGTCAACTCATTTCAGATAAAGTGTTTGGATGAAAATTAGCCTCTGGTTTATGAGTTCAATTACTTGGGTTTGTAGTAGGAAAAACAAGAAAAAATTTTAAAGCATCTGTCATGCACAATTATTAGTAATTAAGGTTAGAATAATGGAACCAGTGATTTCCCAGCTTGTGACTACAAGCTAACCTACAAAAACTCAGTGAATTTTAGCCAATGAAAGTAAATTAGCTCATGAATTTATTGTCCAATACATTCTGACATTGTGGAAAGACACAAAGCTGTTCAATCTATGTTAATGGCAGAGCTACTTTGTGATGCTTAGCCTTTAAGAAACCTAAACTTCTAGTTGGGATGTATAGCTGCTTTTCCAAGGGAACTTGGGCAGATGCTTACATTAACCTCTGTGGCATTCAAACAATAAATATGTGTATAAATATATATATATATATTTATCTCATATATATTATATGTAAACAATATATATATATATCATCAAATGGATAGTGTGAAAGTGAATATAAAAATATCTAAAGCGATGGGTAGAAGCAAATGCTAACAGTCATATTTGTTTTGCATGCATGTGAAATCACATCTGACCTGTGGTCACTTTGTGTCCTCAGTTACTTAGAGGAAAAATGTGGAGCCATGTGGGTGCTTGTGCTGCCATTGACTGCAGTGCTTGTGGAGGAAGATGTTTGAAGACTCAGGAGGAGACTTCAAGGCAGGTAACAGGTGCCCAACCTCTGTGGTAGAACTCTCTAGGGCACTGAAGAAATTATCTCTTTGCTATTGTAAGAGATCCCACGAACATCATGCTGGACATGGGAAATCACATAAGGGAGTTTATTAAGCAAACAGAGTGTCTCCCTGCAGGGTAAGAGAGAAAATGAGAGGAAAAGAAAGGGAAAGAGAAAGGGTGCACACTAGAGAGAGTGTGAAAAGCAAGGGGAGAAAGAGAGTGAGTAGGAGAGAAAAAGCAAGAGAAAAGATGGTGGGGTAGCTACCGTGAAGCAGTTGAATTCTGCCGGGCTAACAGGGGACAAATAACGGAGAAGGATACTTGCAAGCTGACTGATGAACCAATAGCTAGCTAGGATGTTCACAGACTGACAGTAGTTGGGAGGCAGGGAAATGGCTGCAATGGAAAGGGCAGGGAGAGCAGTTTTGTACATTACATTCCCCCGTTTCTGTTTTTATAAGAAAATCTTTTGTTCTCCAATTCTTTCCAAAGCCTTCTCTCTCCTTCCTGCCTAAGTGACTGGGGCTGGTTTTGCAGGTGAGATGTAAAAAGTCCATTCTCCTTCCAGACTGTCAAAGGCAGATGGTTTTCATGGACTTCATGTACTCGATTTGACTGATCCCCTATTTCTACACTAACTTCCTATCCCCGATTCTGGCTTCATTCGCCCCTCTAATTTTAGGAACTCCTTTACTGCTGTAGGTAAGGGGGGTTGATAACTGCTCTGGCTTCTTCAAGCTGGAAAGGGGCAGCATGGGACAAGCAGTTCAGAGTTCCCTTTTTAGAAATCAGGTCAATCAAGTGGTCCATGGTAGAAGTCTGGTTGGGGAAGAACAGGTTGTAAAGGCATCTGGGGATGGGTCCTTCTATGAGAGAAGAACAAAAAGACATGAGTACTGACATGAGATTATTTTGGAGAATAGCAGCTTGATAAATTTTCTGCTTAAAGGCTTGTACACCTGGAAAATATGAACACATTTAATATACAAAGAATAATGTTTTTAAGTATGTTACTCCATGGAATAACTTTGTAAATTAATTAGATGTCTCTAACAAACACATTTGAGTAATCCCATACATGTTGACTCTAATTCACTCATCTTATTGTAAAAAACCAAGATATCAGACAAGTGTAAAAAAAACAAGATATCAGACAAGTGTACCAACAGTATTTGCCATATCTTTCCTGTGGAAGAAAAGTCCTAGAAAAATTGATGTTATAAACATCAACATTTTATTAGTTTGACCACCTAGAGACTTGTAAGTTTAAAGACATTTTACTTCTACTAGTTTACCCAATTTAAATTGAATATTTTAAATCATGTGAACTAAAAGTATTTGGATTCATTTTTTAAATTTTAATTTTTATGCATGCTTATACTTAACACAAAACTAAAGGCCTTGTAATGTTTATCTCCATTGCAGTGTAACAGATGTTCAAAAATAACTCTAGAGTTGGATAAAAAGAACTGATCAAAAATCATTAACCTAGGTATGTAGGATCAAAATTGTGAGTTGGCATTTAAGAAAAACAAGAGTCCTAGAAGAAAAATGATATAATGGCCATTAATTATAGCATGAGAAAATGGGAAAGAGAAGGGCAGAGAGAAGAGGAAAAGGGACAGATAAAGTGTTGTGTTGCAGCCCAGGAGAAATTTAAAACGGACACTTTTTTTTTCCTTGGGTTTGAGACTGGTCTCCTGTCGTGTCCCTCGCCCGCAAGAAAGCACGACACAGGAATCTTCCTTCAGCAGTTTAATAAGGACCTTAATATTATAAAACCATGGTTTTTCTTCTTCTCCCTCTTGAGCCGAATTCATACACTTTTATACTCTTGCAATAGCCAATCTACTCCTGCCACTTGGCCTATGTTCATAGGTGCTCCCACTTGCAACAGTTGGCTTAACCAAATATGGGCTTGTTTACCTAGAAAGCACTTCAGGAAACCAGCGCCATCTTATCATGGTGGCGAGGCGGCTCACCACAGCTCCCCCTTCTTTATTTTATGAACACAGGTGAAGGTAGAGGCCCTATCCTACTGTGCAAAAGTGGCAGTGAACATCAATCCCAGAGTGGCTCCTTCTCCGGGCCTGACATCACCTAAGTCAATGCCTTTTTTCGTAGGGTGGGATGTGGACATCAAACCCACATGCAATAGGGCATGCCTTCCTTGAGGTTCAAAAATAAAACTCTCAAGTGCAGTGCTTTGCCTCACATCCTGTGTCCATGAAGACATAGTGGTATGGAAAACCATACTTGGGGGAGCTTATCCAGCTTACGCAACTGTAAAGGCCTGAGGTAGGAAAACACATTACCCTTCTTGCCAATGCTGCACAATACAGGGGCACCATAATGAACACAAGGCATACAGTAACAGTTCTCTCCTCCAACATTATTGTTATAGCTCAAGATCAAAGGTGGAAGTTACAAGACAATTGAAGCCTTAATTAGTACAAGAAATCCCCAGAATGCAAATTCACAGTCCTCAAAGAAAAGTACATAGTAATTACAGCAATACCCTGCAGACACCTAGCGTAAATGATAATTCTAACCCTAACAGAGATATACTAAAAATGCCACTTATTCCCGTGCCAGATTAGCCAACCACACAGAAGGTGACACCCCTTGTTCAATGGCTAACACAGCCTGAATTAGCACCGCCTTTTCACGTGCTTGACGTACTCTTAGCTTGCAAATAAACCAAAGGCAAAGGCAAATGCCTGCAAAACAAACACATCCAAAAATCCCCACACCAACCCATTCTTTAAAATAACTAAAGACAGAGGTGAGCCAGCTAGAGAACTGACTCAAAGTAACAGGCTCAACACGGGTGTCATTTAAAATCGCAATCTGCAATAATTGTTGAGTCATCATCTTTTCAGCTTCTAGGGACCAATTGCCTGCAAGAAAGGCGGAAATCAAGTGGCTTTGATTTTTTGTTTCTTCATATCTTACATGAGTTATACACATGTGTTTATGATTCCCGATGCATCCAACTTGTGCAATGTTGAAAAGTTCATCCAACTGTACTTGTAGTAAATCTATCCTTTGATTCGCCACCAAGATCCCTGATAGGATATGTCTGTTGACACGGTCCTGGGATTCTAGCACCTGTGCAGTTTACTGTATGACTTGATTAATGGTTTGTGCTGTTTGAACTTGATTGGTCATGGCTAGAGCAGCGGTAGTGGCTGCAGCAGCAGAGACAGCAATAGCAGTTATTATGGCTGTGGTAATGCCAAAGTCTCTCTTTTCTCTGAAGAGGTTCACCAACGGAAAATTATCTGGATTGACCTCCACTGGGACAGGTACAAAGGTGGGTACTTTTACAATCACAGCAACAGATTCACTACCGTTCCAACACTCTGAAAGCAGGAAGGTAATATTGTCATTAGAACAATTTAAAATCACTTCTGAACTGTTTGATAATAGAAATAGAAAAAGGGGGGCAGGCGGCAAACAATGTCTGTCAGCCGCAGAATTATCATGTGCATCCAAAGTTAAAAAATTAATGGTAAAAAGAGCCAAAGACAAACGCTCTTTAGGAGTACGGCTTGCTCCTATTCCCCCTTTTTGTCTTTGCAAAAGTTCTTTAATCGTTCTATGAGCTCTCTCCACGATTCCCTGACCTTGGGGGTTGTAAGGCAAGCCATGAGTCAGTTGCACTCCCATAGTGGAGCAGAAAGAGGTGAATTGTTGACCAGTGTACGCCGGCCCATTACCTGTCTTCAAGGAGCATGGAAGGCCCCAGGCAGCCCAAGCCTCTAGGCAATGGGAGATGACATGATGGCCTTTTTCTCCTGCCAAAGCAGAGGCATGCATAATTCCAGAGAAAGTATCTACTGAGACATGAACATATTTTAGGGAACCAAACTCTGCAATATGAGTTACATCCATTTGCCAAATCGTAAGAGGTCGCAAGCCTCGGGGGTTAACACCAAAAGAAGGGAGATGATGAAATGGAACACAATGAGAACAATCTAAGACAATCTGTCTCGCTTCTGCTCGAGGAATAGAGAAGCGCTTATGAAGTGTTTGGGAGTTAACATGAAACTTATTATGAAAGTCTCGAGCACTGTCAAGAGAAGAAAGAAAACAAATTGTGCGGGTAGCGGCATCTGCCCTTGTGTTTCCTTCAACAATAGGTCCAGGAAGAGCTGTATGAGCTCTTATATGTACAGGAAAAAAGGGTGCAGAACGACCCAAAATCAAAGTTTGTAACTGAGTAAATAAAGATGAAACTTTGTTGTTAGGATTGATGGCACCTACAGTTTCCAACACCTTAAGTGCTCCTTAGAGAAGTCCTCTTATTCCCTGGGTTCAGGCTGACTGAGGGCAAAAGATCCAAATACTGGTCTATCTTGCCTTCTGTACTCCAATCTCTAAGTTTGATCTTAATCATCCAGCAAGCCAGTCTCACTAGTCATAAAGTAAGAGTACTGGGCTTTAACTTTAATGTCCATAACTTTACAGTTATTTACCCTTTTATCTAACTGGAGTCTGCATTAGTTCTGGAAGTTACCACTATTTGTTCTGGTATCTGTTACCACTATTTGTTAGGTGATGGCTTATTATCACAAGTTACCTAGGTTGCGTGTTCTTGAAGCAGCTACTTCTGCAAAACATTAATAGGTAACAGTTTTACAAAATAAAATAAGTAAGAGTAAAAATATATTCTGCTTGTATAATAGCTATTTTGAATTTTGACTGAGAGCCACATTATATTCCCTATTTGAGATCATAGTAATTTTACAACAAAAAAAACAATCTTTTGATTATAACTTTAAATAAGCTGAAGTCTGACTTATTTTGGAGTCACTTTAACATGCAGTAAGGTGGGAGGCAGAGCCTTATCTCAGGTAAGGCGTGGCTCTTTACAAATCTTAAGTGTTCTAATTTTGATGTTGATCTTTGCTTCTTCCTTAAATATCATTAAGTAGTCTACATATACTGTTTCCTGAGTCTATATAAACTTTATAATTAACACAATATAACATTGTATCTAAAACATGAATTAAAGAAAGGCTGAGAGAGTTTTTAACTCTCCTTTTGTGTGATAAAGTGGCAAAATACCTTTATGTTTCACAAAATTAACCTTTAAACAAGTCAGGCTCTAACTTTTATAAATACATTTATATTTGAAGTTCTTTATCTCAATGTAAAAAGTAACAAATTTTACACATACCCCATTGATAGCAGGTCCTATAATAGAACATTAAATGATAGAAATAAATCCCTAATTAAAATTTACTCTTTATAAGTTTAAGATTACCATTACAGACAAGTTTAATCTGGAGAATAGCAGAACTTAATAAATTCCTTGCTTTAAAACTTGTGTACCTGAAAAATATGAACACATTTTATATACAACTAGAAACCATTTCACAATTACCTTGACACTTTTTTCTTACCAAATTTAGTTTCTTAAGAAAAATGTAGACTCTGTAACACAGTACAATACTTTAACAGTTGTTTAACCATAATTGTATACACCCCAATTTTTAAGACTAATTGTTCTAAAGAATAAAACTTAATAGACACAAAGTTAAGAGTAAATTAGTGTTTCTAAGAAATCCTTGCCATTTTACCATGTCATTTTACCATGTAGATTAAACTTTGGTTTATATCAGAACATTAGTATTTCACCTTAGGAAAAACCTTCAATAGCTTTAGCTGTCTCACATACACACAACCAACTCAGTTTCACACAAACATGTTGAAACTTGCCCTTTACTTACATAGACTTTCTTAGCACTTACTTAGACCCTCATGTATTTCATCACACAAGCACTTTCTTACCCAGAAACATTTCCTTTTCCCTTTTACTAAATATATTTCCATACCCAGACCCTTTTATTTTCTCTTTCCTATTTGTTGACCCCTTTTTGTTCACATTCTGAAACAACTCTTATGAAATTTCTGAATTTAGATAAATTGCTCTATTTTAATAAGATTAAATATTTTGTTGTTTATAGTACTCTAATTGAAACACAGTTGAAACCTTTAGATCCCTTTGTATATAGAATTGTACTTGTTAAGACATAACTCTTAGTAACCTTGTTTTTAGTTTAGTGATGACACAAAGCAAGTTTAAACCCTTTTTATTTACCAACCTATGAAAACACCAATAATGTTTAAGTATGATACTCCATGGAATTTAAGGAGTTAAGAGTACTTGATTTTATTTAACAATTAGCATTTTAACTTTGCAAATTAATCAGATGTCTCTACAAACACATTTGAGTAATCCCATATATGTTAACTCTAATTCACTTATTCTGTAAAAACCAAGAAAGCAGGCAGGTGTCCTGAACAGTATTTGCTGTCTCTTTCCTGTTGAAGAAAAGTCCTAGAAACAATTGATATTAGACATTGTTTAACATCAACATTCCATTAATTTGACCACCTAGAGACTTGCAAGTTATTTTTAAAGACATTTCACTTTTATTAGTTTACTCAATTAAATTGAACCTTTTTTAAATCACGTGAATAAAAGTATTTGGATCCATTTTTAAATTTTAATTTTAGGAGCGCTCAGTTTTGATGCAGACAAGACATGACACCAGACAGCACGACATACAAATAACACAAAATCAAAGGCCTTGTAACTTTATAGGTGAATCTCCATTGCAATGTAACAGATGTTCAAAAACTTTAGTTGAATAAAAAATAGAACTGATCAAAAAGAGAAGAAAAAAAATCATTAACCTAGGTATGCAAGATCAAAATTATGAGCTCAAAAATACAGCATTAAAGAAAAACAAAACAAAACAAGAATCCTGGAAAATGAATTAGTTCTGTGTAGCAACCCAGAAGTTTAAAACAGACACCCTTTTGTTTTCTTTTTCTTATCTTCAGGTTACCCCCCTTTCCCGCTGAGACTGTTGCAGTTTACATTCCAATGCAGGCTTCAGCAAGGCCAGGCAGGGGGGGAGGGAGGATCACCCAGGACTTTTTAACCCTTTTTCTTCCTGGTTGAGAAATCAGGTTAGATTTGAATGCAGAAAATCACAAAACATTATTTCTTACTACTTTTGAGGAATGGAGCTGCTGAGATCTCTGCCTAGGGGGAGGACTGCTTCAAGGACATGGGTGTTCCCTCCCTAGGTGGCCATGGAGCTGCATGGAAGGGATCAGGAGGGGGGCCTTTTTCTGTCTCTTGTGATAGTTTCTCTTGATCCAACAAGCCCTTATCTAAAAACCAAGGGGCTTTGTCTTCTACAGCTTTTAAAAACTTCCTAGCTGAGGAAACCTCTAAAGGTGCTCCATTAGCCTTTAATAAAGCCTTTAATAGTCCTTCCATGTGAAGGAAGGCAGCGGCTAAGCCTGCATTTGTTAATGGGCCACCTATTTCTCTACAAGCTTTCATCCATGCCTCTATGTCTTTGCTTTTAAATTGATTAATAGCATTTCTGCATTCTCTTGTACATTGTTCATATACTAATTGTTTAATTAAAGGCATACATTAGCATCCCCGAAGATCTTCCCTGCTGTATCTACCATTCTAGCCACAAAATCTGAAAAAGCTTCTGTGGGGCCTTGGACAATTTTTGTTAAGTTACCTCGCACTTCTCCTTTATTAGGGAGTGCTTTCCAGGCAGCAATGCAGATCTTATTAATTTGTTCATAAACCTCTAATGGAAAGTCTGTTTGCTGATTGGCAAATCTACCCTGCCCCAGAAGCATATCCACATCCCAGGCAGGTTTGCCCATAGCTTGGTTACGTGCAGCCTGTTCATTGGCCCCCTCTAACACGAAGGCTCTCCAGTCTAAATATTTACCTGGGGAAACACAAGCTTTCACTAAACTGGCCCACTCCGAGGGGGTCATGCAGAATCTATTGAGCCCCTCTATTTGGGTGATAGTAAAAGCAGCATCCACACCATAAGTGCGGACAGATTCTGCTATATTCTTTATCGTTTTAAATTCTATGGGTTCCTGATGTCTTCCCCCATCATTGTCCTGGAATACAGGACAGGCAAACCCCAACTCTACATGGGCAGCCCTCCAAGCTGCAGAGTTAAAAGCTCTACCCGTGCCTGGAACCCCTCCCACATATGGGGGAGGATCATAGGCTAGAGCTGGCTTCTGTTCTTCCTCATAGTCCTTTTGTCTAAAATCTTTTTGCCTCTTAGTTCCCCCTTCTTTTATCTTCACCTTCCGTAAGTGCTGCGTTAGCTCTTTCACTTCCTCATCACCGTCTGATTCTGACTCCCCTGTATCTTCTGGTGTTCTAAGGGCTTTTAAATCTGGGTATAGTCTCCTCTTTGGAATAGTTCCATAAACCTGCTCTCCTGCACTATGTTTACTGGAAGTACTCATAGAATCCTTGGACTTCTCCTCATGTAGTTGTTCAAGAACTTCCTGTCCTTTATGAATAGCTTCCTGACATCTACCATCAAGAATACATCCTTTTATTAATTTCCATAGCAGTATCACTCCTTTCTCCAATTGTCCCTGCTCCTGAAGGAAATCCAAATCTTTTCCCAACTTATCCCAGCTGGCAGGAGTCAAGCTTCCGGAGACAGCAAACCATGGGGCTGCTTTATCAATTCTTACAAGGAATGTTTCTAAAGTACTGCGTTTAACCTTGAGCTCTTTAGAGCGCAACAAAAAATCTAAAGACTGTACTAATGAACTAGATGGAGAATTGCCCATAATGAAAGCAGCATTCAGAGCAAGCAGAATGAAAGCGAAAACAAAATATTTTTCTTTGTTGATCGACCATGCAAGGTCGATTAAATCTTTGTTGATCGACCATGCAAGGTCGATTAAATCTTTGTTGATCGACCATGCAAGGTCGATTAAATCTTTGTTGATCGACTATGCAAAGTCGATTAAATCTTTGTTGATCGACTATGCAAAGTCAAATAAATCTTTGTCCACAGACCCCACTTACCTGTGGTACTTACCGGTGCACCCCCCTGACCACTGAAGGATCTGATTCCCGGGTTTCGGCACCACTTGTCGTGTCCCTCGCCCGCAAGAAAGCACGACACAGGAATCTTCCTTCAGCAGTTTAATAAGGACCTTAATATTATAAAACCATGGTTTTTCTTCTTCTCCCTCTTGAGCCGAATTCATACACTTTTATACTCTTGCAATAGCCAATCTACTCCTGCCACTTGGCCTATGTTCATAGGTGCTCCCACTTGCAACAGTTGGCTTAACCAAATATGGGCTTGTTTACCTAGAAAGCACTTCAGGAAACCAGCGCCATCTTATCATGGTGGCGAGGCGGCTCACCACAGTCTCCCACTGTGGCCTTCCTCCATTTACATTTCAATGTAAGCCTTGACTGAGATCTGAAAGGGGCTAACAGGTTCTAGCAGAAACTTGATGCCTAGGGCATTTTAACCCTTTTTCTGGTTAGTAATCAATTCAGGTTTGGATGCAAAAAATTGTTAAATATTATCTCCCATTACTTGTGGGAAATGGGGCTGCTATATCACACTCCTTACTGGGACATGTCACTGATGGTTGGGCTGCTTACTCCCTCCACATCGGCATATGTGGGACCTCGTGGCAGGGGGACTAGGTGGGCTGGGCCAGGGAATGGAAGCAGAAACAGTTGAGTCAAAGTTGGAGGAGGAGGGATTAAGAGGGGGAGAAAAAGAAGGCATTCAAGTTTGCAGGAAGAGCATAGAAGCACAAGAAAGAAGAGACTTGAAGATAAGGAATCCCTTATCTTGTCCATCTGCCCACTCACTCACAGAAGCTGTGTGCCATTACGCAGCCATTTTGGATTGATTATCTAAAGGATACTGTGGCCAAATATAAACTGGGAGTTAGGCAAAGGGTTGAAACTGCCAGAATGGAGGACCCAGATCCCATGGTGGAATCTGATACAGCCAAGTCTGTGGCCAGGGTGTCCTGAGGCCAGAGTAGTCGACTGGAGACAAGAAGGCAGCACATAAATGGTGTCATCACACAAACATCAACCTGGAGCCAGGCAAAAGTAAAGAAGATTTGAGGACCTGATATCAGGGTTTTTGAGTATGAGTGTGAGTGCAAGCACAAGATGAGCCTCAACCCTGAGAATCTCCACCATAAAATCAGGAATCCACCCAGCAGATAAAATCAACTATAGGGGCCAGCCATAACTATAAAAGTTGTGACTGGGGATACCCCATCATCTCAGCCACCTCGACAGCCCTGGACACTCGAAAGTTGCTTCTCAGGTCAGCAGAGGTGTGTTTAAATGGTCTAGAGTGGGGACCTGTCTAAGGGAACTGACCAATCTGAAGTCCAGTGTTGCATGCAAAAAGTTGAGCATCCAGGCAAGTGGAAGGTGGGGCTCTGTCCGTGGGTCACTGGGGCATCAGATGGGTTTCCACTTGCTTAAGAGACAGTGGAAGGACCCATCCCAAGTCACGGCACCAATGTAAGAGATCCCACAAAAACCACACTGGACACAGGAAATCACATAAGGGAGTTTATTAAGCAAACAGAGTGTCTCCCTGCAGGGTAAGAGAGAAAATGAGAGGAAAAGAAAGGGAAAAAGAAAGGGTGCACACTAGAGAGAGTGTGAAAAGCAAGAGGAGAGAGAAAGTGAGTGAGTAGGAGAGAAAAGGCAAGAGAAAAGATGGTGGGGTTACTACCGTGAAGCACTTGAATTCTGCCAGGCTAACAGGGGACCAATAACAGAGAAGGAAGCTGACTGATGAACCAATAGCTAGCTAGGATGTTCACAGACTGAGAGTAGTTGGGAGGCAGGGAAATGGCTGCAATGGAAAGGGCGGGGAGAGCAGCTTTGTACATTACAGCTATCATTTGAAAGGGAGAGGAAGAGAAGGCTGAACACACTGCTGGGCACCTAAGTTTCTGACAGCTGCTGTTAGGCATTTTAAAACCAAACCCTAAGCAGCTTGGGAGGCTGAGGCAAGAGCATTGCAAGTTTTAGGCCAGCCTCAGCAACTTAGCAAGAGTCTCAGCAATTTAGTGAGACCCTGACTCAAAATAAAGAATAAAAAGGGCTGGAGATACAGCTCAGTAGTGAAGCACCCCTGAGTTGTAGAAAAAAAAAAAAAAAAAAAACCTATTTCCACCTTCAGGCCTTCAGGGTATTTCCACCTATGTAAAGGCTCCTGTAAGAAATCCAAGACAATCAAAAAGCCAGTTGCCAGAAGTTACTGAAGAATGAAAATAAATACAGACTCATGAGTGAACCAGAAGCTCAAATTACCCCAAAATTATATATTTAAAAGTTAATGTGAATTATCACCAGTGGTATATATTTCTTAGATATATTTGGAATATTTGAAAATAATGCACTGTGTTCTTTAATTTCCTTTTTCTCAGAAACTGGTTTTCTAATCTTGTTACTTATTCCACAGATTTTATAATTAAACTGACCATTGCAAAAGTTGCCTATTGATTATTATGTTCTTATGAAAGAGCTTTCAATTTTTATTGAAATTTTATTAAAATTTCAAAGTATTATTAGCATCAAATGAGTAAAAACACTTAAATTCACAAAGAGCATTCAATAATAGGGAGGATATGCTAATAAGGAATATTGGACTTTTTTTACTAGAAGGGATTTGAAAATAGTTTATAGGAAAAAAATTATCATATTTACTGTTATTTATTTTCCCCACCATGACAATTTAAGTGCTTTTGGTTTCTCATAAATTGGTGTATTGAAGTTTTCATTATGTCTCTAGCCTGTAGGCTAGTCTGTGTGCAACCTCCTTTTGTACACCTTTCTTTTTGTGGGGAAAGAGACCTGGGCTGAATTTGAACCCAGGGTTTCTGACATGCCAAGCACACACTCTATGACTGAACTACAGCCCAAATCCCTATGTGTCTCTTTCTGGTGACTGTTTTCTAGTTTATTAAACATCATAAACATGTTTTGATTTTATAAATTATAATTTAAGATGAGTGCTAATTGTGATGGTCCACATTAAGTGATTTTTTAAAATATTTTCAGGACTCTAGTAATTTTTTTGTTCTTTCTGATTATACATGACAGCAGAATTCATTTTGATATAATTATACAAGCATGGAATATATCTTATTCTAATTAGGACCCCATTCTTTTGGATATACACAGTGTTGAGATTCACCATGGTGTATTCATATGTATACATAGGAAAATTATTCCAAATTCATTCCACTATCTTTCCTTTTCCCATCCCTCTCCTTTCCCTTTAGCCCTCTTTGTCTAATCTACTGAATACCTATTCTTCCCTTCTCCCCCTTGTTGTGTGTTAGGATTCACATGTGAATGAAAACATTTGACCTTTGACTTTTTGGGACTGACTTATTTCACTTAGAATGGTAGTCTCCCAGATCCATCTATTTACCAGTAAATGCCATAATTTCATTCTAATTTATGGCTGAGTAATAGTCCATTGTGTATATATACCATATTTTCTTTATCCATTCATCTGTTGAAGGGCACTTAGGTTGGTTCCATAGTTTAGCTATTGTGAATTGAACTGCTATAAACATTGATGTGACTGTGTTGTGTAGTACACTGATTTAAAATTTTTTGAATATATACCAAGAAGTGAGATAGCTGGGTCATATGGTGGTTCCATTTCTAGTTTTTTGAGGAATCTCCACACTGCTCTTCAGAATCATTGTATCAATTTGCAGTCCCATCCACAATGTATAAATGTACCCTTTTCCCTAAAACTTACTGTACTTTTAATTTGCATTTCTCTAATTGCTAGAGAAGCTGAATTTTTTAAATATATTTGTTAACCATTCATATTTCTTCTTCTGAGAAGTGTCTTTCAGTTCCTTTGCCCATTTATTGAGCAGGTTATTTGTGGATTTTGTTTTGTTTTGTTGGTTCTAAGTTTTTGGAGTTCTTTATATATCCTGGAGATTAACTCTCTATCTGAAGTGCAGGTGGCAAAGATTTTTTCCCATTCTATAGGCTCTCTCTTTGTGCTTCTGATTGTTTCCCTTGCTGTGAAGAAGCTTTTTAGTTTGATGTCATCCTGTTAATTAATTATTGATTTTACTTCTTGCACTTTAGGTGTCTTGCTGAAATCAGTTCCTGAGCCAATATGTTGGACTGTTGAGCCTACGTTTTCTTTTATTAGGTGCAGGGCTTTTGGACTGGCATCTAGGTCCTTGATCCAGTTGGAGTTAAGTTTTGTGCAGGGTGAGAGATAAGGGTTAAATTTTATTCTACCACCTATGTATTTCCAGTTTTCCCAGCACCCTATGTTGAAGAAGCTATTTCTTCTCCAATGAAATTTTTGGTGCCTTGTCTAGTATGAGGTAAGTGTATTCTGTGGGTTTGTCTCTGTCTTCTGTTCTGTTCCATTGATCTTCTTGTCTATTTTGGTGCTGATACAATGCTGGTTTTACTATAGTTCTATAGTATAATTTAAGGTCTGGGATTGTCATGCCTCCTGCTTCACTTTTCTCACTAAGGATTGCTGCATTCTGTGACATGAGTTCATATATGTGGAGATCTCAAGGGTGGGGCTTAGGTCTACTGAGGCCTAAGTGCTTTATTACAAATCTAGTTATTAGAAGATGTTAAATCAACACATCTTTTGAATTCTTATTTTTTCAGATAAATTTCAAGACTGCTTTCAGAGATAAATTTCAAGACTGCTTTCTCTATTTCTCTGAAGAATGTCATTGTAATCTTGATGGGAATCGCATTGAATATGTATAGTACTTTTGGTATTATGGCCATTTTGACAATATTAATTCTGCCTATCCAAGAATATGGGGGGGGCGGTTTCCACCTTCTAAGTCTTCTTCAATTTCTTTCTTTAGTGTTCTATAGTTTTCATTGTAGAGGTCCTTTACCTCCTTTTTACACCAATTCCCAAGTATTTTAATATTTTTCAAGGTTATTGTGAATGGGATGATTTTCTTAATTTCTCTTTCAGCTGATGCATTGTTGAAGTATAGGAACACAATTGATTTAAGGGTATTGATAAAAAACTAAATAGTCATTTCCATTGCAGTGGACAAAAAAGGCAATGAGAATATATGTTCACTGTGCACAACTGTTTTTTTTTTCTATTTCCATTTCTTCTTGATATATATACTGGGCACAAGATTAGGGACCACAGATTATCAACTCCTTTCTTTTTATTGTGTTGCTCAACAAGATGCCAGTTGGAGTTCAAAAACCTCTGCTTCCCTTCTCAGCAGTAAGATAAAGTTTGAGATGGAAAATGTTGTCAGCTCCTCTCCAGAGTAAAGCTGCAGCTGCATTCTGTGACATGAGTTCATATATGTGGAGATCTCAAGGGTGGGGCTTAGGTCTACTGAGGCCTAAGTGCTTTATTACAAATCTAGTTATTAGAAGATGTTAAATCAACACATCTTTTGAACCTGTCAGACACAAAGCTATTCTTGAAGACTATATCCCAGGAGTCTCCCCAGGGATACATTTGTAAGATGGGGGAGTCACACAACTCTTGTTGCTCATGGCTACTACCCTTCAAGGCCTCTAAGGGTCCATCCCAGAGCACAATCACATTCACCAATTCAGGTTCCCCAACCTGCTATAGATGGTTCTTCATTCTTTCCTGCCTTTCCAGGATGTCAGACTCCCAGTGTGGACATACTCACTCATTCAGATTCTTGATCCAGATCCTTCTCAACCTCTCAGGGTTGGTTTCTGAGCTCAGATACACCAACCTGTTCAGATTTCAAGTGAAATTTTTTATTCATTGTGTCTTTTATTTCCAGGTCTTTTTTTTTTTCATTTGATCTTTTTAGATATATCTGACAGTTTAACTTCCCTATGTTCATATATGAATACATGACCAGTATAAATCCACATCATGTACAACCACAAGAATGGGAAATTTTATGTCAAAATTTATAGGAGTTCTGATGAGTTTCTGTTCAGTATCTCTACTTCTTTATCAAAATTGTCTTTAATCTCCTGTGTTGTTCTCTCAATTCATTCCTTAGGTCTTCTTTGTTCATTGAACATTATAATAATCAGTTTTCATAATATTTTTCTGGAAATTTATTCCCTTTGATATCTATGGGATCCTTGGTTGGGGGATTGTGAATTTTTATTTATTTATTATTCATTCACTTCTAGTGGAGATTTGTTTTCCTATTTTCTCATGTTTCAGAAGTCTTAAACTTACATATCAATTGAGATAAATCCTTCTTTCTCTTTTATACATGTGACCTTTGATGTGTAGTTATGATTTTACTGTGTTTTGGTATATGAAAAGATGTCCAGGAGTTTGACTGAGTACACCCTCTGATTTTTCTCCTTGAGACATGGTTGTTTGTTTGGGATTTTTGCTTCCTCAATTCCATGTGATAAAGTAATGTTGAGGTTCAGGTGAGGGTAGATCATATGTGGGATGATATTTGCTATTCTTTGGTTGAGTTATTAGTATTTCTGTGTAGCAGGATCTGCACTCTGTGAACTTGAAGTGTCCCAATCATTTTTCAGCGCCTCTTAGAGGAAGGAGGAACTAGGAATAGCCCTATTGTTAGCAACAGATATACAGTCTTGAGATAAATAATCAATGTCTACTTTGACATCTATAACTCTAATTTCTACCTATGTAGTAATGGGGGAGTCATTAAATAACAGTACCAACTATAAAAAAAAACTGTGACCTAGATCAGGCATTAGACAACAGGTGTCTTCTAAGTCATCCACTGTGTTAATAATCACAACATGAGCAATATTAATGGGGCAGGAATTACCTAAGTATATAATTATATTATTTAGTGGCAAGGAAGTTTCCTATGTGAAGAGAAATAGGATAGGAAAGCAAGATAAAGTTTAAAATAGTTGAAAAAGTGAACTAAGGGAGTTTCAAGATGGCGGACTAGGCGGCGGCTGCATTTCACATTGCTCCAGGACGCAAGAGTCAAAAGAGGAGATAGTGAGAGACTTGGGAACAACTCAAAGCCGCTGGGTGAGTCTCTCCCATTGGAGAGGCGTCCTGGATGGGGCAGTAGCCCCGGAATGCAGGGAACTTTGTGAAGTAGAGTAGCGCGGCGAGACGCCCCTACTCCCACTGGAGTGGTAAACATGGACCACTGGGATCATTGTAGAGGAGGAGGCTCAGCACAGCACTTGGACTTGGAGCAACCACGGGGGCTCCGGGCGGCTGCCTGTGGAGGAGCTGCATGGCGAGCTGTTAAGACCCAGAATGACCGCTTCTGAACACCGGGGGGTTGTCCAGAGGAAGAGGAGAAGCGCGGCGGGTCACTTGGTATAGGACTGACTGCAACAGAGCCACAGGCGGTTGCCAGAGGAGGAGCTGTGTGGCGAGCTGTTTGAACTCAGAACGACCACTCCTGAACACCGGTGGCCTGCCTGGAGGAGGAGCGCGGCGGGTCACTTGGTCTAGGAGTGACAGCATCAGAGCCACAGGCGGTTGCCAGAGGAGGAGCTGCGTGGCGAGCTCTTTGAACTCAGAACGACCGCTCCTGAACACCGGGGGGTTGTCCAGAGGAAGAGGAGAAGTGCGGTGGGTCGCTTGGTCTAGGAGTGACTGCATCAGAGCCACAGGCAGTTGCCAGAGGAGGAGGCAAGTGGTGAGTTGATTGGACTAAAAGCGACCGCTCCTGAACACTGGTGGCCCGCCTGGAGGAGGAGCGTGGTGGGTCACTTGGTCTTGGAGCCACCACTACTGAACACCCGGGGGCCTACCCCCAGGAGGAGGAGGAGGAACAGGGTGGGTCACTTGGACTCGGAGTGACTGCCTAGGGCTACGGGCGGTTGGCAGGAGGAGGAGACACGAAGTGAGTTGCTTGGGCTCCTAGTGACTGCGTCGGAAACCCGGCCGCTGTCCGGAGGAGGAGGTGTGTGGCGGGTCTCTGGGTCTCGGAGTTATTGTATGGAGCTCCAGGTGGCGGCTCAGAGGAGGGGCCGCATAGCCAGGCGATTAGGTGCAGAGCAGGGTCCCAGGACATAGGCGGCTTCTTGGTGGAAGAGTCGCACAGAGACACGCCTAGGAGCGGAGCGAAGTTTCCAGGACTGCGGGCAGATTCTCTGGGAGAGGCAGCCTAAGGAGACTCGCCTGCGAAGGGTGAGGCTACCAGGCACAGGAGGTAGGTCCGGGCCCCTGGGAACGTTGCAGAGGAAGACAGCCCAGCCCAGGCGGTAGTTGTAGATTGAGGGGAACCTCTAGGAGGGGAACTGATCAGCAAGACGTCCCCACCGAGTGAGTCTTCCCTGCTGGGTGAGGTTTTCCCACAGGGACGGTAAAACCAGAGACACAGGCACAAACAGGACTTGCCTCAGCCGGCAGCCTAGTTCCCCGTTGGAGGACCATTGGTCAACAAGTAGAGGCACCTCTGCCCATTAGCAGGGAATATACGCCACCAGAGGGTCACCACCCCTAGAGAGGCAGCTTCTTCGTGGAGCTCCGCATTATCAACTTCCTCCAAGACTTCAGGCTACTGAAGGATAAGAGGGGATATACTAGAAATCTTCAGGGACATTATAAGTCGATAGAGGAAATCTGCAATATCTTAATGACCCACTGATTCCTGAAAAATATGAGAAAACAAGGGAAGAAAATGACCCAAGCAAATCTAGATGTTACATCAATAAAATCCAACTACAGCATGGCAGAAGAAACGACAGAAAGGGAGTTCAGAATGTACATAATTAAAATGATTAGGGAAGCAAACGATGAGATGAAAGAGCAAATGTAGACATTGAATGATGAGATGAAAGAGCAAATGCAGGCATTGAATGATCGCACCAACCGACAGTTAACAGAGCAAATACAGGAAGCAAAAGATCATTTCAATAAAGAGTTAGAGATATTGAAAAAAAAACCAAACAGAAATCCTTGAAATGAAGGAAACAATAAACCAAATTAAGAACTCCATAGAAAGCATAACCAATAGGATAGAACACCTGGAAGACAGAACTTCAGATATTGAAGACAAAATATTTAACCTCGAAAACAAAGTTGAACAAACAGAGAAGATGGTAAAAAATCATGAACAGAATCTCCAAGAACTATGGGATATCATGAAAAGGCCAAATTTGAGAATTATTGGGATTGAGGAAGGCTTAGAGAAACAAACAAGAGAAATGAATAATCTATTCAATGAAATAATATCAGAAAATTTCCCAAATCTGAAGAATGAAATGGAAAATCAAGTCCAAGAGGCTTATAGGACTCCAAATACACAAAATTACAACAGACCCACACCAAGGCCCATTATAATGAAAATACCTAACATACAAAATAAAGACAGAATTTTAAAGGCTGTGAGAGAAAAGAACCAAATTACATTCAGGGGGAAGCCAATACGGATATCAGCAGATTTTTCATTCCAGACCCTAAAAGCTAGAAGGGCCTGGAACAACATTTTTCAAGCTCTGAAAGAAAATGGATGCCAACAAAGAATCTTATACCCAGCAAAACTTACCTTCAAATTTGACAATGAAATAAAATCATTCCATGATAAACAAAAGCTAAAAGAATTTACAAAAAGAAAGCCAGCATTACAGAACATTCTCAGGAAAATATTTCATGAGGAAGAGATAAAAAACAAAGAAGCATATCAGCAAAGGGAGGAATTACCCTAAAGGAACTGTCAAATAAAGGAGGAACCAAGATGTGTCAATAAATAAATAAATAAATAAATAAATAAAATTTTAAATATGAACCAAATGACCGGGAATACAAATCATATCTCAATAATAACCCTGAATGTTAATGGCCTGAATTCATCAATTAAAAGACATAGACTGGCAGATTGGATTAAAAAGAAAGATCCAACAATATGTTGCCTGCAAGAGACTCACCTCATAGAAAGAGAAACCCGTAGACTAAAGGTGAAAGGATGGGGAAAAGCATACCATGCACCTGGACTCAGAAAAAAAGCTGGAGTATACATCCTCATTTCACATAATGTGGACTTCAAGCCAAAGTTAGTCAGAAGGGATAAAGAAGGACATTTCATACTGCTTAAGGGAAACATAAATCAGAAAGCCATAACAATCATAAACATCTATGCCCCAAACAGTGGCTCATCCATGTATGTTAAACAAATCCTTCTCAATTTTAGAAACCAAATAGACCATAACACTATAATACTAGGTGATTTTAACACGCCTCTCTCACCACTGGACAGATCTTCCAAACAAAAATTGAACAAAGAAACCATAGATCTCAATAACACAATCAATAATTTAGACTTAACAGACATTTATAGAATATACCATCCAACCAAGAGCGAATACACTTTCTTCTCAGCCACACATGAATCCTTCTCTAACATAGACCATATATTATGCCACAAAGCTAATGTTAGCAAATACAAGAAGATAGAGACACTACCTTGTATTCTATCAGATCATAATGGATTGAAGTTAGAAATAAATGAAAGAGTAAAAAACAGAAACTACTCCAACACCTGGAGATTAAATAATATGCTATTATGTGATGAATGGATAACAGAAGATATTAGGAAGGAAATTAAAAAATTCTTAGAGGTAAATGAGAACTAAGAAACATCATATCAAAATCTCTGGGACACTATGAAAGCAGTACTTAGAGGAAGATTTATTTCATTGAGCGCTTTTAATAAAAGAAGTAAAACTCAACAAATAAATGACCTAACACTACAGCTCAAAGCCCTAGAAAAAGAAGAACAGACCACCACCAAAAGTATTAGAAGACAGGAAATAGTTAAACTCAGAGCTGAAATCAACGAAATTGAAAAAAAGGAACAATACAAAAAATTCACAAAGTAAATAGTTGGTTTTTCAAAAAAATAAACAAAATTGATAAACCTTTAGCCACACTAACAAAGAGAAGACGAGAGAAAACCCAAATCACTAAAATTCGGAATGAACAAGGAAATATCACAACAGACATGACTGAAATCCAAAACATAATTAGAAGCTCTTTCCAAAATCTATACTCCAACAAAATAGAAAATTTCAAAGACATCAACAGGTTTCTAGAGACATATGAATTGCCTAAACTGAATGAGGAGAATATACACAATTTAAATAGACCACTTTCAAGTAATGAAATAGAAGAAGTCATCAAAAGCCTTCCAACAAAGAAAAGTCCAGGACCAGATGGGCTCTCAGTTGAGTTCTACAAAACCTTTAAAGAAGAGTTCATTCCAATACTTCTCAAAGTATTCCATAAAATAGAAGAGGAGGGAACCCTCCCAAACTCATTCTTTGAAGCCAATATCACCCTGATACCTAAACCAGACAGAGACACATCGAGGAAAGAAAATTTCAGACCAATATCCTTAATGAACATCGATGCAAAAATTCTAAACAAAATGTTAGCAAATCGCATACAAAAACATATTAAAAAGATAGTGCACCATGATCAAGTTGGTTTCATCCCAGGGATGCAAGGTTGGTACAACATCAGGAAATCAATAAATGTAATTCACCATATCAATAGACATAAAGTCAAGAATCACATGATTATTTCAATAGATTCAGAAAAAGCATTTGATAAAATACAGCACCCCTTCATACTCAAAACACTAGAAAAAATAGGGATAGTGGGAACATTCCTTAACATTGTAAAGGCCATCTACGCTAAGCCCATGGCTAATATCATTCTAAATGGTGAAAAACTGAAAGCATTCCCTCTAAAAACTGGAACAAGGCAGGGATGCCCTCTTTCACCACTTCTATTCAATATCGTCCTTGAAATCTAGCCAGAGCAATTAGACAGACTAAAGAAATTAAAGGGATACGAATAGGAAAAGAAGAACTCATTCTATCCCTATGTGCTGATGATATGATTGTATACTTAGAGGAACCAGGAAATTCCACCAGAAAACCTTTAGATCTCATAAGTGAATTCAGTAAAGTAGCAGAATATAAGATCAATGCACATAAATCTAAGGCATTTTTATACATAAGCGATGAATCTTCAGAAAGAGAAATTAGGAAAACTACCCCATTCACAATAGCTTCCAAAAAAATAAAACATGTGGGAATCAATCTCACAAAAGAGGTGAAAGACCTCTACAATGAGAACTACAGAACACTAAAGAAAGAAATTCAAGAAAACCTTAGAAGATGGAAAGATCTCCCATGTTCTTGGATAGGAAGAATTAATATTGTCAAAATGGCCATACTATCAAAAGTGCTATACAGATTCAATGCAATTCCAATTAAAATCCCAATCATGTACCTTACAGAAATAGAGCAAGCAACTATGAAATTCATCTGGAAGAATAAAAAACCCAGAATAGCTAAAGCAATCCTTGGCAGAAAGAGTGAAGCAGGGGGTATCGCAATACCAGATCTTCAACTCTACTACAAAGCAATAGTAACAAAAACAGCATGGTATTGGTACCAAAATAGAAAGGTAGATCAATGGTACAGAATAGAGGACACGGACACAAACCCAAATAAATACAATTTTCTCATACTAGACAAAGGGGCCAAAAATATGCAATGGAGAAAAGATAGCCTCTTCAACAAATGGTGCTGGGAGAATTGGAAATCCATATGCAACAGAATGAAACTAAACCCATATCTCTCACCATGCACAAAACTAAACTCAAAATGGATTAAGGATCTCGGAATCAGACCAGAGACCTTGCATCTTATGGAAGAAAAAGTAGGTCCAGAGCTTCAACATGTCGGCTTCGGACCAGACTTCCTCAACAGGAATCCCACAGCACAAGAAATAAAAGCAAGAATCAATAACTGGGATAGATTCAACTAAAAAGCTTTCTCTCAGAAAAGGAACCTATCAGCAATGCGAAGAAAGAGCCTACAGAGTGGGAGAAAATCTTTGCCAATCATACTTCAGATAGAGCACTAATCTCCAGAATCTAAAAAGAACTCAAAAAACTCTACACCAAGACTACAAATAACCCAATCAACAAATGGGCTAAGGAAATGAACAGACACTTCCCAGAAGAAGATATACAAGCAATCAACAAACATATGGAAAAATGTTCAACATCTCTAGTAATAAGAGAAATGCAAATCAAAACCACCCTAAGATTCCATCTCACCCCAATTAGAATGGTGATTATTAAGAATACAAGCAACAACAGGTGTTTGCGAGAATGTGGGGAGAAAGGTACACTCATACATTGCTGGTGGGGCTGCAAATTAGTACAGCCACTGTGGAAAGCAGTGTGGAGATTCCTTAGAAAACTTGGAATGGAACCACCATTTGACCCAGCTATCCCTTGGCCTATACCCAAAGAACTTAAAATCAGTATACAGCCACATCAATGTTCATAGCTGCTCAATTCACAATACCCAGATTGTGGAACCAACCTAGATGTCCTTCAATTGATGAATGGATGAAGAAACTGTGGTATATATATATATATATATATATTTATATTTATATATATACACAATGGAATATTGCTCAGCCATAAAGAATGATAAAATTATGGCATTTGCAGGCAAATGGATGAAATTGGAGAATATCATGCTAAGTGAGATAAGCCAATCTCAAAAAACCAAAGGACAAATGATATCGCTAATAAGTGGATGATGACACATAATGGGGGGTGGGAGGGGTTAGAGTTAGTGTTAGGGAGGGGGGCAAGAATGGAGGAAGGAAGGTTTGTATAGAGGGAAAAGAGTGGTGGGAGAGGTGGGGGAAGGGCAAAAATAACAGAATGAATCAAACAACATTACCTTATGTAAATTTATGATTACACAAATGGTATGCCTTTACTCCATGTACAAACAGAGAAACAATATGTATCCCATTTGTTTACAATAAAAAAAGAAGAGTAAAAAATTAATGTATATTAAAATGGGGGTAATAAGGAGAGCAGAATTAAAGATATAATAAAAATAAAAGCAAATATATTAGAGAATTTAAAAGGTTTATTTCCACTGATGTGGTCAAAACTGTTGATAGAGATGGATTTTCATTCTTTATATTTCTTTTTGGTTTCATAACCCTTGAGTAATGGATGGGGTTAAGTTTAGTGTCTTTGTGTTCTTCATTTAGTTGCCAGCTGTTGTGGTTACAGATCAAAGCAGGTTGTAGTAGGTCTCAGCATTCAGTCTCCCAGTATAGGGTGGGATAGACTGGGGAGTGCTGAAAAATCATTCCTACAGCAGGAGTTGTTCAGAGTTCTAAATTTGAAGTTCCAGTAGTTGGGGTTTAGTCTTGGATAAATCTTGAAACTCTGTCAGTGGGTATTTGGGATTTAACATATGCCCCCTATTTATGCCTCCAGTCTCTGGAGGGCATCTGATCTAGAGGACCTATAAAACAAAAAAAAATCCACTCTTAGGTTGTAGAGACTAAACCTCCAAAAGTTTCACCTCCACCATTCTGAATATGAATTACTGGATATTGGCACTGGAGTGCAGACACTCCTGTGTGGCCACTATAGGCTTCTTCCCAATATCTCTTATAGGGCACCAGAAACAAAGAAAGATTTTTCCTCCTTTCAGCTGAAGCCTGAAGAGCTTGGGTACAATTTTCTTTCTGCCCATTTCGTCACTCTGTTTCAGGCACACTCTAGGGCAACTTCCTTTATGAGTTCCCAGTCTCTTCTTTGCTTGCTGCCATACAGTGCTTACAGATGATTCCCAGCCAGTGGCCAGTTTCTGTACTTTCAAATGTTTTCCATTCCAGCCATCCTAGTTCCTGCAGAAATATCCAACCCTAGGGCAAGCAATTGTAGGGTGGTTTGACTGCTCCCCTGCTGCCCCAACACCCTTCAACTCTCTGCCCATTAATATCAGCCTTCTCTCTAAACCACAGTTTCACCAAGTTATTTTTTTATTGCTTTTCTTTCTTTCTGCACTAGCCATGCTGTCTTCTTTGTCTGCCTGCACTCCCCACTTCCCTCCTCTACCACAGTTACTGCCTCTGGCAACCAAACTGATATATCTCTAACATAGTATTTCTTATATTGGAAGTTTCTGAATTTTTGTGTCTCTGTGGTTTCTTTTGCAGTTCAGTATCAAGTTTCACCAAATTCCAATTTTCCTACCTTGCTGAGAAGCAGTTCTTCCTAGTTTGTAAATCCAGTGCTAAAGAACTGCTGAGAAGTACATCCTTCCTTTAATCCACCATCTTCTCTATCCCAATTGTGTCTGCACTCCAGTGCCAAAACCCAAAACCAATCACCTGTCTGTACCAAGCCTTCTCTCATGCTCTACCTCTCCAGCCCATAATTCTAACTCTGATAGTAAATTGAGGAAGGATATAGCAAAAGCAGCAAACCAACTGCTTTCCCTTTCCCTTTTCTTCCTCAAAGTCAGTGAGGGACTTTCGGTTGTTATAAACTTCCCGGACTGAAGATTATATACTGTTTGAATTTTCCCAGATACTTGTTACTTCTAGGAAACATATATATTCTCATTCATTTTTCAAACCAAAACTCTCTTGCTATTTAATCCTAAACTTCTGTTCAAATGGACTTGGGAGGAGGGGGGTGAACCTCAAACTTGAAAATACTTCAGGAAATCAAGCAAGGCTAAAACATGACTCTCAATTAAATACGTAAATAACAATTCAATCATTACACCACTTTTCTCTAGGCTTCTTCTTGTAACAATTACTATATAGTTTAATTTTAATGCAATCATAAGAACATATATAGAATTGATCATTCTTATTATATAAAATATGTCCACTGAAACCCCATTTTTATGTCAATGACAAAACTGCATTTACTTTTGCCTTAACCTGCATTTTCACTGTCCTACTGCCCCAATTCCAAGCATATTTGCAAGGGCTTACATACTGGAACTTCTGTTAGAACCCAAAGACCTTTATGGTAAATGTTTACTTTCTCATGAGGTAGGTGAGAGTGACAGGTGTCCAGGATGAGGTGAACTAAGCTGTATGTAGGACCTAGAGTGAAATGCCCTAAGAGTAAGGAAAAGGGACCTTAGACCCTATGGGGAGAAGCCCATCACAAGCAGCCAGAAGCAAGAACCAGAGTTGCCACCACAGTTTCTTCCTTTGAGCTTTATCCACATGAATTGTTATGAAGCAGCAGCTCCCATTCTAGATTTCAATACACAATTTAATGACTAAAGATCAGCAAGGAGCTGGATGATATGGTGCATGCTTGTAATCCCAGCTACTCAGGAGGCTGAGGCAGGAGGTTTACAAGTTCAAAGCATGTCTCAGCAAATTAGTGAGGCTCTAAGCAACTTGGTGAGAGCCTGTCTTTTAAAAAAAATTGTTTTTAAAATTTTAAAAGGCCTAGTAATAGGCTATAACTCATAAAGCACCCGCAGATTAATCCCCAATACCAAAAAGAAAAAAAATCATCAAGGAAGGGGACCAGGACAGTTACTAAAAGCTTCTTTAAGCCTGCATCAGGACACTGTGAAATCTGAGTTTCAAACTATAGGACTGAACAAACAAGTATAAGTCTTACAAGGGGTAACAGTAAATGAAAATATTTACTGTGGATTGTTGAAAAATGTGGAATATATTCAAATGCACACAAATAAACAAAACCAAATGTATCATGACTGCAGTGACATAAAACCTGCCAAGTTGAATAGGTAGTGAGGTCTGCATAGACGCTAAGCTGGCTGAATTCTGTAGAAGGGAGCAGGGTGTGTGGGCAGTCCTGAAGAGTCCCTGAGCATTTTCAAACACTAAGGGCACCAGCTCATGGTTGCAAGTTGGGGAGGGCAGACACTCTCATCTCCTGACACGAGGGGACAGATACAACTCCAAGATACTAAGTCCCTTAGCCAAATTGCAGACTGAGAAAGAATGGAGTGAGAATTAGAATTCAGAATGTGTGACCTCGAAGGCAGCCATTTCTCCTATCCCAGCATGCTGTCTTGACTTTGTACAGCCTGGAGAGGCCACCCACCCTACCCAGGTGTAGCTGCAGAGGTCCTGGTTGAGGGTCAGAGGCGCACCATCTCCCAGCTCTAGGGCATGCCTGGTGCCAATGCCAGAAAATGTGCTCTGTGCCAGAGGAGATGCCTTCACGACCTCTGACTGCAGGCAAAAGTAGGGCTTGGACTTGGAGTTACTGAATGGGACACAACCCACTCCAAAGGGTCCAGGCTGCCCCACATTTCAGCTCTGTCCTTTTCTTTCTGGCTTCCTTACCCTGAGGATGCACTCACTTGCTCTCCGCCACTTGCCTGGTGCAGTTTCTTGAACCAGGGGCTCTGCTGCTTGCCTTGCACAAAAGCCTTGCACAAAAGCTACTAGAGGCACGCTCTTTTGAAACCTTTGACAGGAGCTATGCAGGCTCACAGAATGGAAAGGTCGGTTCACCCAAGGCCCTGCAAGTGTGCACCAGTGAGCTTACCAGCAATTACACCTGGCTGCACACCAGCCAGTACACAGGCTGGACCACATGAGGGAGTTGGCGACCTGTAGCTGCTTGTTTGCACCTCACATTTTGAGTTTGATGACACTAAGGTTATGGATAGGGGTACTGGATTTCTTGTCTCCCTTCAGCAAAGAATTGAAGAACCAGACACCAAGACAGCAAGCAAGCAGCAGGCTTGTTGCACAAGAGATAGAGACAGACATATTCTGTCTCTATTCCAGTGCCGGGGATCCTGTGGGAGAGTTCTGGCTTGTTCTTTTTATGGTCTCTGATATTTCCTCCTTTTCCTTATCTTCTCCCCATCCATGCTCTCCTCACTATTACTTATTGGTGTTCCCTCTATCAAGTCTGTTTTAGTTTTTCTGTTGGATCCCCACTTAAGAGCACTAGTGCAGAAAGTGTCTGAACAGGCCCTGCTTGTGTCCTCCAGCACTTTCAAGCACAAAGTTCACCTCACTAGAAGACCCTCTCCATGCACCTTAGTTCTGGCCCTGCCCCCAACCTCTTCACTTGCCATCTTGCCCTGGTTGCCTAAGCCCTTTATCTCCCTCAGTAATTCTGAAGCTTTCCTGAAATGAAAGGTTTGAAAGTGTATGTCCTTTCCAAAACTCATTTGGAAATTTAATCCTTGATGCAACAGTATTAGAAGTGGGCCCTTCACTTCTCAAAAGAAGAAATACAAATGTCCAAGAAGTGCATGAAAAAATGTTTGACATCATTAGCAATTAGGGAAATGCAAATTATAACTATGCTGAGATCTCATCTCACACCACTCAGAATGGCACTCATCAAAACTAAAATAAATACTGCAGGGGATATGGAGGAAAAAGAACACTTTAACACTGTTGATGGGACTATAAATTAGTACAACTGCTGTGGGCATCACTCTGGAGGCTCCTCAAAAGACTAGGCATGGAACCACCATATGACCCAACTATATCACATCTCAGTATTTACTCTGAAGAATTAAAATCATCATACCATAGTGATAAATGCATACCCATATTTATAGCAGCACAATTTACAATAACCAAATTATGGAACCAGCCTAGGTTTCCATCAATGGGGGAATGGAGGTAGGAAGGGAGGGGGGAAATGCTGGGAGTGCTATTGGCCAAATTATGTTATTATATTGTGTGCATGTACAAATATGTAACAACAAATCCCATCAATATGTATAACTATAATGCACCAGTGAGAAAACGTGGGGAAAAATTGGGCCTTTTAGGAAGTGATTAGGACTAAGAGTTGACCTTTCATAATTGATGTAAAAGAGCTCGGGTTCCACCAGGTGAGGACACTGAGACTTCTCTTGATCTTGGAATTCCCAGTCTCCAGAAACTGAGAAATACATTTCTTTTCTTTATGAATTGCTCCATCTCAAGTATGAAACAGACTAAGACAAGGATACACATCATTGTGGAAGAGTGGAGAGACAGAGTTCTTGTATACTCCTGCATCTGGGGAATCCTTTATCTGGAGATCCTAAGACTCAAGGTGCTCCCTCATTTGCTTCTCTAGATCTGTAAATTCCATGTCAGGGCTTTTTATCTAAATGCTACTTCCTGGAATAAAAGACATCTGTGTGACCTCCATAATAATGATAGATTAAGCCAGTGGTTTCCAAACTTGGCTGCACAGTTAAATTAACCAGGGAAATTTTAAAATCTGCAAGCCTTAAGTTGTACCCAGACCAATGAACTGATTGGGAGTAGACATTAGGAATTAGTATTTTAGAAGTGCTCCAGGTGATTTCATTGCACAAACAGATGGGAACAACTGCTTTAAAGTGCACATGACCTTACTGCAGGCTGGTTGTTTTGCTCATTTTTCAGTGTGATTGTTTGTCTGTCTTTTCCATAAGGAGGTGTATGCACACTGTACATTTACTACATCAGGAGGAAAATACAGAGTTCAGTATGGGTCCTCTAACTTTCTGGTCCCTCTTTGCTGTTTCTAAAATGCTCCCCAGACTGAAACCACTTCTCAGCACACAAAAACTTATGGAAATGGCCTCATATGTAATGCCTGAAGCTGGGGAAGTAATGGTCTTCCTACTACAACATGAAGGAATGTGTTTTTAAAACTCCTCCACCAGAATGTACCTACCTGTGTCACTGTGGCTCAAAGGTCCTGCACTGTCAGTGTGGGTGAACACCCTGAGAGTCATACCTTCTGTGGATAGAACACCAATGTGTCCAACATTGGGAGAAAAATCTGACCTGAACTTGTTCTCCCTTTAAATGTGAACATAATTTTCCAGAATGTCAACATCAGACAAGACCTCTCTGTGGCCAGGGTGGATCTAAAGAAGAATATGACCACTGCATTACCACACAAGAAAACAGACAAAGCCTGAAGCCCAAACCACAAACACCAAACATTTAGGAATAGCTGCTTCTTTTCCAATTATTGATTTACCTTCACTGTAGTCTGTTCTCCCTATTAATGAGATTTGAGAATAGACATTCATACAATTTCCCCAGCTTCCTGACACCGTTCCATCCAGAGCCAAGTGGTGCTTGCCAAGTGGTGCCTTCTCAACAACCGACCAAAAAAAAAAAAAAAAAAAAAACAACAAAAAAAAAAAAAACAGCTACCAAAAGCTCTTTCATAATGCTTTCTGGCATTCTGTGACTGAAATGCCCCATTATTTCCCATTGTTAACATCTCCTACACTGTGTGAGCATGATGGTTTATCAGAATTGCCAATTTGATTGGATTGAGAAATACCAAGGTCATATCTAAAATTAAAAGGTTTCTGGGTATGTCTATGAGGGTATTTCCAGAGGCAATCGGCATATGGAACAGCAAACTGAGGAAGGATATCCACCCTGATTGTGGGTAACATTGTTCAGTAGGCTGGGAACACAGATGGAACAAAAAGTGGAAGAAGAAGGAAGTCAGAGTTGATGCAATCTTGATTATTTTAATCGGCTACATCTGTTACTGTTGCCATTACCCATGGACATCAGACCCCAGTTTCTTCACTTTTCCAACATGGGCCCTCTTTAACATTTCTCCAGAGAGTCTCCGGGTCTTCAGTCTCAGACCAGGGCTGCATAATTTGACCCTCTTAATCTGAAGCTCCAGTTTCTTGACCTGAGCAGCTACAGATTCCTCCAGCTCTCCACTATGCAGACAGCTATTTAGGGACTATCCAGCTTCTGATTGTGTAAGCCACTCTAATAAATCCTCTTTTATTGTCATCAGCTTTTTTTTTTTTTTTTTTTTTTTTTTTTGCAAGGGAAGGGGAGGTGATCATGGGGATCCAACCAAGAGCTTCATGCATGCTAAGGCAAGCGCTGTAGCACTTCCTCATCCCATAAATCTTTTATAATCATGGTTGGTTATGTTCCTCTGGAAAACTCTAATACAATGAGTAATAAACCAAACTGGCTTAATTATGAGTGTATTCCTAGTGGTCTTTGACTGGAATGTCTTAACTTTATTTAATCATGAGAACAGAACAAAAAAGATCTTAATCCTCCTCCACGCATAAACACACTGGGGATTTACTAATGACAGGATTTACACAGAGCTGCTGACTCTACACAGGGAGCCAGGGCTATTTTTTCTTGGCTTATGGGAAGCCAAACTAGCATATTGCTTATGCACACAATCTTTAGCTACTATGGGGGTTTAATTCTAACCACAGCTGTGCTGTGAGAACTGAGCACATTATTTTTTTCTTTTTGAAACAGGGTCTCCTCTTACTCAAGCTGGGGCTGAATTCATATACTCAAGAGATCCTCCTCCTCAGTCTCCCAAATAGCTGCAACTAGTCACATGCCACACCTAGCTTCAGCAAGTCAACACTTCTCAACTTTTTTACCTAAAAAAAAGGTGAGCAATAACCTCAGTAAGAAAATTATGAGAAACACACAAAGCCTGCTGATCACACAGTTGTGTTCACACTTTTTCCCATAGAAACATAAAGTATGAAGTGGATGAGGACAGTGACAGAACTGCCAAGCTCTGCCACAGCCATTATGCATGACCTCATTCCACTGAGTCTTATGGATTTGTATTTGCAAGTTTAATGATGCAGAAGTATCAACTTCACTGGATTAAGGGACACTTAGAGAGCTAATCAAGCACTGACCCCAAAAAATTTAAGTGGTGGCTCCAATGGTGAAGTCTACTACCCAGTATTAGTGCTTTGAGTTTCTGGTACTGGCTGGTAACCCAGGCACTGGGCTCACTTTCTCTGTGGAGTGATTTGGACATTGTTCCTGACAATACATTGCAAAATCTGGATTTCTAGTCCTCCTGGAGAGTTTGTAATCCATCTAGTAATTTTGAAATCTGAGTTTCTCAAAGGATAATTATAGAAATCACTGGGGTATTGTGTTAAATTGAATTTCTAACAAGCTTCCAGGTGATGCTGATGCTAATGGCCCATAGCCCCAACTTTACACACAAGGTTTGACCAAATGTGTTTTCAGCTTAAGGTGACACTATGATATCTATTTATCCTGTCAGCACAAAGAATAGAAAGGCAGCAGTGGGACATAAAATATTTCCAAATCAGATTAAAGGGAAATTTTCTAATTTTTATGTAATTATAATATCTTCTGAAGAAGAAAAACCTAGATGATATTTACTGATCACCATAGGCCCACAGGAATCTTGCACAACTCATCCTATACTCATTTGGAAACCAGACTTGCATGACTTCCAAACTTCATTGGATGCTGATATTTGCCAGTGAAAATCTTTAATTATATATTCAAGCAAGTCTTGGCTCTCTTCCCAAAGGCTATTTGATGCATTCCTTACTGTTCTTAACTACCTTTGAAATTGTAGTGTGTGTTTCCTGGAAAGAGGGCATCCAAAGTCAGGCATGGTGGTATGAGCCTGTAGCTCCATCTACTCGGGAGGCTGAGTCAAAATTCCAACCTGGGCAACTTGGCAAGTCCACTGCAGCCACCAACATCTTCTGCTCCACCCTGGAACCCATGTGGTTTCATCCCCTTCTTCATTTCTTTGCCTTCCAAATCAAGACAGATACAGAGGGTTGTTGGTAAGACCTGGGCCATAGCCTGCTCCTCAGTTCAGGGGGATCAGGAAAAGGAATGGTATTTTCAGTGTAAGTAATAAAAATTTAAGAAGTGAAAGGAGCCAGTATCCCCTTCAAAACACCAGAAGAAGTCCAGCTGTTGTGTGACCAGAAAGACTTAATGTGATAATTACATTTACTAGTTCTGAATACACCTTTTTTGGAGACAACCATTCAACCCCCTACAGCTAATCAATTAACTCAGATTCTTTAGAGTAAAACCTTGGCAGTAGTATTTTTAAGGGTCTCTGGATAATTCCAAGCTGCAGCCAAGTTCAAGAATCACTGAACAGCCACTTCCTACCCAGCTGATGTCCTGAGCAAAATAGACATTAGAAATACAGAAGCTCTGCAAGAAATCAAACACATGTGCAAAAGTGAGCAAGGCAAAAATTTTATTTCTGACAGAAGAGCACGCACAGAACCTGGCTGGCAAGCAAGCCTGAACAGTCAGTCAACCAATTTATATACCAAGCTCTGTCCTTTGCCCTGATTGGAGGACTCAGGGGTACAATCTACATGAATGGCTAATTTTAAATTTGGGGTGGACAAAAGGGAAGGGCTGTAACTAAATTAGTTACAATTGGATTCAAGAGTCTGACTATATTCTGAAAATGGACTACCAGACTTTCTATTTCTTACCAATCCCCCTTTTTCTTTTTATGTCTTTTGATTTCATTCTCATTGCACACTTTGGTATTGCTATCTGTCCTAGATACATTAACTTTTTGGGGTGCAAATCACCCCTGGTAGTGAGTTCTCCCCTTTTTAGCAGTTTGGATAGTCATACCAATGATCAGAAGCACTTGGTAATGTCCTTTCTACCTCAGGTGGAGCTTGCCTTCTTTCTAGTTCTTGATTAAAACCAAGTCACCAGGCTGTAACTATTTAATTGCAAACTCTAGAAGATAAGTCTGAGCAGCAGTTCATAATAATCCCCCCCCCAAAAAAAAAAGAATAAGTCTCAAATTGACTCAAAGTAAACTTGTGTATCAGACAGTCCTGTACAAAAAACATTTATTTATAATTTTCAGTGTTACTTACTTTGGGAAGGACTGGCACACATGCACATCTCTAGTAACATATTGTCTTTTCTTTTAAATGCCCTGTATGGCTGTGCTTTGGTTATACTCTCTTGCCAGGTTGATTAAGACCAAGTTGGTCAAAACTGACCTTGTCTCGTCTACTCTTAGGGTCAGCTGAGATTCCTCAGAAATATCTCTTCAGAACATGTGAGAAACCTCTTTATTCCTCTATTTTAGTGTCATCTACCAGATAGTATGGGATCATGCTGACCTCATATGGCTTCCCTTGAAAACATCAGGGACATTTCTCTTTCCAGTGATCCTCCTCTTTGTAGAATGAGTACTGGTTGGATTCCTGTTGTCCAGGGTCCTCTTGATTCCCCTGATTGGGACATCATGTGACCCAGAGTTGCAAAGCCTTTAGGGAAGACACATCGTTCCCTGGGTCCTACCTGACCCTGGAGGACAAGGGCCAAATATTGACTATTTTTCCTTAGTCCTTTAACTTCCTTGACATTGTTTTGGTTTTAAACACTCAGCAAGTCAGTTTCCCAAGTTTTAAAGTAGGAGTACTGGGTTTTAAATTTAATGTCTATAACTTTACAGTTAACACTACCATTTAATTGGTGTCAGCATTAATACTGGAAGTCAACCTTATATGCTTTCTATTCTATAGTTGATGGCTTATTATCTCAATTTAACTAAGGAATACTTCTTCAAAACACTAACAAGCAAAAGTTATAAAGTTCTATAAGGAATATACAAAATGAAAGTAACAAGACCAAAACCATATTCAGTTTGTATAATAGCTTTGAACCAACAAACATAATTTCTATGATAACACTAATATATCTTTGGTATCTATTTTGCCTCCAAAAAGACACATAAGTCACATGAGATCCTTTACAAATTTTAATTTTTTTCAAAACTCTCTTATAATTTAACATATATTTTATAATTTTCCCAAACCTCTAATTAGTTTTGTAATACATCCTCAGTTATTTTGAGATCACAATACTCTTTATAACAAAAATTTATCTTTTCTGAGGCTGCTGCCACAGATGCCCAGAGTTGTATTCTCTGTGTGCCCAGGCTGCCCATGCCTCTGCCATGGATGCTGCCACTGCAGACACTGCTGCAGCCCAGAGGTCTTCTCTGGGGGTCAGGATGCAGCTGCCCCTGAGAAAACTGCCACAGATACCTGGAGGTATATTCTCTGTTTGTCCCTGCTGCTCATGCTGAATCACATGCCTAGAGGTCTTTTCCCTGACCACCCACCACTGCTGTGGGCACCACTATCATTGCTCAGAAGTTTTTACTTCGGGCACAGTTGCCCCAACACCACTGCTGCAGGTGTCTGGAGGTCGTATTTCTGGGAGCTGCTGCTGTTGATGCTGTCAAAGTCACAGTCCCCTGAAGGTCTGCTGCCCTCAATGCTGCCTTGTATGCCCAGCTGCCATCTACACTGCTGCTACTGCTTTTGCTACCACTGACACTGCTGCCACCAAAGTCACTGCCACTCCCTGGAGGTCACCTAGAAGTCTCCTGTCTAGGTGTTGTTGCAGCTGCAGTTGCAGCCACAGCCACTGCCACTGCCACTGCTGCTGCAATCCTCCCACCTGCTGCCAATACTACAAAATTTGCAGCTGCTGCTGACCCCCTGCCTGCTGCCACCAACTCCTGCTACTACCACTCCACCACTGTCCAGAGGTTCACTGCCAGAGAGACTCTGGGTTTGATTGCACATGGCGACATCCATTTTGAGATGCTGGCCAGAGCCTGAGGTTTGTTTGGGGTGCTAGTAGGTTTGCTGACACTGCCATCTTGAGACACAGCCCCACCAGTCTGGGGACAACTGCCAGGACCTGGAGGTTCAGTGTGTGTTGGGGTACCTATGGATTTAGCTGTAAATGGAGTCTTCCTTCTGGGACAAGGGGTTGCTGCCATCTAGTTACTATCTCTTAGAATTGCTCATCCTTGGTGATCTCTCTCCAAATTCCAGTGGTATTGAGATCTTGGGATTACAGCGTGTCTGAACCCAGGTCATCTGAGGCCCAGAGTGACAAGATACTGACTGTGTCTGTCAGAGCCTGTCTGGGCTAGACAGTCTTGTGGGATGTAAGAGACAGAGCTGAGAAGCTTTTGAGTGCTGGCAGAGACAATTATTCAATTTTCCACCTAGATTTATTTTATTTTTATTTTTTTCTTCACTGGCATCTATATCCACCATATTTGGAACAGGGTGTTTTTTGTGCATCAGTTTGTTGAAGACAGTGATATATGCATGGTGTTTTGCAGTTCTGCTATATATTCTGTATATTCTTATACTTTTATTCTTATTTTTTGTTCTCTTTATATGTATTCTTCCTCTTGCTTGTGTGTCTTCCTAGATTCCCTTTCTACCTTTTCTTCACCTAATAACCAATCTCTGTTGATTCCTCCTCCACTCTTCCTGTGGATTTTTGTCTCTGGCTTTTCTCTTTCTCACTCATGAACACCATGTCCTGCACTGTTTCTATTCTTTCTTTGTCCACTATTTGAGATTATAAATGCATTTGGCAAATTTTCTGTTTTTATGGTGGACAATGATTGAATTCACCATTGCTATTTATAGTGAGAGTGAAGCCAGAATTAAGGACAGGTAGTTAGTGTAGAAATAGGAAATCGGGTCAATTCGAGGAAATGAAGCCATGAAGCCATCTGCCTTTGGAAGTTGGAGACTGCCCCTGGAAGAATGGAACATCAAGGATCTCCGGAGCCCATTGATTACCAAATTTACCTGCCTTTATCAAGGACTGCAAGCAAGGAGCTGCTAATTAATGCCCCCTGGGCCCTTGCCTGCCTGAATCACCTTGGCCCTCCCCCTGCCCATGGCTTCTCACTTAATGCAAAACCAGGCCTAGTCAGGCCTAGTCATGTAGGCAGGAAAGAGAGAGAGATAAGCGGGGAGAAAACTGGAGAACAAAAGAGACTTTAACCTATAAAAGATGTAGGGCGCGCTCACTTCTGGGGACTTTTAGAACATCAGCCATGGCCCCCTTCTTCCTGCTAGGAGAAGTCTGTATTATTACCTTTAAATAAAACCTGCTCAATATGCTTGCCTTGGCGTGCTTCTCTAGTGTTCAATCTTCAACATTAGAAGGAGCAGAACTCGTCACCGGTAAACGGCGGTATCAGATTTGGAGGTCCCACGGAGACTTACACCAAGGTAAGTAAGCTTCTCTCTCCACGCACCCCACATCTGTTTGAGGTGCATCTTTCTGTTTCTTTATTTTGGAGGGCAAAATGGGCACCCGTCGGCTACTTAAATGCAGTTAGTGCAGCTGCCATTCTTAAGATTCGGGTGAGAGGTTTCCCGGCCCAGGCAAGTTTCCAATCGCCTGCTCTGTAGGCATGTTGGACTGTGCTGAAGCCATTTCCTACTTTTCTGTCCAGGCCCGGAGCGCAATTGCCGCGAGTACACAGTGTCCCTAGTCCTGATCTGCCCAGGATGCGTGGAGGTGGAGGAAGGGTTGGAGCAACAGCGGGGTTCTTGGCCCGGGCTACTCTCGGGTGGACCCCAAAGGTTCCTTCTCTGGACTCCCCCACCCGACAGCCCTGAGGGGTATCCAGGGTGATCGGTAGACAATGGCACTGAGGGAAAGCGCCAATTACCTTTGCATCCGTATGGGCCATACAGCGTACAACACTCCCGCACATCCTGGATGCTCCCCTTCCCTTGCCAGTCAGACATTAGGAATTCAAGCTATAGGATTAAGGCCTGGGATGATTAGTATGAAAATGCCCAGGTTTCCTTTGTTCACATAGTTAGCCGTTACTAGTCTAGACACTAGAGTCTCCCCATTACTGTTCCTGTGCTTAAATGTGCTCATGGTGTTCTCTTTAAGCTGCAAGAGGGAGGCATTTAAGAACCCCTCTCATGAGACCCTCCAAGCAAAGGGTGTTATACGCCTAACAACCAATAGATGTCCCCTCACCCTCCGGAGATTCCTTTAGTCTACAGGGCAAAAGGCACACTTTTTACTTTTGTCATCATTTTTCATAATTAGGAGTTTATAGTGGCAGGAAGAAAGCAGTAATGCCCTTAAGTCTGAATCCTCCCAGGGTCTCTAGCACAGGGCAAACTAGACCCTAGCACTTTTCTGAAGAAGGCCAGAAATAACTTTGGCAAAGCCAGGTAGTGAGAAATGGTTTTTTCTGGACCGTAAGGAAACTCAGTTAGGGAGACGTCCCTAATACTTCTAACTCAGAAGGGAGCTTCTCTCTCAACAGTATTGCCAGGTTCACCACTAGCCTGCATACTGCTAAATTGCAAATGATCAAGAAAAGTGCCTTTCATATGTTATCATGCTTGACAGCAATAATCTCTACCATAAGAGGAGAAAGCCTTAAGGAATCGCCCACTAAGGGAGTAAAATCAAGGGAACCCTCCCAACTTAAGACAGACAAAAATAAATTTAAGGAGGCTTTTGGAGGATCCTAATAAATATTGAGATGTTTCAAAATTTATGCCAGGTATTTGACTTCACCTGGAAAATTATGCTATTAACCATCTAGAGAACAGGCAGTTCCCAGAAACCATCCTAACTGGGATTCAAATAATGAGTAGGATGCCTAAAAAAACTATTATGCAGCCTTCAGGAAAGTCCTGCTATTTTCATGGAGAGACTTAGGAAAGCAATAAGAAAGCACACCACTCTGAATCCTGAATCCATAAAAGGCCACCTACTTTTAAAGTATAAATTTATCATTTAGTCAGCCCCAAATAGTTAGAGGAAATTACAAAATTGGCACGTGGCCCTGATCAATCCTCAGACGATCTTCTCCAGCTTGCATCTTCCATTTTTTAATAGGCATCAAAAAGAAAGAAAAGGGAACATATAGGCAAGAAAAAGGACTTATTAAAGATCATTCAAATTGATAGAAACTTCTAATGTCTTGCAATAGTCCATGCAATTTACCCATTTTAGGAGTTAAAAAGCAAACTGCCTAGTCCAAAACCTTAGAATAATAAAGCAGTAATTTCCTCCACCCTGTAGTTCTTAATCCATACACTTTTATCTTGGATTCCAACTGCTGCTTGCTTTACTAAGTTAGATTTAAAAGATGGCTTTTCCTGTTTATGCTAGACTCTGCATAGCAATTTGTTTGCCTTTGAGGAACCAGATACTGTATCTCAACTAACCTAGACAGTATTGCCTCAGGATTTAGATGGCCCTCACCTGTTTTGGACAAACCTTAGCTAAGGACTTAACAAAATTCAGAGATAAAACATCTGTGATTGTTCAGTAAGTAAATGACATCCTTTATGTGCCCCCACCCAGGAAGAATATCAAAAGGCCATTGCAGAACTCCTAAACTTCTTAGCTAATAGGAATTAAAAGATCTCAAAAAAATAAACTTAATTATGTCATCAACAGGTTCAATACTACAGAAAATAGCCACTTTAGGACAATATTCTGCCCCAGGAATATCAAGAAGGGGACTTACTTCAAGCTCCTGTCCTTAGCTTACCTATGAAGCAAGATTTAACCTGTTTGTCATAAAGGAAAATAAATCCTGGATAAGCAGCCATAGGCAGCTCAATAACTAATGACTCAGTGAGAAACTTAGCAAAGTAGCTTCATTCTCAAAAGTAATGGAAAATAAGGTCTCATAATTTTCTTTAACATCCAACCTGTCCTGATGAGATGGCTAAAATGCCGTAGGCACAAGGTTTCTAATAAAACCTGTTAGATCCTTCCAGATCTCAGTCAAGGCTTACATTGAAATGTAAATAAAGGAAGCCTAAAGGCTCAGTAGGAGACCGGTCTCAAACCCAAGGAAAAAAAGGTAGAAAAGGGCCTTACCTAAACACCAGCAAAAGTAAATTTTATGGTGCTTTACTGAAGTAATTAATGGCCGTATCATTTTTCCAGGACTCTTGTTTTTTTTAATTCTATATTTTTTGAGCTCATGATTTTTTTGATCAGTTCTATTTTTTATTCAACTAGAGCTTTTGAACATCTGTTACATTGCAATGGAGATTCACCTATAAAGTTACAAGGCCTTTGATTTTGTGTTATTTGTATGTTGTGCTGTCTGATGTCATGTTTTGTCTGTATCAAAACTGAGCGCTCCTACAATTAAAATTTAAAAATGGATCCAGATACTTTTAATTCACATGATTTAAAGGTTCAATTCAAATTGGGTAAACTAATAAAAGTAAAATGTCTTTGAAAATAACTCGCAAATCTCTAGGTGGTCAAGCTAATAAAATATTGATGTTAATAAAATGTCTAATATCAATTGTTTCTAGGACTTTTCTTCAACAGGAAAGAGACAGCAAATACTGTTCAGGACACTTGTCTGATATCTTGGTTTTTACAGAATAAGTGAATTAGAGTTAACATGTATGGAATTACTCAAATGTGTTTGTAAAGACATCTGATTAATTTACAAAGTTAAAATGCTAATTGTTAAATAACATCGAGTACTTTTAACTCCTTCAATTCCATAGGGTAACATACTTAAACATTATTGGTGTTTTCATAGGTTGGTAAATAAAAAGGGTTTACAATTACTTTGTGTCCTCACTAAACTAAAAACAAGGTTACTAAGAGTTATGTCCTAACAAGTGGAATTCTATATACAAAGGGTCCCAAAAGTTTCAACTGTGTTTCAATTAGAGTACTATAAACAACAAAATATTTAATCTTATTAAAATAGAGTAATTTATCTAAATTCAGAAATTTCATAAGAGTTGTTTCAGGATGTGAACAAAAAGGGGTCAACAAATAGGAAAGAGAAAATAAAAGGTTCTGGGTATGGAAATATATTTAGTAAAAGGAAAAAGGAAATGTTTCTGGGTAAGAAAGTGCTTGTGTGATGAAATACATGAGGGTCTAAGTAAGTGCTAAGAAAGTCTGTATGTAAGTAAAGGGGAAGTTTCAACAAGCTTGTGTGTAACTAAGTTAGTTGTATGTATGTGAGACAGCTAAAGCTATTTAAGATTTTTCCTAACGTGAAATACTAATGTTCTGATATAAACCAAAGTTTAATCTATATGGTAAAATGACATGGTAAAATGACAAGGATTTGAAACACTAATTTACTCTTAACTTTATGTCTATTAAGTTTTATTCTTTAGAACAATTAGTCTTAAAAATTGGGGTTTATACAATTACGGTTAAATAACTGTTAGAGTGTTGTACTATGTTACAGAGTCTAAATTTTTCTTTAAAAACTAAATTTGGTAAGATAAAAGTGTCAAGATAATTGTGAAATGGTCACTAGTTGCATATTAAATGTGTTCATATTTTCCAGGTATACAAGTTTTTAAAGCAGGGAGTTTATCAAGCTCTGCTATTCTCCAGATTAAACTTGTCTGTAATGGTAATCTTAAACTTATAAAGAGTAAATTTTATTGGGGATTTATTTCTATCATTTAATGTTCTATTATAGGACCTGATATCAGTAGGGTATATGTAAAATGTGTTACTTTTTACACTGAGATAAAGAATTTCAAATATAAATGTATTTATAAAAGTTAGAGCCTGACTTGTTTAAAGGTTAATTTTGTGAAACATGAAAACATTTTGCCACTTTATCACACAAAAGGAAAGTTAAAAACTCTCTCAGCCTTTCTTTGATTCATGTTTTAGATACAATGTTAAATTGTGTTAATTATAAAGTTAAACTACTTAATGATATTTAAGGAAGAAGCAAAGATCAACATCAGAATTAGAACACTTAAGATTTATAAAGAGCCACGCCTTACCTGAGATAAGGCTCTGCCTCCCACCTTACTGCATGTTAGAGTGACTCCAAAATAAGTCAGACTTCATCTTATTTAAAGTTATAGTCAAAAAATTGGTTCTTATTGTAAAAGTACTGTGATCTCAAATAGGGGATATAATGTGGTTCTCAGTCAAAATTCAAGATAGCTATTATACAAGCTAAATATATTTTTACTCTTGCTAATTTCATTTTGTAAAACTGTTACCTGTTAATGTTTTGCAGAAGTAGCTGCTTCAAGAACACACAACCTAGGTAACTGGTGATAATAAGCCATCACCTACAGAACAGATAGTGGTAACTTCCAGTACTAATGCAGACTCCAGTTAGATAAAAGGGTAAATAATTGTAAAGTTATGGACTTTGAAGTTAAAATCCAGTATTCTTACTTTATGACTGGTGAGACTGGCTTGCTGGATGATTAAGATCAAACTTAGAGATTGGAATTAAATACAGAAGGCAAGATAGACCAGTATTTGGATCTTTTGCCCTCAGTCAGCCTGAACCCACGAACAAGAGAACTTCTCTAAGAAGCTTTGCAACTCTGGGTCACACAACCTCCTGATCAAGGAGATTGTTGAGACTAGAGGATGAAAAATCATTCAGTTCATCTGCTGCAGAGGAGGGTCATGGAAAAAGGGAGACATCCCTTGATGCTTCCAAAGGAAGTCATCTCATCAAGGAGACCCTACCTAACCAATGGCACTAGTGGAGCTAAGAAACTGCTCTTAAGTTCTCTACAAGTGACCCCTGTGGGAACTCAGTTGACTCTTTAACAAGACAGGAACCAGGTCAATTTGACCAGCTTGATCTTAGACACCCAGCAAAACAGTTAAAACCAAAATATAACCATTCTTGGGCATTTAAAAGAAATAATAGTCAAATGTAACTTAAGATGTACACTTGTATTAGCCCACTAGAATAAAGACTGGAAGCTACAAAAGAAAGATTCTTCAGCAAATGTGCCTGATAACTATCAAGAGAAACTGCCAGAGTCAGAAGTTTTTAGTCAGTTAAGGCCTGCAGACCTTCCTAAGCTACACAGGTAGACTTAATCTATGTTTGCTTGTATGATTATCTAGCCCTAAGTAACAGAAGTATAGAGCTCTCTACTAAAAACAGGTTATACCAATAAAGGGATATTTTACAAAAATCAGATGACATTAAGTAGCTTAACTATATTTTCTGGGGACATCTATGACATTAAGAGTTAAATGTTGTGTTCACATTCCTGATAACCTGGACAATGTTAAAGTCCCCAAATAAAGGCCTTGTCCTCTCTAGCCTTTGCTAGGCATAGTTATGGGAACAATTTCTCAGTTCTTCCACCTCCTGGTGAGAGATTGACTTCTGTCATTTTCATGATACTCAAGGGCATGTTTCAGATGCTGCAATATTTACTTTATACTAATCTCATTTCAGTACTCATGTCTTTTTGTTCTTCTATCATAGAAGCACCCACCCCAGCTGACTTTACAACCTGCTATTCCCCAACCAGATTTCTACCTTGGACCCCTTGATTGACCCAATTTTTAAAAAAAGGAACTCCAAACGGCTTGCCCCTCGCTGCCCCCTTTCAGCTTTGAATCAGCCAGAACGATCAGCGCCCCCTTTCTTTTCCTTACAGCAGTTAGGAGTTCCTAAAACTAAAGGGGGGAATGAAGCCAGAATTAAGGACAGGTAGTTAGTATAGAAATAGGAAATCGGGTCAATTCGAGGAAATGAAGCCAGGAATCCATCTGCCTTTGGAAGTTGGAGACTGCCCCTGGAAAAATGGAACATCAAGGATCTCCGGAGCCCATTGATTACCAAATTTACCTGCCTTTATCAAGGACTGCAAGCAAGGAGCTGCTAATTAATGCCCCCTGGGCCCTTGCCTGCCTGAATCACCTTGGCCCTCCCCCTGCCCATGGCTTCTCACTTAATGCAAAACCAGGCCTAGTCAGGCCTAGTCATGTAGGCAGGAAAGAGAGAGAGATAAGCGGGGAGAAAACCGGAGAACAAAAGAGACTTTAACCTATAAAAGATGTAGGGCGCACTCACTTCTGGGGACTTTTAGAACATCAGCCATGGCCCCCTTCTTCCTGCTGGGAGAAGTCTGTATTATTACCTTTAAATAAAACCTGCTCAATATGCTTGCCTTGGCGTGCTTCTCTAGTGTTCAATCTTCAACATTAGAAGGAGCAGAACTCGTCACCGGTAAATGGCGGTATCAAGAGGACACTGGACCCCTTGCTGGGAGCTATTATGTTTGAGGCTGTATATTGTTTACACTGAGTGTTCTTGATATTGGTCTCCCTCTTAAAGGTGGGATACTGGAAATCTTCAGTGACAATATAGGTCTACAAGGTAGAATCTGTATTGCTTTAGATCCACACAACTAGGTGGGAAAACACACAAACAACATGAAAAAATAAGGAAACAAAATACCACAAATGAACCAAAATGCCCCAATAAGAGAAGTCACTGACAACACACTAGAAAAAATGTCCAAGAAGGAGTTTTGAATGTATATAGTTAATCTGATCTGTGAAGTAAAGGATGGCATAAAGAGTGAAATCAAAGAGAAAATTCAAGAAGTGAAAGATCACTTCAATAAAGTTATTGATTGTGAAAAAAAAAAACAGGCAGAAGTCCTCAAAATGAAGGAATCAGTAAGCCAAATTATAAATTCAATGGAAAGCATCACCAACAGACTAGAACATTTGGAAGACAGAACTTCAGACAATGAAGACAAAATATTTAATATTGAAAATAAAGTTGGCCATGCAGAGAAGATAGTAAGAATCTATGAACATAACTTCTAAGAATTATGGAATAACAAGAAAAGATCAAATTTAAGAGTTATCAGGATAGAAGAAGTAATATAGATATAAACCAAAGGAATGCACAATTTCTCAATAACATAACATCAGAAAATTTCCCAAACATAAAGAATGAAATGGAAAACCAAATACAGGAGTCTTACAGGACCCCAAATGTACAAAACAATAGCATACCCACACCAAGACACCTTATAATGAAAATGACTAAAATACAGAATAAGGATAAAATCTTAAAGGCCTTGAGAGGAAAAAAAATCAAATTACATATAGGGGAAAACCAATTCAGATCTCAACTGATTTCTCAACTCAGAACCTTAAAGTGAGAAGGTCATGGAACAAAGTATTTTAAGCTCTGAAAGAAAATGTATGTCACACAAGAATTTTATATCCAAGTTTTATATCTGAAACTTGTTTCAGATTTGAAGATGAAATTTTAAAAAACCCTTCTGTGATTAACAAAAGTTAAAAGAATTCACAATTAGAAAGTCTGCACTACAAAATATTCCAGCAAAGGGAGAAACTACACTAAGGGAATAGTCAAAAGAGAAACTAAATCAAATTAAAAAACATAAATAAACTAAATGACTGGGAATAAAATTCATATCTCAGTAATAACTTTGAATACTAATGGACTACACTCACCAATCAAAAGACATAGACTTGCAGATTGGATTTAAAAACAAGACCAAACAATATGCTGTCTCCAAGAGACTCACCTCATAGGCAAAGACATCCACAAACTGAAGGTGAAAAGATGGAAAAAAAACATATCACTCGGACTTCCATTTCTGGCTACTGAGGCACGAGGATCCGGTGTTTCAACCCAGTGGGAAAATGTGGCCTTTGACTGAGGAGGAGACCCAAGTAATGTTTGAGAAGATAGCCAAATACATCGGGGAGAATCTTCAGCTGCTGGTCGACAGGCCCGATGGCACCTACTGTTTCAGGCTGCACAATGACCGGGTGTACTACGCGAGTGAGAAGATTTTGAGGTTGGGCGCCAATATCTCCAGGGACAAGCTGGTATTGCTGGGGACCTGCTTTGGAAAGTTCACTAAGACCCACAAGTTCCATGTGCACATTACAGCTCTAAATTACCTTGCACCGTATGCCAAGTATAAAGTGTGGATAAAGTCTGGAGCAGAGCAGTCCTTCCTGTATGGAAACCATGTGTTGAAATCTGGTCTGGGTCAAATCACTGAAAACACTTCTCAGTACCAGGGAGTGGTGGTGTACTCCATGGCACACATCCCTTTGGGTTTTGGGGTAGCAGCAAAGTCTACACAAGACTGCAAGAAAGTAGACCCCATGGCAATTGTGGTATTTCATCAAGCAGACATGGGGGAATATGTACGTCATGAAGAGACATTGACTTAAAATGAAGTCATTGCCAGAACTTAACAGCTGTGTGGAAGGGCCTAGCTTTGTTTCCTGTGTCTGTGCAGATGCCTCCATCATGTTGAATTTTGTCAGCACTGTGACCTCTACAGGGACTTCTTAGTTTAATATTCTCATTATCACTGACAAGCACAGGCTCTTTCTTCCTATACAGAAATGACTCAAAAGTGAGGTTTTAGATCTTTGCATTTGTGATTTTTATATTTGAATCAGAGGGCACTTGTTCTGAGTAATGGCTCCTAAATTATTGTAACTGAGGACAAGAATATAGTATTAATTGTTATCTGTGATAACACTGTTTTCCAGACTCATGGTAAGAACACAATAGATTTTCTTCATTATTTATTAACATCACAAAAGATAGATATTGCTATATAAGAACAGTAGGCCATGTCTGAGGTTTTAGATATGAATTTGGCTAAAATAATAAGTTCAATTTAGTCAGCTATTTTTCTATACCGTAAGTGCTGTATGATATAAGAAAAACTTGGGGAGATCCAAGATGGTGGACTAGAGGGAGGCTGCGTTCCTTGTCGCTCTGTAACACCGGTTTCAAGAAGAGGATATCTGTTTCTCGGTGAGGCAGTTTTTGCTGCTTATCGATCCCCTGGTGTTTACCCCATTTGTCTGCTGTGATGACCTGCAGTCTGCCAGCATATTGATGCCTTTTTTGAGTGCAGATTGCTCACTGTCAGGCATCTATCATCCGCCATTTGCCTGTCTCTCCCCTGTCCATCACCTGCCTTACACCTATCCATCACCCAACGCACGAGGTTCACCTCCCGATCATCCAACAACAGTCAGCAAACTGATCACCGACCACCAGTGGAGCACCAGCTGCCTGCTGTCTGCAACGCCTGCTGGAGGCTTGAAGCTCATTGTCAGGTACCTCTCATGCATCAGGCTACTGAACACTGAGAGGTTTCATTAGTATATGACTGTTATACAGTAGATTTTCTTTTTTCTCCTTTTTAAAATATTTAAGTTTTTAGTTCTTTACTTTTCTTGCTCTCTTTTCCTTTTGTTTACCTGTTCCCTTGGAGTCTCTTTCTCTCTTTTTTGCTTGCAAACATCTGATTTCTTTTGATTACACTCTCACCCTTTCTATTTTCTAGAACTTCTGCATATTCTTTTCTTATCCCATTAACAGCCACATTCTACATCTCTCTGCATCCTCGTTGTCCTCCATTAGAAACTGCAGACCTTATTGCAAATCTGTTTGTTTTACTGAAGATAATATTTGAACTCATTCTGTTTATTATGACAATTTTGTTATTGTCCTCATAGGGGCTATTTGGTCTAGGATTGCACAGTGTCTGAATTGGGCACTGATAATATTGATCTCCCCTTAAAGAAAGGGTTTTGGAAACCTATAGGGCCACTATAAGCCTATAGGGGGAAATCTGCAATATCCCAGATCTGCACTGCTAGAGGGGAAGATATATGAACAACATGAAAAACCAAGGGAAGAAAATGATCCAAACAAATCTAGATTCTATATTAATAGAGTCCAGTGACAGTATGTTAGAAGAAATGTCAGAAAAGAACTTCAGATTATACATGATTAAGATGATTCATGAAGCAAAGGATGAGATAAGAGGGCAAATGCAGGCAATGAATGATAATACCAATAAGCTGAAAGAGCACCTGCAGGAAGCAAAAGATCATTTCAACAAAGAGATAGAGATTCTCAAAAAAAAAAAACAAATGGAAACCCTTGAAATGAAGGAGACAATAAACCAAATAAAAAACTCAATGGAAAGCATCACCAAAAGACTAGACCACTTGGAAGACAGAACCTCAGACAATGAAGACAAAATATTTAATCTTCAAAATAAAGTTGTTCAAACAGAGAAGATTTGCAAATCAAAACTACACTAAGATTCCATCTCACCCCAATTAGAATGGCGATTATCAAGAATAAATGCAACAATAGGTGTTGGAGAGGATGTGGGGGTACCCTCACAATGTATGAGGTACCCTCATACATTGCTGGTGGGGCTGCAAATTAGTGCTGTCATTCTGGAAAGCAGTGTGGAGACTCCTTAGAAAACTTGGAAAGGACCTACCATTTGACCCAGCTATCCAACTCCTTGGCCTATACCCAAAGGACTTAAAATCAGCATACTACAGAGATACAGCCACATCAATGTTCATAGCTGCTCAATTCACAATAGTCAGATTGTGGAACCAACCTAGATGTCCTTCAATTGATGAATGGATAAAGAAACTGTGGTATATATAAACAATGGAATATTACTCAGCCATAAAGAATAATAAAATTATGGCATTTGCAGGCAAATGGATGAAATTGGAGAATATCATGTTAAGTGAGATAAGCCAATCTCAAAAATCCAAAAGGTGAATGATCTCACTGATAAGCGGATGATGACACATAATGGGGTGTGGGAGGGGAGCAAGAATGGAGGAAGGAGGGACTGTATAGAGGGAAAAGAGAGGTGGTAGGGGTGGGGGGCAGGAAAAAATAATGGAATGAATCGGACATCATTACTCTATGTAAATGTATGAATATGCAAATGGTATGCTGTTACTCCATGTACAAACAGAAACAACATGTATCCCATTTGTTTACAATAAAAATAAATTTTAAAAAAAGAAAAACTTGGATTCAAATCCCACTTCTGCCACTTATCAGCTTTATGACCATGGGTATTTTTTTCTTCTGTTTAAAAACAAAAACTAAAAACTGAAAACCAGCTTTAGCCATCAGCCTAAGAATGTTTTTTAGGATTAGGAATCATGATTGTAAAACATAAGGCACAGTGTCTGGCAAATAATAGGTGTTGGAGAAAATGATAGAGGAGTTATTTTTATATTACATATATTACATATTTCTTTGACTAAGCATAGGGTCTTATGAGTATAATTTGATTACATTGTCTTGTTTTTTACATTTTTTAAAATCTTTTTCTTGGATGGGATGATCCCAGTTTGTAATTTTGTTTCATTACTTTGATTTTATAAAACATGTCTCTTATCTACATTTACTTACCTGACTAGACTGAAAAAAAAAAACACTAATTACAAACCCTGAAATAATTCAGCTCCTTCATCTTCATACTTCCTCAAAATCACTTATAGAATTACAATATTTTATATAGAACATTTTAGAGCCAGAAGTTTTAAAAGATACCTGTACCGGAAAACAAAACAATTTCTTAAATGAATATAATACTTTTAATTCCAAAATTGACATCTTTAAAAATAAAATACTTTAAACTACAAAAAACACTCTACCAACTCCTCTTATTCTCTGCAAGCAAATTTGCTTTTGTCCCATCATTTTCTACTCTTCTCCCTTCCAGGGTTTTCTGTTAACCTCTAAGTAGAGTCACTGAAGACTAATGGACTGCTTTCTGATGAACACTGTTTTGATCTTGGCATTTAATACTTATTTAGAAATAGTTAAACCTCAGAACATTTGCACTATGAATTTTATTGCCTTTTTGCTTTTGTTGATAAGTACAATAGATTAAAATATTAAATTGATTTTTCCCTAAATAAAAAATATCACTCATATGGATTATGTAAGCATGGATTCCATCCTCATATCAGAAAAAGTGAACTTGAAGCCAAAGTTAATCAAAAGTGATAAAGAAGGTCATTTCATTCTACTGAAGAGAATTATACAGCAGCAAGATGTAATGATTGTAATTTTTTTTTCACATAAGGGAGTTTATTAAGCAAACAGAGTGTCTCCCTGCAGGGTAAGAGAGAAAATGAGAGGAAAAGAAAGGGAAAGAGAAAGGGCATGTGCTAGAGAGAGTGTGAAAGCCAGGAGGATAGAGAAAGTGAGGTGGAGAGACAGAAGGATGAGAAAAAATGGCAGGGTAGCTACAGTAAAGCAATTGAATTACACTGGGCTAACAGGGAACCAATATCGGAGAAGGATACTTGCAAGCTGACTGATGAACCAATAGCTAGCTAGGATGTTCACAGATTGACAAGTGGTTGGGAGGCAGGGAAAATGGCTGCACCGGAAAGGTCAGGGAGAGCAGCTTTGTACATTACATTCCCCCATTTCTGTTTTTTATAAGAAGATCTTTTGTTCTCCAGTTCTTTCCAAAGCCTTCTCTCTCCTTCCTGCCTAAGTGACTGGGGCTGGTTTTGCAGGTGAGATGTAAAAAGTCCATTCTCCTTTCAGACTGTCAAAGGCAGATGGTTTTCATGGACTTCATGTACTCGATTTGACTGATCCCCTATTTCTACACTAACTGCCTGTCCCCAATTCTGGCTTCATTCACCCCTCTAATTTTAGGAACTCCTTCATGCTGTAGGGAAAGTGGGTGATGACCAATCTGGCTTCTTCAAGCTGGAAGGGGGCAGCGTGGGGCAAGCAGTTTGGAGTTCCCGTTTTAGAAATTTGGTCAATTGAGGGGTCTATGGTAGAAGTCCAGTTGGGGAAGAGCAGGCTGTAAAGGCTTCTGGGGATGGGTGCTTCTATGAGAGAAGAACAAAAAGACATGAGTACTGAAATAGATTGATAACAATATAAATGTTGCAGAATCTGGAACATGCCAATGAATATCATAAAGATGACAGAAGTCAATAATTCCTCACCAGGGGGTGGAAGAACTGAGAAGTTCTTCCCATAGCAAGGCCTAGCAAAGGCTGGAGAGGACAAGGCCTTTATTTGGGAACTTTAACATTGTCCAGGTTATCAGGAATGTAAACACAACATTTAGTAGCGATCTCTATACTTCTGTTACTAGCAAACATAGATTAAGCCTATTTGTGTCTGTAGGCCTTAAACTGACTAAAACATCTGACTCTGGCCATCTCTCTTGATAGTTATCAGGCTAATTTGCCTAAGAATCTCTCTTTTGTAATTTTTAGTCTTTATTCGAGTGGGCTAACACAAGTGTACATCTTAAGTTACATTTAAGTATTATTTCTCTTAAATGCTCAAGAATGGCTATATTTTGGTTTTAACTGTTTTGCTAGGTGTTTAAGATCAAGCTGGTGAAAGTGACCTGTTCCTGTCTTTTAAAGAGTCAGCCACAGGAATCACTCATAGAGAATTTAAGAGCAGCTTCTTTTGGTTAGGCAGGGTCTCCTCGATGAGGTGGCTTCCCTTCAAAGCACCAGGATGTCTCCCTTTTTCCTTGATCCTCCTCTGCAGCAGGTGCACTGAGTGGCTTTTCCTCTAGTGGCCTCATCAATCTCCTTGATCAGTAGGTTGTGTGACCCAAAGTTGCAAACTTCAATAGAGAAGTCCTCTTGTTCCCTGGGTTCAGACTGACTTTGAGGGCAAGACCCAAATATAGACTTTTCTTGACCTCTGTATTGAATCTCAATCTCTAAGTTTGATCTTAACCATCAAGCAAGTCAGTCTCACCAGTCATAAAGTAAGAGTACTGGGCTTTAGATTCAATGTCTATAACTTTACAGTTATTTACCCCCTTTTATCTAATTGGGGTCTACATTATCTGTCCTATAGGTGATGGTTTGTCAAGTTAATCTATGGTGTACTTCTGCAAAATATCAGGCAACAGTTAGGGTTTACAAGGAAAATACAAAATGGGATCACCAACAGTAAAACATTCAGTTTGTGCAATAACTATCTTGAATTTTGGCTGAGTTATTCATTATATCCCCTGGTTGAGATCACAGTAATCTTTACAACAAACATCAAACTTTTGAACACAACTTTAAATGAGTTAAAGTCTGGCTTACTTTGGAGCCATTCTAACGTGCAGCAGAGTTGTGAGGCAGAGCCTTATCTCAGGTAAGGCATAGCTTCCTCTTTTGCCATGACCAGCACGACCAAATTCTCAAGTTCAGTGAGAGAAAAAGGAGTATTAGAAAATAAAGGTTTATAAACACAGATTTTGAAGATTAAGCCGAGATCAGATGGAACTCTGTTCTCTGATGGAAATGCAGATCTAAAGAGTTATATCAGCAATCTTATATACGTATGTAAGCATTATTCTTTGTTTTCAGGAAAGTTACAGAGACTAGGACATTAGCGCAACTTTTTTCAGAGCTGCAAAGTGCAATGTTAGGAGTTCTGTGTAGCTCTTAAGGAAGTCCACTGTTCAAAGTTACTGGAGGGCAGGAACCAGAGAAGGGAGCTGATGAAACACTGGTTATCTAGCAAAAGAATTCCTTCCTGCCCAAGAGTTGTGTGCCTGAGATCAGTGTACTGCCACAGTTTTTCAAGATGGCAGACTAGAGGGCAGCTGCATTTCATGTTGCTCCAGGATGCAGGATTCAAAAGAGGAGATAGTGAGAGAATTGGGACCAACTCAAAGCCACTGGGTGAGTCTCTCCCGTTGGGGAGGCGTACCGGATGGGGCAGTATCCCCGGAACGCAGGGAACTTTGTGAAGTTCAGTTGCTCGGCAAGACGCCCCTCCCCTCTGCTGGAGCGGTAAACACAGACAACTGGGATCATTGTAGAGGAGGCGGCTTGGCATAGCGCTTGGACTCGGAGCAACCACTTGGGCTCCAGGCAGCTGCCTGAGGAGGAGGTGCGTGGCGAGTTGTATGGACTCAGAGCAATCACTTCTGAACACCGGGGGACTGCCCAGAGGAAGAGGAGAAGCACGGCGGGTCGCTTGGTCTAGGAGTGACTGCATCAGAGCTACACGCGGTTGCCTGAGGAGGAGCTGCGTGGTGAGCTGTTTAGACTCAGAGCGACCACTTCTGAACACTGGGGGACTGCGCGGAGGAAGAGGAGGAACGTGGCAGGTCGCTTGGTCTAGGAGTGACAGCATCAGAGTCACAGGCGGTTGCCAGAGGAGGAGGCGAGTGAGTTGTTTGGACTCAAAGCAACCACTCCTGAACACCAGTGGCCTGCCTGGAGGAGGAGCGCGGTGGGTCGCTTGGTCTCTGAGCAACTGCTCCTGAACACCCGGGGGGGCTACCCTGAGGAGGAGGAGGAACAGGGCGGGTCACTTGGACTCGGAGTGACTACCTAGGGCTACAGACGGTTGGCGGGAGGAGGAGACACGAAGTGAGTTGCTTGGACTCCTAGTGACTGCGTCAAAACACCGGGTGGCTGCCAGAGGAAGAGGTGTGTGGCGGGTCTCTGGGTCTCAGAGCTATTGTATGGGGCTCCAGGTGACGGCTCAGAGGAGGGGCCACAGAGCCAGGCAATTAGGTGCAGAGCAGGGTCCCAGGACCTAGGCAGCTTCTTGGTGGAACAGCCACACAGAGACACGCCTAGGGGCAGTGAAGGTTCCAGGACTGCGGGCAGATTCTCTGAGGAGAGGCAGCCTAAGGAGACTCGTCTGTGAACGGTGAGGCTCCCAGGCCCAGGAGGTAGTCGGGCCCCTGGGAACATTGCAGAGGAAGGCAGTCCAGCCCAGGTGGTAGTTGTAGATTGAGGGGAACCTCTAGGAGGGGAACTGACCAGCGAGACCTCCCCACCAGGGGAGTCTTCCCCGCCGGGTGAGGTTTTCCCACATGGTCGGTAAAACCAAAGACACAGGCACAAACAGGCCTTGCCTCAGCCCACAGCCTAGTTCCCCTTTGGATGACCATTGGTCAACAAGTGGAGGCACCTCTGCCCACTATCAGGGAATATGCCCCACCTGAGGGTCACCAAACCTAGAGAGGCAGCTTCCTTGTGGAGCACTGCATTATCAACTTCCTCCAAGACTGCAGGCTACTGAAGGATAAGAGGGGATATACTACCAATCTTCAGGGACATTATAAGTCAATAGAGGAAAGTTGCAATATCTTAATGACCCACTATTCCTGAACAATATGAGAAAACAAGGGAAGACAATGCCCCAAACAAATCTAGATGTTACATCAATAAAATCCAATGACAGCATGGCAGAAAAAATAACAGAAAGGGAGTTCAGAATGTACATAATTAAAATGATCAGAGAAGCAAACGATGAGATGAAAGAGCAAATGCAGGCATTGAATGATGAGATGAAAGAGC